>NC_138195.1:32306791-32906791 GCF_964194105.1 Spermophilus citellus | reverse complement strand
TGAATTCCATTAAAAATAATGATATTTAGGAAACCTGCTTTTGAAAGAATGAATTTGACACTGTTCCTGGAATACTGTCCCCTCCCATGTATTTGCATTAGGCTTGAGAGGTATATTGGTTTCTAGTGCTGCTGTAACAAAGTTCCACAAACTGAGTGGCTTAAAACAACAGAACTTTATTCTCTCACAGTTCTAGAGTCTTAAAGTCCAAAATTGAGGTGTTGGCAGGGTCATGCTTCCTCTGAAGCTTGTAGGCTGGAGTTTGGTGCGAGAATCATGAATCCTAAATATTAATAACATGAATGACAAGTGAGTGACTGTCCATACTCTTGAGAGTCATCAGTCAGTGGGAGTATTTTCTTTTATGGGGACAGCTTTCTCTCATCTGTAAAACCTTCTGGGTAGCTAAGAACACTCTCTCCTCTGACTATTGGATTGATTTTGGGGAGTCCTCTATTTGCCTTTAGGGGCCTAAATCCCATCTAGCTATTTGGGTAGTCCTTAGTCACATGACCCAGGTAACTGGGTTGTACCCCATCTTAAAGTTCTCCAGGGAGTATTTTCTTTAGGATCTACTCCAATGTGAAAAATTCCTACTTTCAATAGTTTTTCTTCTGACTTTAAAATCTAATATGGTAGACTGAGTGGTTTTTTTCTGTTTGTGTCAGACTCCTTAAGAAATTTACAGGAAATTATTCAAATTTTATCTAAAATGGCTCAACAAAATTCAATGCAGACTTCTTGATGAGGGTTGCAGTGGAGTGGGTTGAAATCACTGGCAGATGACCAGTGAGCTGGGGCCAGGCAGGGAGTCCAGGTTGGATGTTTCTGCTGAGACCAGGCACACCTGATTTCTGTTTGCATGGAAACCTGAGCACAGGACGGTGGGAATAGCAGCTCCAAGGCTGTGACCTATCTTTTCTTTCCCAGACCCTATCTTAGAAGCCAGGCAGGTTACTTCGAGAACCAACCGCCTGCTGCTGGTCAAAAGTTTTGGACTCAACCAAGCAAAAAGATGCTCATTTTGTTACTTGCTGGCCGCTGTCTCTCTACTGTCTTTCCATTGGCCAGTGGCCTCTCAGAGATCACCAGCAGCCTGGACATCAGCAATGGGGCAGCTGCCAGTTGTAAGCTCAGGCCGTCTGGCTCCAGTTTACCACAGTCATCAAGTCCCAGTGAAGGTGGGCACACCTTCTGTGAGGACACCACTGTGTGTATGTGCCTGGGGCCCAAGCATGACTTGTTTGACCCCACTGCTGAACACACCTGCTGTGTGGAGATGAAGCAGAGCCATGTGCTGCCTTACTGTACCCTCTGCCTTGCAAATCTTCTGAAATACCGGACTCATCTCTGCTAGGTGCCCATCACCCTGCCCAAGGATGACTTTTGGAAGCTGCCCATTCTCTACAGGGTCCAGCAGTTTATCAAGAACAAAGAGCACAAGATTAATTTCCCGAGGGGTGTGATTCCTGATAGGAGAAGGATTGATCCAAGCCAAACTGTGAGGCATCTTGGCTGATCCTGTCTCTGGGGTCTAAGGGGATGGTCTGCTGTCGATTTACACCAAGATCTGAACCTGAACACTCTACTTTTGTAGGCACAAAAAAAAAAAGCAGACATGTCTTATAAGGGCGAGAGAAAAGAGAGGATTTTATCTTCATAATGCTTATCTTTGAAGAATAAAACTCACAAAATATTAGATGGTGAAACTGTTTTCTACTTTGGGCCTACCAGACCATGACTACTGGAGCTGGCCAGGGAGGAGGCCAGGCAGGTGGTGTTCATTCACGGGACATGCCTGCAGGGCCTGAGGCATGTGACAGGCCTGGAATCCTATAGCCCTCCCAGAGGCTGGCTACCCAGGAACAAGTCAGAATTGTGCTTTGGAATCCAAAGCCAGAAACTTAGGCATCACAGCACACTCTGTGTCACTCATGTTAAGTGCTAAATAAGTGGAGAAGTGGCCTTCCTATGGTACTTCAAGAGCTCTGGGGGCTTCAAGCCACCTTTTCTTCCATTTTCAACTCTAGTTTGTTTAGATTGAACTTAAGCATGAGGTAGTTTTTGAAGAAAGCCTTCCACTATAAAAAAATTAAAAAAATTTTTTTTTAGAGCTCTGTTCCAAGTATCAAGGTCTCCAGGTACATTTGGTGACCTCCTGACTGTCCTTTGAGGAAAAGCAGCATTAGTTTTCTTCTCTGGGGAATGTGCTGAGAGACCAGGCCTGATGTCAGTCCTCAGGGTTTCCTCTTAAGGCTTTGATTGGAAAGATTGGGGACGTGGGGCTATCACCTCTTTCACCTCCACACCATGTGACCTGGGGCCTCTCAAGGTTCATTTCTGTCACAGCCCTTCTCTCACAGGGCTGTTTTGAGGATTAAATGAGCACCAGCTGTGTGCCTGGCAATGATGGTAATGATGTTCTCTTCCTCTCTCTTCCAGCCCCACATCAGCACCCTCATCTTCAGGGTAGCATTTACCCCCTCCGTTCATAACTGTTCTTGGTTTACAAAGTGCTAGGAAAGGTAGCAGAATACAACAGTTACTAATAGGGCATCATGTAAAACTGTGGATGTGTAACTGACGTGATTCTGCAATCTGCATTTGGGGTAAAAATTGGGAGTTCATAACCCACTTGAATCTAATGTATGAAATATGATATGTCAAGAGCTGTGTAATGTTGTGAACAACCAATAAAAAACAAACAAACAAACAAACAACAACAACAACAAAAAAAAAACCAAAGTGCTCTCCTAAAAAAATCATCCTGTGGGAAACAAAGGATATTTTAGATGGTACTTCCAGGAGGGCTAGACTTTGCAGCCTTTCAAAGTCCCCACTGTGTTTCGTCCATGTGTATATAAGGGTTGTAAAGCAAGGAGCACTGTGCCAGCTCCCTCTCAAATGTCTCACTTAGAATCATGGACCATGAGAGACAGCACCCTGTATAAATCTCAAAGACATTATGCCTAGTGAAAGAAGCTAATCTGCAGAGGTCACAATACATGCTTTGACATTTATGTGACGCCTTAGAAAAGGCAAATGAACAGAAGTAAAGAAGAGATCAGAGTTTGCCAGAGGTCTGACTGGGATGGGGGCTTGATTACAAAGGAGAAATTTGGGGAAGAATTTCAGGGTGATGGAATTGCTCTGCACTGGGATTCACAGGGCCCCTTGCCCAACGGACGAACAAGTTGACCTCAGCCATAGGCCCTGGTGTTGGAGATTGTTGGAACCTCCCAGTGCCTGGGGACTCAGCTTGAGACCCACCATTCTAATCGGAGGTCTTCAGAAAGATAATGTATAAGACCAACAAAAGCACAATTAATTATTCTGGTCAACTCAAAACTGTGGGTCCAGAGCCCAGTGGAGGCTGAAAGCCTTTTTCTCAAACATACCCATTTCCACAGAGGGAGTTTCCAGGGACACAGTTTGAGGAGGGGAGGGAGATGCATGAGAAATCATTGCTGTAGAATGATATTATTATTTACCAAATGGAAAAACAGGCCCAGAGAATAGTGGAGTGACAGAGCCTTTCAAAGCAGCTTTTCTGGCAGAAGTCTGGATAGAAAATTTCTTTTGCAGCACTTTTTAAAGAGAAATATATATATATATATATATATATATATATATATATATATATATATATATATATAGTGTGTGTGTGTGTGTCTCTGTGTGTGTGTGTGTGTGTGTGTATTAGTATATTAGTATTTGGGGAATTATTTAAAGATATCATGAAATTAATTTTTTTTTTTTCAGTCTTGGGGGTTTTGACACATATATAATTCAACATAACCATTGTCACAGACAAGTACAGAACAATTCCATCATCCTGAAATTTTTTCCCAAGTTTCTCCTTTGTAATCAAGCCCCCATCCCACTAAGACCCTAGCAAACTCTGATCTCTACTCCTGTGTATTTGCCTTTTCTAAGGTGTCACATAAATGTTAAAACATGTATTATGACCTCTGGAGATTGGTTTCTTTCACTAGGCATAAGTCCTTGAGATTTATATGTGCTGTTTCTTTCTGATGGTTTTCCATTTTATGGTTGTATCACATTTTGTTTTACATTTAACCAATGAAGGATGCTTGAATTGCTTCCATTTTTTTGGTGCTTATGAATAAATATAAAAGCTGTATTAAAAACAAAAGTATGTATGCTCATTAAAACTTCCTTATTGTCTCACTGCATGTTTGTAGTATCTGTGTTTTGAGTTTATTTACATCTATTGTATGCATATGGTAGAAATGTAATGGTGTGTTACTGAGCATGTCTTTCTCAGCTGCAAGTACAGTCACATTGATAGTTTGAAATCAGCCACTCTGAGAATTTTTACACCATGGAAACTAATAAGTGCTACACACCAGACTCTACTCCCTTCCCCTAGAGCATGTAGGAAACATTTCTCAGCACAGTGCTGATTCTGCTAACTATGACTGTGTGTACCAGAAACCTGAGGATAAGAAATCATCAAGTATGCCCTATGGCTATAGATACCATGTACCTTGGATATTTAATGTTAGCTATGATTTCAGTGAGCACTTGAATAAATATGTACAGCTAAATATGATTTACAATTTCTATCTCTGCCTATTACTAAATTAACAAGCCAGAAAAGCTTTTGCCAGTCCACATATCTTCACTTTTGTTTTTGAAAATAATATTATTGAACTTCAGAGGATGACATATAAATGTCTTCAAGAATACAAAGTTGATAGTTTGTAAATAATTAGAAACATTTTATTTGGACCAGTTCAGAGATAAGATGACAAAGATGCTTTGCGAAGCTTGGAGTTGGCTAGGCTTTTGACTTGCTGTGATCTGATGAAATATTTTAGTTTTATCTACTTTCTTCTTTTTTCTTTGTTATGCACTGGCACCCCAGGCATTAGCTGGAAGTGAATTAAAAGGCCCCTGAAGCTGTGATTCTGCAGCCAGCATGATATTAGAATAGAATTGATTATCTGGAGGTGTTTGCATATCCAAGCAGCCCTCCTACCTGTTCATTTCCATTTTAACCTAAGAGGTTTGTGGGAAACTTGTTAATACCCTTAAAGGATTTGATCCCTCTGTTCGTGTGGCTTCTGATTCAGGGATGAATACTTAAAACCCATAAAAGAGGAATCATAAATAAAAGCAAGCACAACAGAGAAGAAATATAGTTCTAAAAAAGTATTAAAAATTAACTTTTTTATCTGTAGGCTGTGTCAAGAAACAAATTCAGACTTAGGAGAGACTTTATTTGAAAAGACTATTGCAATTGGGGGAGAAGGAGTATTGATTGCAATAGAGGGAAAGAAACTCTTGCAAAAGTATGCTTTTGCAAGATCTACCATCTTACCAGTTTCTCAGGCTGTTTTTTTTTTTTTTTTTAAATAGCAAATAGTAAACATGGTGAACAAGAAAGAACCAGGTGGGGAGAGAACCAGGTGATGTGACTGGACAGTTGAGCAGAAAATTTCTTTTTTTTGTGGCCTCCTGATTCTCAGAAGGAGCTGTTTAGGGGGGTTTGTTCTGTGTTTCAATGTTTCCTTTAGCTTCCAATGCTGACCTAGGCACAAGAGTGGGCCAAAGTTTGAGGGACTGGGGAAGGAGAAGCCTGGCAAGTGGGGGCAAACAGATAGATCATTTATATGACAACAATGGGAATTTGGAAGGTCAGTACTTATGGGTCTCCTATAAATCACATGCAGCTAGTCTTTGCAGTAAGCCATTTCCTTAAATCCAAAATTATGGTAATGTTAGTTTTTCTCCCTCACCATTTTCTAGAACCACTGGGCTCAGGTAAAGTTCAATGTTTTCAGCAGTGAAAGCAATTTATGCCATATTTTACATTAGATTTCTCTTCTGCCCCCAAATATAAAATTTTGTTGAACTGGAGACAATTAAGAACAAGCAAATATATGAGAGCTCTTTGCCTTCCCTCTATTTACCTAAAATGAGTGCATAGATTTTTTTTTTTTACAGGGAGAACAAAAGTCGATCATTGAAAGACCACTTTGGACCCTTATTGGTCTAGAGGTGATACTAGAAGAATTTATAACAACAAACTCAACTATCTTCTGGTTGCTTGCCTTTCCTCAAGTTGCCACCTCCAGAGACTCAGTCCTTTTTCTTTGTCTTGTCACCTCTCTAAAATTTTACTGTTTTTTCTTTCTCTCTCTCTCTCTCTCTCTTTTTGGGGGGGTACTGGGGATTTAACTCAGGGGCACTCCACCACTGAGCCACATCCCCAGACCTATTTTGAGTTTTATTTAGAGACAGAGTCTCACTGAGTTGTTTAGTGCCTCACTTTTTGCTGAGGCTGGCTTTGAACTCATGATCCTCCTGCCTCAGCCTCCCTAGTCACTAGGATTATAGAATACACCACCATGTCCGCTTACTGTTTTCTCTTGAAGTTGCTACATAAACTGAAATTCAAAGTCAGTTCCTGAAAAATTACTCATTCTCTGGGGATTTCCTATAAGTATATGAAATATTCACGTCCACACACTTTTATTTATTTATTTATTTTGTATATTGATCTGTCTTTTATAACAGGGGTCTGTTCTTAGAACCTGTGGGGGTTATTTTTCCCTGAGAGTTCTTAACTGTAGGCGCCAATGTGTGGCCCTAGTTGAGAGCTATATTATATATTTTTGTTTTGTTTAATTTTTCCTTCATTTAAAAAATGTCTTCTGGAATTTCTTGGTAGGTGGAAGTAAAAATTCTGCATGGGGTGCTACGGTTTTGATGCTGTGTGTCCCTTTAGAGACACACGTGAATTGGATGCTTAGTCCTTAATGTCTAGGTGTTGGGAGGTGGTAGAACCTTTAAGAGGTGGGGCTTAGTGGGAGGTATTTAGGCCATTTAGGGCACTTCCTTTGTAAAGAGTTGAGGTATTTTCTCATGGGTACCTGTTTAGTTCTTTGGGATAGGGTTTTAGGAAAGAAGCAAGACTGGCCCCACCCAGCTGTCTGGCTTCCTCTTTGAGATGTGATCCTTCATATGTGCTCCACCAGTGCTATCTGCCAGGAAATGCCACAGCAAACAACAGCCCTTGCCAGAGCCTGTACTATGTCTTTTAGATTTTCAACGTTCATAACTATGAGCCTAAATCAACCTGTTTACCTCACAAAATTAGCCTATGTTAGGTATTTTGTGATAGTGACAAAAAGCTAATATGTGGGGACCGGCCTTGTAACTTCTGTTGCTGATACAGATAACCTGTATCCTTCAACACAAAGTCCCTAATGTTATCTACAAGTTATAAGATGTCACCAAAATATTGCTGTAATTGGAAACTGTTGTAATATAGGCATTGAAAAAGATTAAAGTGCCCTAAACCTGGATTAAGCTCCTTTCAAAAGCCAGTACAAAGTCAACTTTCTTTTATCTTTTATCCTCTTGATTTTTCCCTCTCTCAACTCTTCTTTCCCTGTTACCAATACATCATTTAACCACCGTAGGAAATTCATCTTCTCCATAGAGTTACTCTATCTGGATGGTTCATTTTCAATTAATGCAAAAATTATACAGAATGTAGCTTATTCATTCAGAAACCACTTATGAGCTTTTTTTTTTTTTTTGAATTTTTTTTAATATTTATTTCTTAGTTTTCGGTGGACACATCTTTGTATGTGGTGCTGAGGATCGAAGCCGGGCCGCACGCATGCCAGGCAAGCACGCTACCGCTTGAGCCACATCCCCAGCCCCTTATGAGCTTTTTTTAATCACTCGAACTATAGTCAATATTACATCAGGGCAGCTGGGGCTGTAGCTCAGTGGCAGAGCACTTGCCTGGCATATGTGAGGCCCTGGGTTCGATCCTTAGTCCAACATAAAATAAATAAATAAAGGCATGCTGTCCATCTACAACTATAAAATAAAAAAATTAAAAACCTGAATATACCAAGGGCTGGGAATGTATGTCAGTGGTAGAGCACTTACTAGCAAATGGGAGGACCTATTTCCAATCCCTATTACCTCAAAAAGGAAAATAAAGACTTTATGCCACATTTTCTTCATCCATTAGTCTGTTCACTGATCCCTAGGCTGTTTCCATAATTGATTTCATTTTAAAGGAACTTACAATCTAATTTGGAATCATGTAGATATATATATAAGATGTGTAAATACCTATTATATATCTGACCTTTTCAGAATGCTCACCTAAGATTTTGATTGCAAAATTTATTATAATAATTTGATATTAACTTTATAACTTGATTTCAATGGTTACTCATAATTTAATCATGGTGGTTTCTTTTATTACCATCCTTCTGCCTTGAGTGTTGACTTTTCTTGGCAGCTGTTTTACTAATGGGAAAACTATGCCTCTCCCTACTTGTTGCTGTTAATAGTCCTCACTGCAGTTGACAGTATATGTAAGAAATAGATCTGAACAGGATTCTTTGTTGTCTAGGCCTGTCCCTCTCTCTTTGCACCTGCTGGTTTGGATCTCTCAATTGCCTCGTGCAGACCAGTTTCACTCCTTGGCTGCTGCCTTTTCAAAACAAGCCAAATACCAATCTGGCTAAATAAAATCCCTTGCTTTCCTCCCCAGGTGAATGGGAAATGATGGGATGCATCCAGGGAGACCGGGGTCAGTTGAACCCCATTGGGGCCAGCCAGGGGAACAGCCTCAGCAAGCTCATCACAGAGGAAGAGTCCAGGCATTCACAGGAGCCAGAAACAGAGGGCTGTCCTTACATAGCAGTTACAAAGCCATGAATGTGGCTGGATTTGAGCTCTGCCACGCTCCGCTGTCTTTTTTGTCCTCCGGTAGCCATGGACCTGTAGGTTTGAATGAGGTATTAATGCAGCAGTGGAGACTGCAAATGATTTTGTTTTGTACTTGGCAAAGGTTGCCCTGCGGTTCATGGCAATGAGGGTCGTCTGCAAATTTCATTGTAGGCTCTGCCCGACTCTGAAACAATTTCACTTTTGACGCATGAGAAACAGGGTCAGCGCCTTCAAAATGTAACAAGAGGATTGTGTAGACATCTTCTGGCATGAGAGAGGGACTCAATTACTATTTCTTGACTGTAAAAAGACACTGTTAAGGGCTATTCTTAGCCCAGCAAAGGGAGACCTTTCCATTTTAGCAGAGTCCTACTGTATTATACAGCAATTACTAACAGTTAATTTAGGTAATGGGATAGACTTTATAATATGAATTTATGGTTAGAAGCTTCTTTTGGTGTCTTCAAATGGGGCTGACCATGAATTAGTCTTTCAAAGATTTTGGAGAAACATTTAGAGACATTCTTAAAATGGACCATAGAGTACAACATTGTCAATAGCAATTCTATATAATACATGTGAGCAGAGTGCCTTTGAGATTCATTAAGTTGCTGCATACATCAATGATTATTTTTCAATGGTACTTGGGATTGAATGCAGGGGCACTCTACCACTGAGCTACTTCTCCAGTCTTATTTATTTATTTATTTACTTTGGGACAGGGTCTCACTACTTTGCTGAGGCTGACCTTGAACTTGCAACCCTACCTCAGTCTCTTGAGAAGCTGGGATTACAGGTGCGCACCACCACCTCCAGCAGTTTTGTTTCTTTTTATTGCTTAGTAGTATTCCATGAAATGAATATATCACAGTTGGTTTAGCCATTAATCTGTTAAAGGACTCTTGAGTTGTTTCCGTTTCTTGGCTAAAAGAAAGAAAAAGAAAAGAAACAAGAAAATCTGCCGTTATGGTTAATTATGTATGTTAGCTGTGTTAGGCTATGGTAATCAGTTATTTGGTCAAATGCTTAGTCTTGATGTTGCTGTGAAAGTATTTTAAGGTATAATTAACACAGAAATCAATAGACTCTGATTAGATTACCTTCCATTATGTGAGTAAGCCTCACCCAATCAGTTTAAGAGTAAAAAAATGATAATCCTCAGGAAGTAGGAATTCTGCCTCTACATTGCCTTAGAATCAAGGCTGTGCAATCAATTCTTCCCTGGGTTTCTAACCTGACAGCCTGTCTTACAGATTTTAGATTTGTACAACTGAAGCCAGATTTAAAGTTAGGTAGTCAGTGTAGTTAGATAAATCGGGTCTAATACCCAGTGAAATCTAAAATGGAGGCCATGCTGAGAATGATTCCGGGAAACGCAGGACAACTCATGGAATGTTAATGAAGTCCTTGAAAGGCCCTAGGCCAAAGTCCACCTCAAAGAAGTGTTAATGAACAGCCCCCAGCAAACTTGAAGGTGCTGACTCAGAAGTCCTTCCTGCCCAGATTACTTCTTTGGCCCACCTGTGTCCCACCCCTCGGGCCTTCCCACCTGCTTTCCATCACCAAAACTATAAAAAGGGGAGGCAACTGCACTTCCACGGATTCCACCTCTTGGGTCCCCTTCTTCCTCCGGGAGAAGTCTTTTCTGCTGTCCTTTAATAAACTTCTAATTTCTACTCTGACCTTGCCTCGGCGTGCTCTCTGGTGTTATTCTTCAACATTGGGGAAGCAAGGACTCGTCACCAGTCAACAGCGGTAACACAACTACACAAGCCAGTTCCTTAAAAAACAAATATTCTCTCTCTCTTTCTCACCACATACACACACACACACACACACACACACACACACACACACACGTTCTCTGGAGAACGTGGACTAAAATAGCTTCATATATATGCTTTGTGTGAATATAGCTTTCCTTTTTCTGGGATGGATGTCCAGGAGTGCAGTTGCTAGGTCATATGGTAAGTGTGTGTTCAGTACTTTAGAAAACTTCCCACCTAACTATAATTTAAAGTGGTTGAACCATTTCATATTCCACCAGCAATGTAGGACTGACCCAGCTGCCATATTTGGAATTAAACTTTCTGACAGGTGCGGACAATATCTCATTGTGCTTTTAATTTGTGTTTCCCCAATGGCAAATGTTATCAAAATATATTTTATGTGTTTATTTTCTATCTTTTTTTTAATGAAGTATCTCCTTGAATCTATTCTAGTTAGTTTTCATTGCTATAACCTAAAGACTTGACAGGAACAATGTACAGGATGTAAGGGTAAAATTTCTAAGCTGATTCTAAGCTGCAAAAGTCTGAGTTAAAGTGTAAAAGACTAGGGCATTGTAAAGCTTCTAGATTACAAGGCCTGGGCTAAAAGGTAAAAGCCTATTGTTACAATTCCTCTGCTATCCCCGGAACCTGTAAGTTGTTAGGACAATGCGGGACCTGCTCAGTAAATATCTCCATTGATTCCCTGGTTGTTTAATAGCTAAGGGCTCCAGGTAACATGGCACGTAGGCATCCAGGCCCCAGAACCAATCAGTTTGAATGTGTATCCCCCTTAGAAGTGACCAATCACCCCTGCCCAAACTGTTCCCGCCAATGAATGGACTAATCATGTATCAGAATTGTTGTTCAATTTCCCCGAGCCTCATGATGATTTGTTCTGATGTATGCAAAGCCCCCCGCCCTCTCCAGAAAGTGTACTTAAGCTCTGCTTGACCTCTGCTCTGGGCTCTGGGCTGCTCTCCCTTCTTGAGTGAGCACAGAGTCCCAACGCGTTGGAACGGATCCCTAATAAAAATCCCCCTTGCCATTGCATGAAGCTAGTCTCGTGTGGTCTTTCCTTCTCCGACGTTTCGCCGGACCCTTACAAGGAGGAAAAGCTTATTTTGGCTCACAGTTTTAGAGGTTCAGTCCATGATGGGCCATAGCTCCGGACTGGAGGTGAGGCAGAATATCATAGTGGTAGGGTATGACAGAGGAGCAGCTCAGAACATGATGATCAGGAAGGAGAGAGAGCTTTGCTCACCAAGGACAAAATTTAAACCCCAAAGGCATGCCCCCAGTGACCTACTTCCTCTAGTCACAACCTATCTGCATACAATTACCACCCAGTTATCAGTGGATTACTCCACTGACTAGGTTACAAACTCTCATAATCTACTAATTTCACCTCTGAACACTCACACATGAACTTTTTGGGGACACCACATATTTAAACCATAAAAATATTTTTAGCCCATTTTAATTGGCTTGGCTTCTTTTTAAGTTGGCATGTTTTGAGAATTCTTTATATGCTCTAGATACTTTTTTTAAAATTTATTTTTTTTAAATTTTTATTTTTATTTTAAAGAGAGAGTGAGAGAGGAGAGAGAGGAAAGAGAGAATTTTTAATATTTATTTTTTAGTTCTCAGCAGACACAACATCTTTGTTGGTATGTGGTGCTGAGGATGGAACCCGGGCCGCACGCATGCAAGGCGAGCGCGCTACCACTTGAGCCACATCCCCAGCCCCGCTCTAGATACTTTTGTCATATATGTGGTTTATAAATATTTTCTCTAGACATTAACTTGTTTTCTCATCTCCTAATAGGGTCTTTTGCCAAATGAAAGTCTTAAATGTTGGTAAGGCTAAATTTATCAATTTTTTCCTTCTTTAAATTGTGGTTTTTGAATAAAATCTCTTTACTAACTGGGAGGTGCTGAAGTTTTTGCCTATAACTTTTTAAAAGGTTTCATAATTTTTTTTTGGTCACACATTTATTCTATGATGTATTTAAAATTAATTTTGTATATGGTGAGAGGTTTAGGTTCAGGTTCACTTTTTTGTTTGTTTTTGGCCTTATGTTATGGTTTAGATGTAGCATCCCCCAAAAGCTCACATGTGAGACAATGCAATAAGGTTCAGAGAAGAAATGATTGGGTTTTAAGAGTCTTAACCCAATCAGTGATTTAATCCCTTGATAAGGATTAACAGTGGTAATTGAAGTGGTAGGGTGTGGCTGGAGGAGGTGGGACTTGGGGTGAGGCTTTGGTGTTTATATTTGTGTTTGGTAAGTGGAGTCTGTCTGTGTTTCCTGATCACTATTGAATGAGCTATTTCCCTCCACCACTCTCTCCTGCCATGATGTTCAGCCTCCCCTTGAGCCCTGAGGATTGGAGCTGCAGCCAGATTTACAAATAGGAAGTTAGTGTAGTTAGATAAATCGGGTCTAATATTGAGAATGAAGGCCATATTGAGAATGGAGTCCAGGAAAAGGGGAATTGAAAATGTCCCCAAGGCCCAGAGTCCATCCCAAGGAAATGTTAATGAAGTAGCTCCCAGCAAACATGGAGATGTTAATCCAAAAGTCCTTCCTGCTCAGATTACTCCTCCGCCCACCTGTTCCCCACACTTTGGGCCTTCCCACCTACATTCCATCACTGTAAGATAACAGAACTAAGGTCAAGAATGCGACAGGAATGCAGGAAAGCTGAAAGAAGACCTTAGCTATAAAAAGGGGAAGACATTACCCTTCCATGGATTCCACCTCTTCAGTCCCCTTCTTCCTCCAGGGAGAAGTCTTTTCTACTAACTTTTAATAAAGCTTTTACTTTCCACTCTAAACTTGCCTTGACGACTGGTCATCGGTAAACAGCGGTAACAGAGCCGCCTTCTATGGACTAAGACCTCTGAAACTGTGTGCCCTCAAATAAACTCTTCCTCCACTACAGTTGTCCTGGTTAGATCCTTTAGTCATAGCAGTGAAAAAGCTGATAAAGATGCGTTATGATGTCCAATTGCTCCAACATTGTTAGTTGAAAAGGTTATTATTTCTCCATTTAATTTCTCTTGAATCTTTATAAAAACATTTTTGTGGTTCTATTTCTGGATTTCCTGTTCTGTTCCAGTGATCCATGTGCCTGTCCTTCCACCAAAACCATACTTACTTGATAACTGTAGCTATGTAGTAAGATTTAACATTAAGTAGACTGAGTTCTCTTTTTCAATAACATATTTTCCAATTTTTTTCCAGTAAAGTTCTTTGTATTTATATAAGTTTTAGAATACTCTAGTTTATCTGCACTAAAAAGGTCATGCATTATAAAAATAACTTTATTTAATTCTGTTGCTAAAACATATATTATTATGCTCGAATTTGGGACCCCCAAAAGACCACCAGAGACCAAGATCAATGTAAGCAGCAAAGAGGTGTTTATTGCGAGCTAGGTGGGTCCTCCGAGTGTACACACAGCAACTGGTGACACTGAAAGGCCCCGAGCTCAGGGTTTGCAGCAGTTTTATACACTCTTTGGGGAAGGCAGGGACCCCGCATACATCATAGTGAAGCCAGATTTAAAGATAGGCAGTCAGTGTAGTTAGGTAAATCGGGTCTAATATAGAATAAAATCCAAAATGAAGGCCATGTTGAGAATGAGGTCCGGGAAAAGCAGAACAACTCTTGGAATGTTAATGTCCCCAAGGCCCAGAGCCCATCCCAAAGAAATGTTAATGAAACAGCTCCCAGCAAACTTGAAGATGCTGACCCAAAAGTCCTTCCTGCCCAGATTACTCCTTTGGCCCACCTGTGCCCCACCCTTTGGGCCTTCCCACCTACATTCCATCACTGAAAGATAACAGAACAGAGGACAGGAATGGGGGCAGGGCGGACACCAGATGAAGACCTTAGCTATAAAAAGGGGAATACATTCACCCTTCCATGGATTCCACCTCTTGGGTCCCCTTCTTCCTCAGGGAGAAGTCTTTTCTGCTGTCCTTTAATAAAGCCTCTACTTTCCACTCTAACCTTGCCTCTGCATGCTTCTCTGGTGTTATACTTCAGCATTGGAGAAGCAAGGACTCATCGCCGGTAAACAACGGTAACAATAGCATCTCTTAGCAAATCATCACACACTGTGGGGGAAAATCAAACAACAACTCTAAAACATGATTAGCGTATCAAGTGGCAGGAAAGAATCTGGAAAAGATTATTGGTTAGTTCAAGGGGTTGACGCACTTAAAAATGATTGGTTTAAACTGTGAGGGTGTCACAAGGGGAGGGTAGTGCCAAGCTGAAGGACTTCTAGTTTAGATATTGGTCACCACACCTAGGTGGGGTATTCGTTTGAACTGATTGGTTTAAGCCAGGAGGGGAGTATGTGCTGAACTACACAGTTTCCCAACATGTTATCAACCACCATAAACTACTGGGAGGGTCATCTGGCATCCCAGGTATTTTCCCTGTCTCATGCTGATTGGTGGCTGCTAGGGGGTTGCTATGGGTCCCCACCTAGCCTGACTGAGTCAGGGACACCTGGCCCAGTAGATCTCTCCTGTTATTTGTAGCTAAACAAATTAGTAGGGTGGGTATGTACCTAGGAGTGCTCTGTGGGTCTTTTCAAGGACAAGGGTCACACCCCCTTCCTTGGACAGGCTTTGCTCTGAGGTAGAGGCTAGTTTTTCCATATGCTCATCATTGAAAATTTAGAAAATACACATAAACATTAAGTGGATATTATTACCATAATGGGATTTCACAGATAGGCCATCAAAGTGACCAAAAGGAGCTGCTCTATAAGTAAGGTCCAACTAACATTTCCCGAAAGCATCTCTCATGTGTTAAGCACTATGCTAAAAACTTAACCAAATATTTTCACATTAAATCTTCCTTAGAACACTGGGAGGAAATATGTCATCACTTGACATTTGAGGAAGCCCAGACAGAGAAAGGTTAAGTAATTTGTCCAGAATTACCCACTTAACAAGCAATAGAACCACAGTTTTAATTATAAGTATACAAAGCCCTTTGTAATTTACCTGCTGCTTCATCTCCTATTATCCTGTGCTTTGCTCTAAATGATTGTGTCCCTGCCAAATTCATACGCTAAAATCCATAAGGTGATGATATCAGGAGGTGGGCCTTTGGGAGGTGATTAGATCATGAAGGGGGAGCCTTTATCACTGGGATTAGTATCCTGACACAACAAACCACAGAGAGCTATCTAGCTCCTCTTATGATGTGACAACACAGATAGCATTGTCTATGAGGAATAGGCCTTCACCATCAAAGGGTAAAGTTTCTAAGCTGCAAAGCCTGAATTAAAATGTAAAAGACCGGGCATTGTAAAGTTTCTAAGCTGCAAAGCCTGAATTAAAAAGTGAAAGACCAGGTATTGTTAAATTCCTCTGCTACACCCAGAACCTGAAATTCCTGAGATAGTTAAGACAACTGCCCTACTGGCCATTTAACCTAGGGCCCTGTGCAGTTTGTCACGTAAGCATACAGGGCCGGAACCAATCAGTTTGAATGTGTACCCCGCTTAGGAGTGACCAATCACCCCCGCCCGACCTGTTCCCACCAATGAATGTGCTAATCATGTATGAGAGTTGTTGTTCAATTTTCCTGCGCCTCATGCTGATTTGTTCTGATGTATACAAAGCCCCTACCCTCCCCAAAAAGTGTACTTAAGCACTGCTTAGCCTCTGCTCTGGGCTCTGGGCTGCTCTCGCTTCTTGAGTGAGCCTGGAGCCTCAGCGCGCTGAATTGGATCCTCAATAAATCCCCTTCTGCAACTCTTGGTGGTCTCTTCCTCCGACTTTTTGCCAGACCCTTACACACCAGACATGGAATATGACAGTTAGTACCTTGGTCTTGGGCTTCATAGGCTGTGAAAATAAATGTTGTTGATTAGCTATCTGTTCTATATTGTTTTGTTATAGCAGCCTGAATGGACTGAGATACTCTCCTTACTAAATTCATTTGTTTCATGCCTCTGTGATTGTAGATATGAAGTTTCCTCTTCCAAGAAAGTCCATTTTCTTTTGAATAGCCTGGGAATTTATTTTTCAAATTGTAGCTAGGTAGCTCCTTCTTTAAGAAAACTTCACAAACAGCCTCCACTCCACCTTCCCAGCCCTACTTGGGTTTTTTCATTCTCTCCTGGCTATACCTTGTACATAGCTCCAACTGCATTTACTAAAGTTGAATATCCCTTTTCCAAAATGCTTATATTTTAGTCAGCTCTTTTGCTTCTGTGACCAAAAGACATGGCAGGAACAATTTTAGAAGAGGAAGTTTATTTGGAGCTCATGGTTTCATAGGTTTCAGTCCATAAATGACCAGCTCCATTGCTCTGCACCTGAGGTGAGGCAGAACTTCATGGCCAAAGGGGAGGGCAGAGGAAAGCAACTCAAGACATGACAATCAAGAAGCAGAGAGTTCCTCCCAGGACAAAATATATACCCCAAAGGCACACCACCTATGACCCATCTCCTCTAGCCACACCTTACCTGCCTACAGTTACCATACAGTTAATCCCCATCAGGTGATTAACAAACTGATTAGGTTAAGAATGTCATAACCCAATCATTTTACCTCTGATGTTCTAGTCTTGTCTCACACATGAGCTATTGGGGGACATCTCATATCTAAACCATGACAGCTTGGGACTAGAACTGTTTTGGATATCAGGTATTTTTTAATTTTGGGACATAGACATACATATAATGAGATCTTGGGGAAGAGACCTATGGTAAAAACAAAATTTATTTATGTTTCAGGTATGCCTTATCCACATAGACTGAAGATAACTTTATGCACTATTTTTAGTGTGCTTGCATTTTGACAGTGAGCTGTCACATGTGAGCAGGTGTGGAATTTTCCACAGGTGCTATTATATCAGTGCTCAAAAATTTGCAGATTTTGGAGAAGTTTGAATTTTATATTTTCAGATTAGGGTGCTCACGTCTAGTGTTACAGTTTATTTATTTATATGTCTGTCTACAATAGGCCTTGAGAACTTATATGAAGGCAGGGACTGAATTTTTTTTTTTATCTGTGTTGCTCCAGCAAGCAGCACATTGTCTGATCATAAGAGACTTTATAGATTTGTCAATTTAAAACATGAAAGCTAATCATTGCCCATAGATAGAAGTCATAACTTGAATGTATACGTAGGTCAGACAGGGGACAGATAATGTGCCTTGGGCTAACAAGACCGTAGACAATGATGGGGACTATTGGGAATGGAGAAGCTTCACAGGTTCACTTAGGGACATTCAAATTAAATCTCTGAAAAAGCATCATGCCAGATAAGTCCAAAACACCTGCAGGCAGAATAGGTATGTGGGTTGCTGATTGCAGTCCCTGTCTTGATAGTTTATAATCTCATTAGGGAAAAAAAAAATTTTTCCTAAGAGAAACAAGGAAAGACTGATTAAAAAAGGTCTGTTGATCCATAGAGTTCCAGTATAGAGCAGCGTTAAGTGGCAGAGATTATTGGCCAGGTCCCAACCCACATATTCCAAGTGTTTTCTTTGATCACAAGCATTTGCATCTACTTCCTTTAGTTAAAATGTTGTCATCTTTATTTTATTATTATCTTGATTATATGTATAATTTTAGCTATATTGTATTTATTAGAACAGAAATATTTATATATATTCTTTTTTAAAAAATATTTTTTTAGATGTTGATGGACCTTTATTGGATTCATTTATTTATATGTGGTGCTGAGAATCGAACCCAGGGCCTCACACATGCTAGGCAAGTGCTCTTACCACTGAGCCACAACTCCAGGCCCTATATATATTCTTTATTCAGGGTGTGAGACAATGCTTATAAAAATCTGCAGGTATCCTAGATACCAATTACTTTTCAGTTATATGGGTTGTAAATACCTTCTTCAAATTGTAGTTCAAGGTTTTTACTTTTGTTACAATGTCTTCTTGTACAGAAATTTGAAAAGTTAATGTGTTCAGATGTATTGATCTTTTATGGTTTGAGTTTTGTGTCTTATTTAAGCAATCTTCTGAGCCCCAAGGTCACCAGGATGTTGAAGCCAGATTTAAAGTTAGGTAGTCAGTGCAGTTAGATAAATCGGGTCTAATATCGAGTGAAATCTAAAATGCAGGCCATGCTGAGAATGATTCAGGGAAACGCATGACAACTCATGGAATGTTAATGAAGTCCAGGAAAAAGCCCAAGGCCAGAGCCCATCCCAAGAGGATTCCACCTCTTGGGTCCCCTTCTTCCTCCGGGAGAAGTCTTTTCTGTTGTCCTTTAATAAACTTCTAATTTCTACTCTGACCTTGCCTCGGCGTGCTCTCTGGTGTTATTCTTCAACATTGGGGAAGCAAGGACTCGTCACCGGTCAACAGCGGTAAACAATGTCTGTGTATATTTTCTTCTAAATGTTTTCCCAGGTTTTCTTTTTTAACATTTATGTCTAAAGTAAATTAAAATATACCTGTGGTCTCAAGTTGTGATATAATTTTTTTTCTTATAAGATAATGATATTATCAAGATAAATTAGTAATGAATTAAAGCTTAAATATTTATGGTGGCCGGATGTGATGGTGCGCGCCTGTGATCCCAGCGCCTCTGGAGGCTGAAATGGAAGGATTGTGAGTTCAAAGCTAGCTTCAGCAAAAGCAAGGTTGTGCTAGGCCACTCATTGAGAATCTGTCTCTAAATAAAATACAAAATAGGGCTGGGAATGTGGCTCAGTGGTGAAGTGCCCATGAGTGAAATCCCTGGTATCTCCCACCCCCCTCCCCTCCAAAAATTTTTCTGTGATGTAACACAACACAGATTTGTATCTTACTTTTAAGTGTCCAACATTGGTGGGGTACATGAGCATATTTGGTTTTCTGCTTCATAATTCTTTCAAAGACTCAGAATTGACTCTTTAGTTTTCTAGTTTTACCTTTCAGACTATATAACTTCCTCTTCTAGCACTGCAGAGGACAGGGCAGGGAGACCTCTCCCTTCTGTTCTTATTGCTTCAGCTCATGGTCATTGACTATAACCTGTCACATGGCCTGACCTACTGCAAAAAGGAGTAGAAGTGTGCACTTCAGCCTGTCTGGAATGGGAAATTGGACATTGTTGAGCACTATGGTTATCTACCAGATTAGCTGACTATTCCAGCACCATTTATTGAGTAGTTAGTTACTCACTCCCTTTGACCTAAGATATCATTTCTGTTATTTCATACAATCAAAGATTTTATTCTGGGCTATTTTGTTCCATTGCTCTAATTGTCTATTCTTGGCAAATACTGTAGTGTCTTAATTGTTATTCCTGTATAATGTCTGTATGATATAGTGATTCACCTACACTGTCCCTTTTCTGTAAAATTGTCTTGTTGATTATAATTGGCTGGCTGCTTCCCTATAAATTTCATGTCAAGCAGCATGTCAAGTTGCATGAAAAACGTTAGATTTCGACTTGAATTCCATTTAATTTATAGATTAATTTGGTAATACGTGACAACTTTAAGATATTGAGTGTTACCATCCATAAATATATAAGTTTTAAATCCTTCAGTAGAGCTTTGTATTTTTCTTCAGTAAAATTCTTGCACAGCTTTTGCTAGATTTATTTCCAGTTTCTTATAGGTTACTTTAAGTAATTTAAATAGCACCTTAAAAATTACATTTTCTAATTGTGGTTTATGTATAGAATGCAAATGACTTTTTTTTTTAATTGATTTTAGTTTAGCAAAGAGTTAACACTTTCTTTTTTGTGTCTAATTTTTGGTCTATAGAGTTTTCTGTGCAGAAAATCACACTATACAAAATCAAACAAACAAAACTAGATGCTGTTCTTCCCCCATCATCCTTTTACTCCTTCTTTGCTCTTTTCCTCTTTCTTCTTCTCTTCCTCTCTTCCATCCTTTCTCTGCTCTCTCTTTCCCTTCCTTTGCTGCATTACTGAGGACCTGCCCTTTGAATTTGATAAAGCTTGATAGCAGGCCTCTTCTTACTTATTTCAAAGAGATTACCTCTGCTAGGTTATTCAGTTTGCAGTAGTTTTTTTTAATAAAGGAATTCCCTTTGTCTTCTTACTATGCTAAGCTTCTATTATCAATAATCAGTGCTGAATTTATTCCACCAGAATTTCGTTTGAAAGAACCTGCCTGTAAGTTTTACTTTTGCTCCAAAGCTTTTGCTTTACATCATTTGCTTTTGTTCCTGGAGTCTCTTTCCAGAGGGTATTTCCAGTTGTGTATGGCAATTTTAATAATGTGCAATGTTTCAATGCTTAGGTGACCTGAGCCCCTTCTTGAGACTGTGACTCTGATTTATTTTTGCATCTTGTATTGAAAAAAAATCTGCTTCTATGTGTGGATGAAATCCAAGTGCCCCCATTAATTTTTGGTTGGTGAGAATGCTAGACACCAATTCAGAAAACAGAAAAATAAGTTTTGGCTGGTTTTAATTATTTCAAATTTATTACAATCTAATAATTGACATTTTTATAACATTTTCAGAAAGTTTTAAACTCACATCCTGGAGATAAACCCTTAATATTCAGAATACCATTCGTTCTTGCTTAGGTAGTACAAACTTACAGAGTGAACCAAAGGGGGAGTCAGGAGACAGGCAATTACTTTCTCTTTTTCCAAGTATTGCTTCTTTTGCCACAGTTGCGAATACCCCTCAGCTTCTCCATCCTCAAGGCTTGCAGATTAATTGTAACTGCTCAAAGACAAGGGCACCCTTTCTACAATTTTGTTTGTCAGCAAAGATAGCAGTGATTCTGATTTGTCAGTCTCTCCATGCTGCTCTCACATGGGCTGTTCTATAACTGTCAGTAAGATTTCTTAGTTAGCCAGATAGCTATTGAAGTTGTTTAGTGGAGAAAAGATGGATTTTCTTTTATAAAAAGAATTGAGGTTAAATCAAATCAGAGCTCTAAATCTTAGGTGCTGCCTCCTAGGAGTTTATGTCCAGATATTTTGGTCTGGAGGGCAGAGACTTCATAGACCTCTAGTTCCTGGCTGGTTTACTGGTCCGGTGGGATTATGTGGGTGATAAGCTGCCACTGTCATTTTATGACAGAGAGAAGATTCTATCTATGTATATAAATTGGTGACTTTAGGGCATTTAATCCTAAAGATTGCCTGGGTAATAGAAGTTCTGTATCTGAAAATGTAGCCAAATCTCTACTTGTGCACTGCTGAGATTTTATGTCAAATCACTACAGCCTGGAGTGTGTTGAAAGCTTCCAAACATGTCAGAAGAATGCTGGTCCTTAATGATTTCTGGAGAGGAAGGGAAAATGACCACATATTAACAACTTGTAGCAAGTTTTGAAATGAACTGATAAGATAAATGGAATAATAGACCAAGCTGAGAGTTAAGAGATCTCAACCCAATAGACTAACAGTGTCCCTGTATGTTGACAATAGTTTCATTATTAATGAACTCAGCAGAGGTATTTAGCTGTCTTCCCAGCTCTCATCTCATGTAAGTGAGCTACTATTTGGAGATTTCTAAAGAGTAGAGTATATGCCCTAAAATAATTATTGAAGCAGAATCCTTGCTTCTCAGCAGAGATGCCCAGTGGTCTGATTTACAACATGATTCCAGGCCTGCAAGGTGAGAGCTGTTGGTGGTACTGTGATTCTAGAGTTTTGCCAAATCTGGAAACCATAATTATTGCCTTTTTACTAATAAAGCCTTACAATAGTAAAGCATATGGTGGGTATCAAGTGTTTATTTGGATGGAACATATTCTGGCAATCCATGTGCTTATGTTGCAAGAACTCAGCAAGAGAAAGGCAGAATTAATGTCCACATGTCCATAGATAACATTTTTTTAAAAAATATTTTTTAGTTGTCAATGGACCTTTATTTTATTTATTCATATGTGGTGCTGAGAATCGAACCCAGTGCCTCACACATGCTAGGCAAGTGCTCTACCACTGAGTCACAACCCCAACCCCATTTTTTTTCATATAATTTTTCAGTCTCTGGAAGACCAGTTATAATTCTGTTATACTTAGTATATTTGCAATAATTATTTATTTGGTTCTATAATTCCTAACAGGTTTTGAACTTCCAGAGGGCAAGCACCTCCTCCTTTCCATCTCTGTACCTCCAGTTACCGGCATACAGATATTGTGGTGGGCTGGGTAGATGATGAATGTGGGGGGTGGATGTTATAAGTGTTACTGAATATCCTTGCTGTTCAATGGAGTTAAGAACTGCTGTAGTCTGGCTGGGCACAAATCACGAGCCACTCAAGCAGGAACAAACTTTATTTCTGAACTCCACCAGCACACTCCACATACGCTCCCTGGGAACTCTCCCAAACGTCACACGCTCTCCTGCTCTCCTCCAGGAACCACCAACCAACTGGAAATCCCGCCTCCAGCACTTCCCCAACCAATGGGAACTCTCCAGGAATCCCCGGGAGAACTCCAAAGTAGCAGGCCAAGGTGGACAGCACGGGCCTAATATACACAGCTTAACATAACCATTATCATCTCAATGGCTTGCTGGCGTCACCTCTCAACCACTCCGTTCTGGCAAAAATGCCAGGCGTCATTCGGACTCGGCTATAGCTCTCAGCAAAGAACATTTAAGAGGCAATAATACTTGTGCTCCTTAGTTTGTGGACTGAGGGGTATACAAACCATAAATTTTTGTCATTCTGTGTATATTTGCCAAATACCTGTATACTTAAAAATTGCCTCTGAGATCCGAGAATGAATCTTCTTTTTTGTTGAAATAAAGCTGTATTAAGTCCTGACTTCTTGGGCTGGGGATGTGGCTCAAGCGGTAGTGCGCTCGCCTGGCATGCGCGAGGCCCGGGTTCGATCCTCAGCACCACATACCAACAAAGATGTTGTGTCTGCCGAAAACTAAAAAATAAATATTAAAAAAATTCTCTAAAAAAAAAAAAAAGTTCTGACTTCTTAACCTGTCAGCTCTAGTCAAGGTGAGTTTATAGCAAAGGAGAATAATATACCATGGGGTACTACAGAGAGGTGAGATCTTTGGAAAGCAGACTTGAGACTCTCACTTTGAGAAGCCTTCTCTTGATTCCTTTGCAAGACTGAACTAGGTGTTCACCTTTGCTTACCTTTCCCACTTACACACAATCCAAATGGTCATTAGGATATAATACAATGATATGCTTATGTGTAGGATGAACTTGGGACTGTTAGGGTTTATGCTTATTGTCCTGGAATAATTATCAATAACAACCCTTTTCTTCTAAAAAGAAATTTTCTGGTTTAAAGAATAAAGTTTTGCACTCTCTTTATGTACCTGTTTCTACCATTATACCAGGTTCCTTTTGGGCAAATTCTATGTCTTAGTCATCTCTATAGCATTTGGAACTTGTGCAGCATATGTTTGGTGCTTGATAAAGGTTTTATTGAACTGACTGGGCCAAAGTACTTCATGAAATATCAAAAATAATTCTGTGCACAGGAAAAAGACATGGTGAAGGAGAAATTCAAAACAGTGGTTATCAATGCCTGGGGATCTGTACTGTGACCTTAATGGAGTTGGAGGGGAGACAGAGGAAGGTAGGGAAAAAGCTGTATGGAGAGGGTCTCCTGATGGGAGTGTGGTCTTCTGTAGGGAGTCGTAATCATCCCACTAAGATGCCACAGGGAGTGATTGGTAAATAAATAACCCCAGCTTAGTTTCTCTCTCTCTCCCTCTACTGTTCTTCTTTTTATAAATCTCTGATAAGAGATTTTGCTGAGTGCAAATGGAAGTGGAGAGCCAGGGAGCCTTCTGATAGGCTGTAGACATCCTGAGACACAGCATCTTAGAGAAGGGTAGAGAGGGCAGGTCTGAGGGCAAATGGGAAATTTGTAGCAGTTCTAGGAGGAGAAGATGCAGAAGGCGGGGGGAAGGTACAGGAGTTTAAAAAAGTCTACAAAGCCAATAGATACCACAGGTTTTGAACTTCCAGAGAGTAAGCACCTTCTAATTTCCATCTCTCTACCTCCAGTTACTAGCATACAGACATTAACCGTGACAGCAACGATAGAAATTTTCTGTGGCTCCTGGAATTCCTGAAAGCCATGACTGCTCTCCACACCTATTTATATTGAAAAATGTCTATGTTTCCCATTAGACCGCGAGTTCCTTGAAGGTGAGACTACCAGCACAGGTCTTGGCAGCTGAATGAATGAAGGAAGGACCATAAGGATCCATGTGGCTAAGTCAGAGAGGATGTCTTCTTGGCTTTCAGCCTATCTTATAGCTCTGTAAGACTTAAAAGAATGGAGATTAAAAAAAAATGCAGAAGGTGGTAGTGTTGAATGCAGTGTTCAGAAGAGACAAAGACTGAAGTCAATGGATCTAATTTTCTATTCACATGGAAGGGGGAATATATGGTCAGACAGGAATGGTTCTCCAGGTTTTATCATCTGCTGCCAATTGTGGGTTCACAGACAGGCTATTGTCCAAAGAATGCTTAGCTTTTGGTGGTATAAGGATGTGTAGCTTCCTATTATTAATGTTATTCACTGGTTCATTCTATTACATGTGATTTTTCTGTAATTGAGTTTTGGTTCAATGCAATTCCAATAACTTTGTAAAAGGTCAAAGGATTGGACAGGCATGCCTGACCCAGAGCTTACCTACTCCCAGAAATGCTGGGCAGGTTGTGATGATGTCTCAGTGTATTTTAGAAAAAAAGCAATATTACATGGAATTAATGCTGATGGAACTCAATGAAAGCTGCACAGACACAGGTGTTTCATTTTGTGAGCCTGCACAGCGCTCAGTCTACTGAATGAGCAGGGCCAGGATTTGATGTGAAATTAACCAGAAATAATGGTAAACAAGCAGCACCTGGCAGAGTGGATGTGCTCGGTAAGTGTTCCCTGACTGTTAAGTGAAATTGATGGCATTGTATTACTCTTTCACTGGCTCTTTGATATCATGTAGGCACAACTAGGATGAATTATTTTCATGTTCTTTTTTTTTTTTCCCTATGATCTTTGAGAGGCAGTATGATATAGTAGAGGACACAGTTCAAACCTCAACCATGTTTCTTGGGGTGAGTGGCTTAACTATCCTTGCTTCAGTATCCTTGTCAGTAAAATGGAGATGATAGTAGTATCACCAACCTATGATTGTTGTGAGGATTTAAAGAAAAAATATAAGTAAACCATAGTTATTTTAGTGAGTGTTTAGTGGTTCATTCTATTACATGTGATTTTTCTGTAATTGAGTTTTGCATAGTAGTGACCTAAAGACCTGACAGGAACATTAGAGGAGATAAAATTTATTTTGGCTGACAGTTTCAGAAGTCTCAGTCCACAGCCAGCCAGCTCCATAGCTTTGGACATAAGGTGAGGCAGACCATCATAGTGGAAGGGCAAGGCAGAGGAAAGCAGCTCAGGACATGATAACAGGAAGCAGAGAGCTCTGCTCACCAGAGACAAAATATAAACTCCAAAGGCATGCCCCTAGTGACCTATGTCCTCTAGCCACACCCTACCTGTTTACAGTTACCACCCAGTTAATCCATATCAATGAATTAATCCCCAGATTAGGGCACACTCTACAATCTAATCATTCCCCAAATTCTTGCATTGTCTCACACATGAGCTTTTGGGGGACACCTCATATCTATACCATCATCATAGTATATTGTAAGTACTGAATAAATGTTTTTCATTATTAATATTATTATTAATAAGTTATCCAATGTGAATTTAGCACATTCAATTTATCTTCAATCTTTTTTTTCAATTTGTTCTTTTTAGTTATACATGACAGTAGAATGTATTTTGGCAGATTATACATACATGGAATATAACTTATTTATCTATTTATTATCTTATTATCTATTTATCTATCTACAAGACATATATTCATCATCAAGGTACTCCTGAGTTTTAGAGAAATTAGCTTATCCTGAGATACAGAACAAAATATTCTTTGACTCTGGATATGGGAGCTAAGGAAAATGAATGGCCTTAATAAATCACTGAAGTCTATAGATAACGGTGAAGATTAATTCCTATGTTGATGTTTCCAATTAAATAGACTTAGTGGTGAATGTTGGATAGAGTTAGTGGAATATGGACCTGTAGATGCTTCAGGAATTTTTTCTTAACTGTGACATATCATAGGAGGATGCTTGTAATGTCAGCATCCCTGATTTCCAGCCCTGTGGGGAGTCTATGATGCTGCGACTGCCCAGGAGAGCTGCAATTGCAAAGGTTCTGCCTCACAGATTTGTGAGGTGGTATGCTCACAGTTTTAATGAAAACAACTCAGAAAGAAGAGAAAAATGGATGTTGCATAATAGTGAGAAGGTTGGGTTTTAGCAGTGAAAATAATGGTTATCAATCCAAGGGCTATATGATATTGATTATTTTATATACATGATCACCTATTTCTTACTACAAACCTGAAGGGCAGCTGTCTTCATTTTGTAGATAATGACATGGAGGGTAAAAGAGGATAAGTGACTGTACAATACAGGAGTACTTCTTCGAAGTAACTGGGTTAAGTAATAGGCCAGTATGGTATACTGGTATAGAATTGGTTAGTTACTCTGGATTAAGTTGAGAGTTACTAAATGGTAAGGTCAGGATTGGACTACATTTCATTTGATTTCAAAGTCCAGCATCCTTCTCTACTGAAAGGATCTTTGTAGGAAGCACTCTGCTTCACCCCAGTATCCTGTGGGGCTCCTTTGTTATTCAGTTAAAGAAGATTTCTGAGCACTCATCACAGGGCTACTTTTCCAAGTGTTGGAAATAGAATAGAAAAGTGGGCATGACATGATCCTGGTTGTAGTTATTTATTTATTTATGGTACCAAAATTTGAACCCAGGGGTGCTTAAACACCGAGCCACACCCCCAGCCTTTTTTTAATGTTTTATTTTGAGACAGGGTCTCACTAAGTTGCTTAGGTCCTTGCTAAGTTGCTGAAGCTGGCTTTGAATGTGTGAGCCTCCTGCCTCAGCCTCCCAAGTTGCTGGGATTACAGGTGTGTGCTACCATGCCTGGATGTAGTCATTGATTTATAAAATACTAAAAAAGCAATAGGGTCCATAATCTTTTCCTTTGTTTGCCTTGGGTTAAACAGAACCAGAACCATCTGTAGGACTGAAGTGGGTGCTGCTCCTGACCACAGAGCAGATTCATTTGTGAACAGTTAATTCCCATTAAAAGGTGGCAAATAGGTGAAACAAAGTGGGAATCTGTGTGCCAGGAACTACCAGCATGTCCACCATGGTGGGTTCTCATCAGAAGTACCCATACTATACACAAAGGGAAGAATTTCAATAATCTTTGACCACCCTTCCTTTCTCTAGCTCACTGCCATTTAAATCACCCCTTGGACCTCCTTCTATTGAGCATCAACCACCTACTGAACTTTTAAAAATTTTTTAAAAAATTTATTTTAGTTATACATGACAGTAGAATGCATTTATGCATTTTAAGTCCTTTGATATATTATACATAGATGGGATACAATTTCTCATTTTTCTGAGCGTATGTGTTGCATATTGGTCATGCAGTTACATATATACATACAGTAATAATGTCTGTTTCATTCAACTATCTTTCCTATCCCCACATCCCCTCCTCTCCCCTCCCCTCCCATCACTTCCCTCTACCTAATCTAAGGTAACGCTATTCTTCCCTAGTGCCCCCTGCACTGCCTTATTGTGAATTAGCATCTACATATTAGAGAGACCATTCAGCCTTTGGTTTTGTGGGACTGGCTTATTGTGCCATGATATTCTTCAACTCCAACCTTTACGGCAAATTCCATAATTTTACTCTTCTTTAAAGCTGAGTCCATTGAGTATATATCCCACATTTTCTTTATCCATTCATCTATTGAGGGAGACCTAGGTTGGTTCCATAGTCTAGCTATTGTGAATTGAGCTGCTATAAACATTGATGTGGTTGCGTTGCTATAGTATGCTGATTTTAAGTCCTTTGGGTATAAACCAAAGAGTGGGATAGCTGGGTCAAATGGTGGTTCCATTCCCAATTTTCTGAGGAATCTCCATACTGCTTTCCATAGTGGTTGCACCAATTTGCAGTCCCACCAGCAATGCACATACTGAACTTCCATTCACTATTTTTTTATCCTAAACTTGATCTTGTGAAATAGGTATTTTAACCCCATTTTAGGGATGAAGAAATTGATGGTGATAGGGATTATTTGTCAAATCACTGGCAGATAATGAGATTTCATTAAAGAAATGCCTGAATGTAAGACACCAGCATCTCATGCTGGCTCCATTTGGACACAGCTGAGACTCCATACTGTAAGGCAGTCGGCATGCCTAGGGACTCCAGGAGCAGAGGTTTTAAATTTAAAAGCAATTCCTCAAAGTACGTGGGTATGTAGAGTTGGAAGAACATTATGGGTGTGAATGCTTGATAGGTCATGTTGGTGCTCCAGGCTTTGCTTGGTGGTCAAGAAACTCTGTAGGTAGTAGATTGACAAAAGTTACTTGAATAAATTACCACAATTTGGAACCCATCAGAAACTCACAACCTAAAATGTGTTTGCTCAGGGAAAGACATTAGGTGAAAAAAACTGAAAACATTTGATTTTTAAATTTGATTTTTTGATCAGAGTGCACTGTGTGCATGTATTCACAATGAAATCCATTATTCTGTATAATTATTATACAATAAAATTTGTATATTTTACAATAAAAATAAATTTAATTTTTGGGTTCAATGCATTGCACTTTTTGCTTCTTGTTCCATTAAAAAAAGAAACCTGAAAGAGGACTGCGGATATAGCTTCAGTGATGAAGGACTTGTGTAAGGCCCTGGGTTTGATTCTTAACACCGCAAAATATATAAATAAAAATTCTGAAGAATAAATTAAGGCAAGAAATAGTTCTGATTTAAAAAAAAAAGGTGCCAACAGCAAATAGGATAGCACGTGTAACTGATAAGTTCAGACTAATGATGAGAATGCAAGTAGAAAATTACGCTGGAAACTTCCTGTGTGGAAAAGCATTTAGTTGAATTTCAATGCTAAGGATTTATTAATGGTGTTCTTAAACCATAGCTCTCATGTAGTAGAGTTATTTTGTGGAGATACAACAGAGATGTTTGAGTTGATTTTGGTTGTGTTATGTGGAAATTATTGGTTTGGGAATACATAGAACTATATTTAGAACATACCTATCCAGAGCCTCAATTTTTCCATTGATTAATCAAGAGTTTAAGTGGATAAAGCCTAAAATTTACACCAGCTTAACATTTATGAATTGTTGGTGTAGAACACATGTTTTCAGTAGGGTGAGAGGTGATGTTTTTATTGGCTTATGACTTTTTCAGAAGTATGTTTTTCATTTAAATTGAGTAAACAAAAGTTTAGAGAAGAAAACAGAAGTATCTATGGTTCCTCTTTGGGGATTATGTTCCTTGTGGTATTCTGTAAAAATCCAGTCCTTCCCTTTCAAATGCATGGATTTATTGACCAAGTGGCTCTCTTTTCCCCTCATGCAGGCAGTGATGGTGCAACTGGTAGCCTGCTGCTCAGGGATAAAAGTGCTGACCTTCAGGAGTAGATTCTAAAACTTCAAGGGGTAAGAAATCCTGGGGTCCCTTTAGTGTCATGTCCTTACTCCAGTCCCACTTTTTGAATAAGGATAATATTAAATGTGTGACTGAAAAAATACATGTGCTTTAGCAATAGGTATATGATTTATACACTTCTTCCTGATGTATACATAATTTATAAAAATCTAAATATTAGAAAATTATAGATTGGAGTACTATTGGTACAAATATCTTTTAGTATAAACTGTAGGGTTAATCAGACAATCCATGCTTTAGTCAACTTTTTTTTTTTTTTTTTTTTGCCGCTGTGATCAAAATAGTGGACAAGAACAATTTTAGAGGAGGAAAATCTTATTTGATGCTCACCGTTTCAGACTCTCAGGCTATAGACAGTTGACTCCATTACTCTGGGTCCAAGATGAGGCAGAACATCATGGAAGAAGGTGTGGAGGAGGAAAGCAGCTCAGCACATGGCAACAAAAAAGGAGAGAGAGAGAGAGAGAGAGAGAGAGAGAGAGAGAGAGAGAGAGAGAGAGAGAGGATGCTTCTCTCACCAGAGAAAAAATACAAACCCCAAAGACATGATCCCATTGATTTACCTCCTCCAGCCACACCCTACCTGCCTACAGTTACCGCCCAGTTAATCCATATCATCGGATCAATGAGCTAATTAGGTTAAGCCTCTCATAATCCAATCGTTTTTACCTCTGAACATTGTTGTATTGTCTCACACATGAGTTTTTGGTCCATCCCTCATATCTAAATCATAATAAACCACTGCCAACAAAATCAATAATGATGATAAAAACTCACAGTAATTTATAATTCAAAATAAAGTAGCAACAACTCAGGCAAATGGGTGGCATTAGAGCAGATTATGCTAAGTGAAGTTAGCCAATCCTTAAAGAACAAATGCCGAATGTCTTCTCTGATATAAGGGGGGTGACTCAAAATGGGATAGGGAGGAAGAGCATGAGAAGAAGACTACCACTAAATAGGAAAGAGAGGTGGGGGGGGGGGAGAGGGAGAAGGGGAGCTGCACAGAAGATGGGAGGAGAACCTCATTGTTATACAGAATACATGTATGATGTTGTAATGAGAAAAAGAAAAAAAAAGTATGTCACATTAGATTGGATAGAGAGAAAGGATGGGAGAGGAGGGGAGGAGTAGGGAGGATAGGAATGGCAGCAGAATAGACAATATGATTGATGTCTGTACATTCCATGTATGTATTATATATCAAAATGCATTCTACTGTCATGTATGACTAAAAAAATAAATACATGAAAATTAAAAAAAAATAAAATAGCAACAACTAAAAACTGATAAAGACAACACAATATCATAAGATTCTGGTAAGAAACTTGGGAATTTGAGCCACACACAGGTGCTTAGTGACAGCCTTGCTATGCTGAATTGTGTTTTTCAGTAAATTTTTGTGACATATAGCTTAGGAATGCCCATTTTTGTAATGGGAACAGACATTGTGACACTCTGCTTAGAGTCTCATGCATCCTTTCTCCTTTCTGTATCTCCCTTCTCTGGTTTCTGTGTGCTTTTTCTCTATTGACCCACACCTGTGATTCTCTTTGCCACTATTTTGCCTTCTTATGCAGAAATGCCTGGGAATTGATGAAGCACCCTAGTGACTTTAGCCAGTGACTACCCAGTTAATTCAAAAGCCCAGCAACTATGCTTTGAATCAGGACACATTTTGAAGAATGACATACACTTCTGTAGGATCAGGCTAAAGCTGCTATCTGTGGGACTTTCAAATTCCATCCTTGAATGATTTTTGTTTTCCTCTCTTGCTTCTCTCAAACCCTTATTGGTTGCTGTTGAAAACACCTTCTAAATGAATTTTTAAAACATGAGTTCTTATCTCAAGGAACCTGATTTAAGACCTTTTCAAAACTGACCTAGCTGGTTAAAGGCAAGTAGCCTTTAGCATCACCTAAAAGTAAAAACTTGTATTTTGCTGTAGAACATCTCATAGTCATTCTGAGACTTTGAACACGTGCCTTTAACCGTCTTGATTTGAAAGCAAAATAAGCAGATCAAAAAAGTTTCCGAGGGGCTTGTAATCCCCATAGTGCCCCACAGGCTACAGGAAGCTAACGAGAGACCCCAGCATTCAACCCCTGCCAAAGGTTATCATTTGCCACCTTCCAGAGTTATGCACACATTTGTGGCATTTACTTCGCCTCTAGATCCACTTATGCTGCTGGCTAAATATAAGATGGTGAAATTATAAAATTCTCAAGGCGATTCACAAAATACTTCGAGGTTTTATTTTCTGGAAGTGGGTTTCGATGTAACATCTTGACAAATAAAGTCCAGTTCCACGTTTATGCCACCCTTCTTCCAATTTCTAATCATTTCTTTGGAGAGCAACAGACTCAACATCATACAGAAGTTTCATGAGGCTCCTAAAATAACCTTTCCCCTGAGCCTTATGTATTCAGGCATCCAAGTAATGTAATGTTTTCACAGCAGAATCCTGCTCACTTTGAGTGATGTTGCCGTTGCTGGAGTTCTCTGCAGTGGAGCTCTTCCACCCAGTTGCACCCAATTTCACTGATCAGTAGCTCTGGCTTAGCTTCACCCTCATATATTCAATAATTCATTTGGCAGGTGCAGAGTAGACACATCTAAAAAGGAATTGCAACATCTTGGAAAAGCAAGGAAAGTACTTACTGTTTACTCTCTCTTGGACCTTGACATTTAATTTGGATATGAGGAGGATCAGTAGTTTCAGCTTATTCTGGTACTAGAGATATTTATTATTATTTTTTTTTAAAAAGATGAGTTAGATTTACATTATATCTCCTGCAAAATGGTTTCGATCTGCAAATTCCTCTGAAATATCATGGATATCAATAGGTTGTTCAGATGTGACTAGTTACTGGGCCATGGAGTTGGGCTGAGCAAACATGGGAAAAGACCAGAATTTGAAAACCAGTGAACATTTCCCCCCTGCAGAAGCATCATCCTCACATTGTACTCATGCTTGACAGTTGCTATCATACAGAACCTTCTTTCAAAATAATTTAAATTTTACAGAAAAGTTGCAAATATAGTTAGAGATGTCCCCTATACTTTTCAGTACATTCTCCCTGAAGTGAACATCTTATGTAACTACGCTACATTGGTCAAAATTAAGGAATTTATATGGGCATAATACTTACAACTTTAATGAGGACAGACTTTATATGGATTTCCTCAGTTTCCAAGGGCTGTTCTTTTTCTGTTCCTGGATCCAACCCAAGATTCCACAATGCATTAGGTTAGCATATCTCCTAAGTCCATACAGATCTATCTGTCTATAAATCTGTACGTTGTGAAGCCAGCCTGCCTGAATTCCAGTTATTATTATTCTGCTACTAATTAGATGGGTAAATTTAGCAAGTTATTAAGCTTTGTTGTGCCATCTCTGTAACTTGGGAAGACTACTAACACAGCGTCTGTGCTTGGGGGATTGATCATGTGAAAAAGCTTAAAGCAGGGTCAAGCACATGAGAAGTGCATGTTAACTGATTATTTTTATGGTTATTACTTTGTCCCACATAAGCATCTAGTTATCAAAAATTAAATCCTGTGTGGCCACAGATTATTCCTTCTTAAATAATTATTCTCTTGAATAGGTAATATGCACATGGTAAAAAATATTCCATAAGATGTGCATGTGTGAGCAAATCCCTTCCTTTTGTATAACACTAATGCGCCAATAAAAATGTGGCAAGAAAAAAATGAACCTGAAGAAAAGAACATAAGATAAAAACTGTTTTCCTTTCTGTCTCTATTTCCCAGTCCTCTGGCCCCTCCTATCCTGCCATGAGATAATCCCTATTACCTTCTCCTCTCTACTTTTCGAGAGGTATTCTTCAAATAAAATATATTTGTTTGAATACTCCATCTATCTGGAACTTTATAAAATGTAGTGAATACAAAAAGATGAGTAGTATATAAATGGCATAAATTATCTCATTTGTATTGTGACGATGATGATGATAACTATTTTATTCAGTACTTGCTATGTATCAGGCATTCTGCTATGTTTTTACCCAATCTTATTTAATATCATAATAGTCCTATGCAGTCCGTATTATTTGCATTCTCATTTAACAGATATGGAAACCTAGAGCTAAAGAGCCTACGTAACTTCCTTGAAGTCACTCAGCTAGTGGTAGAGCAGAGATGGGAACTTAAGAAAATTTTAGGAAAAAGCATTAGATTCTAAACATATTGGATTTCTGTTTTTGATTTCCTTCATTTATTTTTGCTTTGCTTTCTCTCCCTCTTTATATGCCATTGTCTTTTTCCTTGGAAATAAATCACAATCAGGACTCTGCCTGGACTTCGCCTTAGTTTACCCTGTACCCTTTTTGTTATTTGCATTTTCAAAAATTTTACTTTCATTGAGCCTCTTGCTTGCTCAGAAAGCCACATCAGCTCCTCACCTCTGAAACAATCAAGTACAAATATTTTATCCTGGCTTCTGTGGCCTTCTGTCTTCTGCCTCATCTGAACCAGCTGGTGTCATTTCCTACTGTGAGCCTAACATATTGTGTAGCAGAGAGCAGCCCTGGATGAATACTTTTAGAAATCAGTCACTGATAGGCCTGACTTACGAAAGCTACTCAGTCATTTCTTTAGTAATCCATCTGGAAATAAAAAGGAACATTTTCCTTCATAGAAAATGAGTTTTTTATTTTTTTAAACAACAATTGCAGCATCTAATTTTGGTGATTTGGATAGACCAAAACGACCTTTTCTGTGATGTACATTAAATGTACTACTTGGAGCTGCAGATTAATTATTAATGGAAAATTAGAGAAGGTGTACAGGCTGCCATACATCCTGATTCCTTCTCCTGGGAAACCAGTTTCAGGCATGGCAATATTCCTGGTCAGTTGCTGCCAAATCTCAGCGCTCTTGCTATAGCTGAGGCAGACTCCAGTGGATTGGCCTGATCTCAGAAGAAAGGGCCTGGCATAAAGGAATAATTTACTTTATAATTTGGAGAATGGAAATCTACCATCATAAAGCCAATTGTAGGACTCATAAAAAACTCCCTGTTTATAGAAAGGAGTTCAAATTTTGCTCTATTTCAGAGGAACTCCAGCAATATTTGGTGATGATTTTTTTTTTTTTTTTCTGTTGAGATTTTGGCGCTGGATGTTAGCATCATTTGGCAGAGTTCAGTGAGTTGTTGAGAGAACAGATTGCCTTGGCCTGGGGAGTGGTTTCCTGTCCAACAAATCTATAGTGTCCTGCTTGATATCACTGAGCCCTTTCTATCCCTTTTCCATGACAACCTCCTGAGGACCTAGAAAGCAGGTACTGTGTCTTGCTTATCTCTTTATTTGCAGTGCCAAGCACATTTCCTAGAGCATAGTAGGCACTGAGGAAATATTTGCTTGGCAAAAAAGTGGATGCAGACATTGCCCATGAAGGGGGCTTGGGATATCAGCTTCTTCCAAGCCCAATGGACTTGGCACATGGACTGGGCAGATTACCTGGCATTAGAGAAGTGTAAAGTGTAAAATGGGAATTTCTGGCTCATGAAGCTCCTTAATTACAACCAGCAGCCTATAGGATTAGAAATAATAACTGAAAGGCATGCTGGTGAAGTGCACGAAGGTCTCTTTGAGCACTTGCTGTTCTCTGGCATGTCACGGGTCAGTCCTCACAAGGGTACTTCTGAACAGAGAAGCCAGAAAACCTCCTGCTAACTTTAATCTTGGAGTCGTTTTCTCTTTGATCTCCTGATGGGATATCTGTGCTCAGTGGAGAAACTGAGACAGTATGGTAACTGCTAAGACATGTACATAATGTGTCTTACTTGTTTTTTTTTTTCCAGGACAGACTTGGATATTTAGGAGCTAAGAGAAATTATGGACAATTGATCCTGGGGAGACTTCAACTAAGTGGAGAAATAGAGATGAGCTAATTGGTAGAGGGGCCGGGAAGTTTGTGTTTAGCTGCAGACATAATTTTCTATTTTCTTTGTTCTAACTTTGTTTTAGTCAGATTTTTTGCTACTGTGACTATAAGACCTGAGGAGAAAATTTAAGAGCGGGAAAAGTTTATTTGGGGGCTCACAGTTTCAGAGGTCATGGTCCATCGACCGCTGGCTCCAATCCTTGGGGCCCAGAGTGAGGCAGAACATCATGGTGAAAGAGTATGGCAGAGGGAAGCAGCTCACATGATGATCAGGAAGCAGAGAGAGACTCCATTTGCCAGATGCAAAATATACACCTCAAAAGGCACGCCCCCAGTGACCTACTTTCTCCAGCCACATGTTACCTGATTTCTGTTACCACCCAGTTAATCCTATCAGGGGATTAATTCATCAACTGAGTTAAGGGTTTCATAATCCAATCATTCATCCTCTAAACTTTGCATTTTCTCACACATGAGCTTTTTGGGAACTCCTCACATCCAAACCACAACATTCTTTTGGGGGACATCTCACATCCAAACCATAACAAACTTCAATGATGCCTGCACATGGTGTACCCCTAGACACCCCTTTACAACAGAGGTACTGGTTGATACTGGGTACAAAATCTGGACCTTTTGCCTCACTGAGACAATTCTGAAGCAGTGTCCCAGTTCTAGAGCTTCCTGTGGAATTCACTGATGCTTTTGTTGCATCTGCCTTTCGCTTTAGTGCTACCTCTGTCCATCTTGTTTCTCTCATCCCTCACATTTCTTGTTCTCCAAAGTGTTCACTCGCAAACCTCCTGTATTCAAACCTCAGAGTCTTAGAGTCTATTTTCTGGAGAACCTGGGGCAAGTACTTTTCTTTTCCCTTCATACCCTGGGATGTCATGCATTTTCTTTCTTTTCTGTATCAGATCGTTCCTTGGGAAATAGTCTAAAAATTCCTTCACGCTAATATGTAAATGTAATAATCTATCCATTTTCAGAGATATTTAGGGTGAAGCAATGAACTGCTCTGTGTGATATTCTCAACAGTTAGTGGGGTGTGGGGGACCAACCTTGCACGTGACCGAGTCACACTCCCTGGCTGGGTGCTGAGGCGCTCAGTCACAGAAATGTGGCAGAGATTTCCCCACCCTTCTTGGGTGCGAGGGTCAGTGTCTCGTGCCTGGGTGTGTCTTGCTACAGCCCCATGGGTGAAGCTATGCTCACCTGTTCCTTTGTAATACAACCCCTTGCCCTGTTTAGGATAGAATCTTCCATGGAAGTGCCTTGTGTGTGTCCCCTTCTCTTACTGTGCCCTTGGGTGTGGCCTACCCAGGTGTCAGTCAACCTGCTGACAGTGGACATCATGAAGATAGACTCAGCCCCCTGAAGCCTGACCCCCTGCTTCATTTGAATAGCTTCTCCTCAATAAAAGGGGTCAGCGCGTGCTCTCACTCTCTCTCTTCCTGCGGACCCTTAAGGTCAGAGAAGCTATCACAGCGACCCCAAAGAAAAAGGTATTTGTGTCTCTTGTGTGGTTATTTCATGCAGCCCAGTTAGCCCAGTTCAACTGTAATGACCCCTGAGCCTTTTAGTCGCGAACAGAAACCCGGCAGTTGGGGAGTATTTTTTGGGTGCCCCAAGGGAGGTGCCATCCAGGTGTGACTGAAAATCCAGTCTCCAGGAGGTCTCCTGGTGGTAAGACTATTTCTGGAACCAATGGCTCATCCTGGTTCCCACACATGACACTGCATCTGAGATTGACAGCCACCATCCCAGCATGCTGGAAGAGAGACAGACACTCAGCATTTTTTTTCTACTAGCATTTCCTCGCTCTTCACTGTGAGGACCATTCAAATTTCCTTGCCTTAAATTCAAGTATTTTTAAGGAAGTAAGAGACAAACAGTTCCACTAAATATATCTTGAACAGCTCAACAATTTCTTTCTCTGTGTCATCTCCTTGCTTTCCCAGGCAGTAGTCACTCCCTTTCCTATTCCTGTGGCTTTTTTTTTTTTTTGCAAATCTACAGAGCACTTCACGCTCTATATTTTCATTTTTCTAGTTACTCATCATCAATTGATTCATCAGCCTCTTGTGTTTATGGAGACAAGAGCTGTGTCATTGTCATCTCTTAATCTCTGGTTTCTGGCCAATGTGCTGGCACACAACAATAGCTCAATAACTCTCTGAGTGGATTAAGTAGACAAATGAATACCTCCTATATTCAGAATTCTATAAAACACCAGGGGGAACTGAAGTGATATAAACCGCTAACACTCCTTGAGATTTTAACTGTAGGTCAACTACGACCTTGAATTAGCATGACTCATGGGATGCAATTATAAAGCACATTGGCTTTTGCTTCTCTCTATTCCTCTAAGTCAGTGGTTATGTTTGGGAAAGACAAGTAATCAAAACATCCATTCCTGTGTTATGGTAAAAATGTTGAACTTGATTTGACATTCAGGCTTCTCTTCCTCTCTGAGCTCAGATCTGACTCAGAAAGCGAAACGTGGTTAGAGAAGGGGAGGTGGTTGTCTTTCCCCTTTACTTTCCCTTTCAGTCACATTGCTAATCACAGTTTCTGAGACCCCAGGACTGGCATAACCAGAAAGTAGAGAGGAACAAGAAGGTTCTTACCTGGCTAGAACTGTCGTGAGCAGGACTTCTGTACAAGGCAGGTATTTTAGTTGAATTTTGTAGATTCTTTATGAACCACTTCCTCATGCTGTCCTGCCTCTGTCCTGTTCCCTTGGTGTGGATGATGTGTTTTTGTGTTTTGGTACTGGGGATTGAACCCATGGTAATTTTACCTAAGAGCTATATCCCCAGCTCTTTTAAAATATTTTATTTATTTATTTATGTATGTATGTATGTATGTATGTATGTATGTATTTATTTATTTTTGCCGTGCTGGGGGTGCAACCCAGGGCTTTGTGCATGTGAGACAAGCACTCTACCAACAGAGCTATATCCACAGCCCCCAGTTTATTTATTTTTTTGAGACAGTATCTTGTTAAGTTGCTTAGGGCCTCACTACATAGTTGGGGCTGGCCTCAAACTTGTGATCCTTCTGCATCAGCCCCCAGAGTCACTGGGATTTACAGTTGTGCACCAGCACACATGATTTGATGTATTCTTTTAAGCTTATTCTAATCCTTCTTCAGCCCATGATCATTCAGTTTTCTTTTTAATACTAGGAATTGTATTGGGGGTGCTTAATCATTGAGCTATGTCACCATTCCTTTTTTTATTTTGGGACAGAGTCTCATTCAACTGGCTGGCTTTTGAACTTGCAATCCTCCTGCGTCAGCCTCCCAAGTCTTTGAGATTACATCACACATAGCCCAGTGGTACTTGTATCTTGTCTTTATGCAGATCTTTGTACCACTTATAGGTGACTCTTTCATTCTGGATGCAAGACAATCTAATGCTCACTGCCTGTGTGCTCTTTCTCAGCTCTCTCTCCTGACTCAGTCCTCCAAGGAAGCATCCTTCTATGTCTTCACAAACTCTGAAACCACTGGTTGACAAGTACAACCTCCTTTCCTTTAAGTCACATCATCACCTTCTGAAAAGTCCAAATGCTGGCCATCAGATTCCTCAGATAGGTGACTTATGCCAGTCCACTGAGTTCTCCAACTGCAAGAGCACAGGAGCTATCTGATTATTCTCACTGGAGTGCTCCATGTAGACTTGAGCAAAAAGGGCTAGTACCCCCATTTCCTCCACTGGCCACATCAGCTGTCCATTGCAAAAACTCTGCCTTCATTGTCGTTTTAATCTCCCAAACACATTTATAGTCAGAAGTAGATGGTCAGCTAGACATTGCCAAATTGGTTTTCTGCCATCTCTTTTTGTAAGTCCTGTGTTTTACTTTGAAATATGACATTTATTGTCTTCAAGCATCTATCAAAACAGAGAGGAAAGGCTCATTTTAATAGTCTCTTATCCTATGTGCCAGACACCGACCTCAGATTTACATGCCTTAACCCTTTTGAATATAGAAAATCTACTGATGAAGAAAAGAGGCACAGGAAGTTAAGTGACTTGCCAGATTTTACTCAGCCAGTGGCAGAGCCAAAATTGAAACCCAGTCAACTTGGATCTGGAGCTCATGTCATTAATTACTGTTCTAACTTCTCTCATAAATGAGTATGTGTCCTTGAGAAATTTATGATCTGGTGGGGAGAAGATGAAAACTAATTAGATAACTGGAAGACATGAAATAAAATAGGCAGATCAAGAAAATTCCAGGAAGTTGCCCAGGAGAGAAATACCACATCCAATTTGGGAAATAAGAAAAGTTTTCATGGATGAGACAGTGTTTAAAACTGGATTGCATCTCTGCCAGTTCAAATGGCAGGTAACCATACTGGCCATAGGCATGGGAGAAGGAAGAGGAGGAGGCTTTGGGATCTATGAGAATCCAGTCTGATTGACAGGAGGGTGGTTAAGGAAGTCCGATGAGAAGGGGAAGGCTGCAGATTTATTGTGACTTCAAATGCAAGGGTGGGGAGTTTATCTGGTTTGTAGAGTAATGGGGAGCCATTGAGTATGACAGGAATCAGCAAAGACAAATGGGGAGAGGTACAATACACACTGTTGAGGTAGAACAAGAGCACCCTCTGCCAGTGAGGTGCAGGAGACTCAGAAAAGAAGATTCAAACCCCTGAGTTACTGGGAGAATGGGTCCCTACTGGGAGAAATGGGATGGATGGAGGCTTTCTCTTTTCCTCCCCTTCAACATTTTAGTAGAATGTTAAATCAACTTTTCTTTTTTTAAAGTAAAATAAATAGTTGCATGATGAACAGAGTATGAAGTACATATTTCATTTAAAATGTCTATTTTTTTTGCGGGGGGGGGGGACAGAGTATCCCTACATCATCCAGGTTGGTGTTGAACTCCTGTGCCCAAGTAATCCCTCTGTCTCAGTCTCCAGAGTAGGTGGGAGTACAGGTGCACTGCCCCAGCTCACAAATAAAATCACATCACAATACCTTTTCTCTTGGCCTTCTATCAGGTTCCTTAGAAGAGGGATCATCTTGGTTATCATTTAATTCGAAAATCTAGCACAGTGACAGGCACAACAAATGAATACCTGAATTATCCCTTCAATGAATAGTGCTCTGGTGTCCCTGAGCACACACTGGAGTGAGTAAGCTCTTCGGGAGTTCTTTCCCAGAGACATGCATCTGACCCACGTCTGTTGCACCTGTGTTAAGTGGGGCCAGCTAAACTTTAAATAGATGGAGGATGTCTTTTTATCTGGCCTGCCATTGCTAGAACTGCCTCTGCTACATGGAGATCATAATCATGGCAGATGGAGAGGAGGAGACTCCTAATTGCTTAAGTGTGTCCTGGATAAGAATCTGCAAAAACTTACCCATGAACCTCGGGCTACCAACCAGTTCTTGGAGACAAGCTACAAGCATTCAGAAGCTATAGGAATTTCAAGATGATTGAGATTTGCCTGTTTGTTTCCTCTCTTTTGAATTCCTTGAGGTCTGGGGAACTGAAGCTAACTGATCTGACAATGGTCTCAGAGTGCTGATTTTGGTCTAGGCTGATTTTGTGGGGAACACTTTTGACAAAGGACTCACATTTATTTTCTGAGCACTGTGCTATGATTGCTGAGGAAAAAAAAATCTTCTAAGCTCCGGATCATATATGATGGGTTTCCAGAGGGCTAACTACAACCATCTGCCGTCATTTAAATGAGAGGTGACTTGAGTCTTAATCCATGGAAACAGGACCTAGGTTTATAGAGTTATAAGATTACTTTAGATTGAGATTCACTCAGTCTGTCCCGACTCAGTAAATAATAATATAATTCTTTGAGTTGTTCTGACTACAAACTTGGGGATTGTTTTGACTCCTTTCTTTCTATCACCTTACCTTAAGCCCCATGGAGAATCCTACCACCTTTTTTCCCCAAATATATACATAATATTAACTCTGCTACCCTTGCCCCACATCAGCTTCTGCTTGAATTGGTCCAGTATCTTCTCAGCGGCTCTTTCAGCTTCTGTCTTACGCTGTTAGGGTTGTTTTCCAGACAATATCCTGAGGGATCTTATTAAGGTGAGTTGAATCAGCTCATTCTTCCATCATAAACTCTCCACGGGATTCCCATCCTCCTTAGATTGCCGTGTACAAGAATGCTGTGGCCACCTGATCTGTGCATTCTGAGAAGACAATGAACATGGGTACTATGGGACCCTGCATAGCTTATACCAGGAAAGGTGTATATTTGGAGCCTGTAATTTCAATTTGCACACTAGATGGCACTCTGAGACCATACAAGGTTTTGCGTGGCTTGTCATTTTTATGGGGCACAGACATCTGTACTCATTTCAGGTTTTAACTTTTTTGTAGGAAGTTTGGACTAAAATGAACTAAGATGAATAAATTTTGTCTCAGAAAATTTAGACACATATATATTTATGGGACAAACTATAGTTTAAAAAAATGCATTGGAAAGATTCTGGATTCTCTAAGGAAAACACTCTAAAATTTCTGCTGTTTGAGAATATGGAATCACCCAGGAGGTAACAGAGCTGCTGGGACTCTGTAGGGGCCTGTGTGCACAGCTGAGGGGTATCTGGATAGAGGTTTGACATTTTGGAGGACAGTCCTAATAATCTGATTCAAAGTCAGATTGTTCTGAGGCTGAGAACAAGAACTCCTTATGTAAGAATGGAGATGGGTGTGTGGGTAGCCAGATGTTTTGGGTATGTGAGTGGTGATTGTGGGTGGACATTAAGGGTAGAAGGAATCAGCTCTCTCCCTCAAAGCTGTTTAAGAGTTAAACTGTGTGTGTGTGTGTGTGTGTGTGTGTGTGTGTGTGTATGAATGTGTATGCTGGGAGGAGAAAGAGGAAGAGGAGAGAGAAAAGGGAGGGGAGATAGAGAGGTGGCAATGGGGAAGGGGAGAGAGATCAAGATAAGGGAGAAACATTAATTTATCTTTTCTCTAATCAAAGATCATTTAATGGCTTCTACTTTTTGGTTATTATATACAAAAAAAAAAAAGAAAAAAAGAAAAAAGACTGGGCATGTAGCTCAGTGGGGTAAAGTGTTCCTGGGTTCAATCCTCAGTACTGGAAAAAAAAAAAAAAGAAAAAAAGAAAAAGAAGAACAATTATGGGGGAGAGTGAGATTGAAACAGAGATGGTGGAATTGAAGAGAGGTCTTCTCCTGGCCCATCCTGTGGGAAGGACTGCCCTCTTCCCATGTTGAGCACTGTGCAATGAAATGTCCCTGAAAGGTCCCCCTGGACTGCCTCAGGGACCAACATTGTGGGGAGTGTTGTCACTGACCCAGGCAAACACCCTGGAAGCTCTGGGAGGTCCTGACTAGGAGACCAGTAGAGGGTGTTGTGCCCACATCCTCCTGCATTTCTACATGGCAAAGATGCTATATAGAGCTTAGGGGTGCAGGTGACTGACTGCCCAGTGATTTGCCATGCAGCAAAGCACATGCATGATAGTTCTTTAGGTTGTTCTGTCTCCAAGGAAATCAGGACAGAAACAATGTGCTCTGTTTCTTGCAGGATTTCCTTGGCTTTCATCATTTGTTCAGGGAGACTATGGGGCTCAGTTCCCTGGGCACCATCCCCCTGTGCCCACATCGTGGTAGGGATTGAATTCTGGCCCTGAGCAAAGCTGGTGATATTAGGTAGACAGTCATCTGTGAGCAGGCAGGTAAGGGGAGAGCAATAAACGGAGCTAACTAATAGACAACATCAAACATATACATCAAAGCAAGCCCATAAATCACAGGACTGGGAATCACAGGAAATTTTATCAAAGCAGACACACATCTAGAAAATGGGAATTGGCACGTCAAAACTCCCCCAGCCATAGTTAATTTTTTTTTTCCAGTGCTGGGGCTAATTATAATCCCTTAAGGGTCTTCTGTAACCAGGTTATCACCACTCTCACAAGGAAAATTTGCAGAGGGCTATAAAAAATAAGAAAGTTTTTCAGTCACAGAGGTGGGTATGAGAGAATAGGCAAGAACAAAGGGATGGCCGAACCCCTTAAAAATTTAGATTCTGTAAGAGCTATACTGTTGTCTCTGGAGACATCTACTCAGTGCTACATGGCAAGTCCTTATTCTTCTCTTTCTAATAAACTCCTACCAGTTACTCTGTGTGACTCATTATGATCCCTCGTGCGGGACTGCAAGGACTGATCACTGAGGACTCCCATGGTTGCTTCAGTTTCCAGGGGCCGGCTCTACAATATCAGGCAAGTCTTTTAGAACTTCACTTTCCTCTTCTGAACTGTCAAAAGAAAACTGCATCAGACCAGGTTTAACAGGCAGGGAAGACTATGTTCAAGACAATTGGAGTAGGTAAAGACCAATACCATAGGGAAGAAATTGAACTCTGCTGAAACAAAAAGGCAGGAGAGATTTTAAGAGCTGAGGTGAATTAGTGGGAAATATTTGAGAACGTGGGGGGGGGGGGGCAGGATAGTGCATGTGATTAGGACATCCGCGTTTGCTTATGATACTTGTCATTAAGCTATTTTCCCACAGAGTATGCTAGGGTCGCTATCTTTCTTGATGATTACATTTCGAAAGGTTGTCTCTCAGGTCCTGGAGAGAAGATTTACATCTCAAATTGGAGAAAAAGAACCCCCTTCCCTGTGTGCGTGGTGCTGAGTGTTGCACCCAGGGGGCGCTCTACCACTGAGGTACATCCCCAGCCCCTTTTATTTTTATTTTGAAACAGCATCTCACTAAAGTTGGGATCCCCCCCGCCTCAGTTTCTACAACAGCAAGTTTTCTAAATCAGATGCTTTAAAAAAAAGAAATGTCAGGAAGAAACTTGTCTGAGGTTTAGTCACACTGAAGGGAATGTTAAGGCCGTCTTGGCCAGTACATTGGTTATAAAAATAGTAACAATTTACCGCAATTTTGTAGGAATTAAACGGGATGAAGCCCACTGTGCACAAACACAGTGCTTGGAGGGCAAATGGCTGCTATTAAGAGGTGATTGTTAGGATTTCGATGCTTACTCTAGGTCCACTCAGAAGGCCTTTTTAATATGTAATTTGAAAAAGAAAGTCCAAAAAATCTTGTCTTTAAAAAGCTACTAATGTGTTTATAAATACATATTGTATATGTTTTTATGGGCAGGAAAAACACTAACTGGAGATTATGTTCTGGAAACAATACACAAACAACAAACAACAATCACTCTTGTCCTGACTGCTTACATTTCAAAACAAGAAAGCCAACATTTTAATATACAATCATTTATGTAAGAAAGTAGCATCTGATACCTTCTGTTTATTTTTTAGTACTTGTTGTAAGTCCAGAAGGTCAAAACACATGAAATAAGTGAAGTCTGTATCTTGACTCAGTTCTCTGCAAGACTTATTTTGAGGCTACACTTGTTGACTGTATTCCCTAATTTTTTTTTTTAAAGTTAGGTCTTACAAAAGATTTCTTTCTAAACAGAGCTGCCAAGTAGGTAACATGTTCCCAAGCCTCTTTTCCACCAGTTAAGAGGGACCAGGATGATTAATGTCTGCCTTGATATCTTTCAAAGGGGCTATCTTGGAATTGAGTGTTTTAGAAACTGAGGAACACTTTTTGGGTTTTCTAAAACATGCTTTTGAGGCAAGAGAATCCTGGGTGGAAGGACTGCTGAGAGATATAGTTGAACTCAGGTACCAGGAGAGATTAGCTCTGAATTTTCCTGAAGGTGATCTTGTTTTTGACACTTCTGTATAGGGACTTTACTCTTTTTTATTTTAATGGGAGAAAAAGGTGTCAGACTTAAGAATATTTAAGTTTAAATTCTTCCAATTTATTGTCTGTTTCCCTTGAATTAAATTCGTACTACTTTCTACCATAAATCCAAATAATTGATAAAATGTACTTACTCTGCTTTGCTTCCAAATGAATAAACACACATTTTATTGGTGTAATCCCATTTGGCTTTCAAAATATTTTCACAGGAAATACCTCATTTAGCCTTAACAACACCACCTTATTGCCATTTTGCAGAGAGTTGCTCAGGTCATACATTTTTTTTTTTTTTTTAGTAAGTAGACTTCAGAACCACATAGGTCTGCTGAGTTCAAACTCATGCTTGCTGTTTCACCATGGTGCCTTTTAAATTTCTAGTTTATGGAACAAAAGTTCAACCATTAATTTTCTGTAGTGACCCTACTTTTAATACTAGAGATAATCTCATAGTTCATACAGATAAGGTTTATTTATTTATTTAATATGGGGATTGAACCTAGAGGAGTTCTACCACTGAGATACACCTCCTCTCCCCCAGCCCTTGCAAAAATTTTATTTTGAGACAGGGCCTCATCAAGTTGCTGAGGCTGTCCTTGAACTTGTGATTCTCTTGCCTCAGCCTCCAGAGTAGATGGGATTATTATAGGCATATGCCACTGTGCCCAGTGAGGGGAGTGGAGTGCCTTTTAAATTCATTTTCAGAACAATCTCCACCACAAACAAACTGTTACATTTTCATCTTTCCTCTACCCCATAACCCATGAGACAGACCCACAAATACTTTCCATTTAAACATGGATAGAATTGTTTTAGCCATTTGGAATTAACCTGTGGAGACTTGGCATATCCTGTTCTTGTAGTTAAGATATCTGGTTCAATTGAAAGGAATGACCCATAAACTGCCTGAAAAACTGGCCTACAGAAGCCCCTCATTCATCCATTGAACACATATTTATCCATCTCCTAGAGCATTACTTTTAGGTGTCAGGGATACATCATTGGACAAAGTAGAAAAAAATCCTGAGCCTCAGGGAGCTTAATTTCCACTGAGGACTCCTATTAATGATTCCAGTATGATCAATTTTTATATTTTTTGAAAATATTTTCAAGTTAGCAGCCCTATGTCAACAGGTGATAGATGCCAGCAGCAAAGGAAGGCAGGGGAAAAGGACAGGAGTGAGAAGTGTCAGTTATTTTAAGCCACAGCATCTCTTATGAGGTGACATTTATGCAGAGACCTGATTGAAGAAGAAAGAATGCATTTCACTTATGTTTCTCCCTTCTCCCCTCTTTTTTTGCAGTAAGACAGGCAGAACATTGATATGGATAAAATATTGTTCTTAAAGAGGAATTTTTCTTCCTAGACAATTGCTAAATTCACCAAGTTTTGCTTCATCATGGACACTTTCTGACCCTTAGTTTGCTTATCAACAAAATGAAATAATACTCTTATACCTCCTCTCAAAGTTGTTGGGTTAACCAAATGAGAAAACACATGAGATGTCATTTGGAAAACCTTAAAATACATTTTTCATTTTTTATAATTCCCTTTTCCAGTTGACGGTGCATTTTCTTTCCTTCGGTTTTTGCAGCAGTATTCTATCTGAAGTCATGTTCACTTACTTGTATTTTTCTACTTTCTCAGATTGGAAGCAAAATCCTGGTGACAAATCTGTATCATTTAGCACAGTTGTATTGCATGATTGACAGTGGATACCTGGGAAGTGAAACTGAATTCTCCCACAAAAAAGCCCATTGTGGCAATACCCTGATATAAGTGGCTTTCCTGCCACTCCTCATCCTCCCTGAATCATATATTGGGATCACCTGATCTTGTTGAGGCTCGTTCATTATATCTATCACTGCCTAGGAAGAGCAGTCCATTGGCATGTCTGCTAGGTGTTTATTCCCTTTTGTTTTAGGTCTTAGTTACCTGGCCTAAGGTGATGGGAATTATTGGCTTTGTTACCCTGGTATCATCCTAACATCTTCTAAATGTCTCTAAAGCAGAACAATTCAGTACTCTTGGTCCTAATGCTGATAATCCTGTCTCTCAGCATCCTCAGAGGTTCCCCACCTCCTCTTGGCAAGTAGACTGACAGATAAAAGATGCTGCCTCTTGCCTTCCTTTGATTTTTTTCCCCTTCTCATATTGTGGCCTGGTCTTTCCTTGTGTGACTGATTTTAAGTTTGGGGTCATTTTATATTGTGTTATTCTTGTAAAAGCCAGATTTCTTAAATAGGGGTCTTGGACATAAATTTTCTTTCAGCAATAAGTAAATTTACATAGAAAACTTGAATCTCATTGAAGAGAGTAAAAATGTGAGTCAGATGCAATAGGAGGTAGTTGAGTTATAGTAAGACACTAAAAGTCATGTTAGAGGAACTGAGAACTGCAGTGGGTCAAAGCCATGGTCCATTGAATCTAGCCAGCATTTATGAGTACATTGAGGGGAAGTCTGAATTCTAGGTGAATTTAAAGGCAGGTGTTAAGTTATAGCTATGTGGTTTAACAACTGCGTTGTCTACTGTATTAGAAAGAAGCAGCAAGATAGGAACTAATAAGAGATTTGAGAAGAGACAAGGAAAAGTAGTGTGGAGTTTTCCGGAATCTGAACAACGAAGCAGTTTGGGAGATCACCAGGCTCAACTTGAAATGGAGCTCTTAGGGACCAGCAGTACTCTCCTCAGGCTATTTGGATAAAATAGGTTATCACGCCCCGCCTCCGCCTGTGCTCCCAGCCACCGGGAGCGGGGCAGGCTCCTCCGCCAGGCGCCTGTCAGTCAGCGCATTCTGGGGTCCAGGCGCTGACCATGGACTGCCACTTATGAAATCGATCACTAGGCAATGCTGAACTGACGTGGATCTGGGGCGATCAGTCTGGGCCTTTCAGAACACACACTGAGCCCGGATTGGCTGAATTCAAGCTCCCGTTCGCCCGCTTCCCGCAGACAAACAGCTGTGACTCAGTACTAATCCATCCGGCTGAAACAACTGGTCAGCCCTTCTCATCCTACGGAGGTAAATGCCTACCGAGCCTTCATAGGTAGTGGCCACAGGTTTGAAACGGGGCTTGGGAGAGACAGTAAGGACCCACCCGTTGCATTGGTCGCCCGGCAAAGGGAAACGAACTGTCGCCATTTGCAAGAGATACCACCATGGCAGAGAACTGACGTCATCAGACTGCGGCGGAGGAGATAACTTCATTGAAACCTGCGGATACAGGTGTGTAATTACCTAGCCTTCCCTCTCCACACATCGGGGAAACCTTAAGGGCCCCTTCCAGCTCTCCCTTGAGCGCGATAGCCAGACCGAGGGAATCAGACGTGGTGCGGGACCCGTGGCTCGGAACTCCCGGCTACTGCTCCCACCAGTGCTGACAACTGAGGTCTCTTGCACCAGCTACTGGGGGCGTGGCTACCGGAGGGCAAGTAAAATTCGCTGAGGATTCTCAGCCCCAAGCTCTACAAACTTAGGGTCTGAGGGAATGGCAAACAGGGAGAGTGTGCCCAGTCGTTCATGAAAACAGGGCTCCCGGGAGCAGCAGACCTGGCGTGTAGCCAGTATTGTGGAGAGTGGCACCCGTGAGAGGGGCCTGGCTAGAGGAAAAGTGGGGAAGTGACTAGACACAAGAGGAGGCCCTAGGCACTCAGGATTGGAGACTCGCCCAGTCTGGGAGGAGGAGCTGCTGCACAGTGATTGGTTCCTGTGTATTGACAGGAGAAACTTGGCCTGGTGGGCACAGCGCCACCTACTGGAAGAGAAGTTAATCAAACTCTAAGACTGCATTTATTAGTTTTTTTTTCCCTCTTTTTTTGATTTGGGTTTTTTCTTTCATTTTCATTTTTCTTTCTTGTTGTTTTTTAATTTTTTTAAACAATTTTTTTTAAAATTTTTTTCTTCTAATTTTAATGTTAATTTTTTTATTATTATTTTTTAAATTTTTAAAAATTTTTTTTCTTTTTTATTTCCTATTATTTTTTCTTCTTTTGTCTTTTCATTTCTTTTCAACTTTCTTATTCCCCCTTCCTTGAATTCTACCTGCTTACTCTCATTCTCTTTAGTGACTTCTTCCCTTCCCTTCTAATACCTTTCCTCCCAAGCATCAAATAAATTTATAGGAGTAAACAGTAACTCAGCAGTCAAACAGAACAAGAAGTAACATGAGCAACTTGAAAAAGCAAGGAAGAAAAGGAGTACAAACAATGCAGGACAGCCTAAATATTCAGGAGGACCTAGAGTCATCAGAAAAATGGTCATATAAAGAACTCAAGGACACCTTAGACAGATGGAATGGAACCTTAAGAGGATACGAGACAGCAAATTCAAGCAGCGAAAGAACACATTGAGAATGAATTACATAAACAGATAAAAGAAGAAGTTAAGCATCTTTATCAGGAGATAGAGATTATAAAAAATAATCAAACAATAATTCTAGAAATGAAGGAAATGATAAACCAAATTAAAAACTCAACTGAGAGTATCACTAACAGAGTGGAGTAAGTAGAAGCCAGAACGTCAGATAATGAAGACAAAATATATCATCTTGAAAACAGTCTAGCCAACTCAGAAAGGCTGGTAAAAAATCACGAGAAAAACATCCAAGAGTTATGGGATAACATAAAAAACCAAACTTACGAGTCATTGGGATAGAAGAAGGTACAGAGATTCAAACCAAGGGAATGAGTAACCTGCTGAATGAAATAATTACAGAAAACTTTCCAGAAATAAAAAAGGAAACAGATATACAAATTGAAGATGCATACAGGACACCGAGCACACAAAATCACAGTAGACCAACGCCAAGACACATTGTTATGAAGATATCCAATATACAGAACAAAGAGAAAATATTAAAAGCTACAAGAGAAAGGAGGCAGATTACATTCAGGGGTAAACCAATAAGGTTAACAACGGATTTTTAATCACAGACGCTGAAAGCGAGAAGATCCTGGAACAACGTATTTCAAACACTGAAAGACAATGGATGCCAACCAAGAATTCTGTATCCAGCAAAATTAAGCTTCAGGTATGACAATGAAATAAAAATCTTTCATGATAAACAAAAGTTAAAAGAATTTGCAGCCAGAAAACCAGCATTGCAAAGCATTTTGAGCAAAACACTACATGAGGAAGAAATGAAAAACAATAACCAAAACCATCAGTAGGAAGTGCCTCGGTAAAGACAGAGGGCGAGGGGAAAGATAATCATGGAGAAACAAACTAAATTTTTTTAAAAAAGGATAAATAATCAAACATGGATGGAAGTACAAACCATATATCAATAGTAACTCTAAATGTTAATGGCTTAAACTCTCCAATAAAGCGACATAGGCTGGTATCATGGATTAAAAAAACAAATCCAACAGTATGCTGCCTCCAGGAGACACATCTGATTGGAAAAGACATACACAGGCTGAAGGTGAAAGGATGGGAAAAAATATACCACGCACACGGTCCTCGTAAGCAAGCAGGGGTGGCCATCCTCATATCGAATAAAATCGACTTCAAGACTAAGTTAATCAAAAGGGATAAAGAAGGACATTATATACTGTTAAAAGGAACCATTCACCAACAAGACATAACAATTATCAATATTTATGCACCAAATAATGGTGCTGCGACATTCATAAAACAAATTCTCCTCAAGTTCAAGAATCAAATAGACCACAACACAATAATTATGGGTGACTTCAACACACCTCTCTCACCATTGGACAGATCCTCCAAACAAAAGTTGAATAAAGAAACTATAGAACTCAATATCACAATCAATAACCTAGACTTAACTGACATATATAGAATATATCAACCATCATCAAATGGATATACTTTTTTCTCAGCAGCACATGGATCCTTCTCAAAAATAGACCATATATTATGCCATAGGGCAACCCTCAGTAAATATAAAGGGGTGGAGATAATACCATGCATTTTATCTGATCATAATGGAATGAAACTGGAAATCAATGATAAAAGAAGGAAGGAAAAATCCTACATCACATGGAAAATGAACAATATGTTACTGAATGATCAATGGGTTACAGAAGACATAAAGGAGGAAATCAAAAAATTCTTAGAGATAAATGAAAATACAGACACAACATATCTAATGTATGAAATATGATATGTCAAGAGCTTTGTAATGTTGTGAACAACCAATAAAAAAAAATAAAAAAAATAGGTTATCACTCAGCAGTCAGCCTATCTTGCATCACAGTATTCTTTTTTTTCCCTTTCTTTTTCTCTCTCTTTCCCTCTTTGAGGTACTGGGGCTTTAACCCAGGACACTCTACCATGGAGCTACACCTTTTTAAAATTTTATTTTGAGACAGGGTCTTGCTAAACTGCTGCGGATGCCCTCGAACTGTGATCCTCTTTCTTCATCTTCCTGAGTTGCTGGGATTACCGGGGTATACCACCTTACCCCACTTCACAATATTCTTTAAGGTTTCTGTGACCAACAATATTTAGACTTAAAAGCATCCCCATTCTGTCCTGATATTGCTGTTTCATTTCTCTAAATTGTCTTCTGGGTAATTACTTTGGATCTATTTTCTAAACATTAATTATTGGTTAGGAATTGTCTAACTCATTACTGAATCATTATATTAACTTTAAAATACATTCAGTAACTGTAATTTTCATAATTAATTCCTCACTCCCCCATCTTGTTATTATTTTTTTCATAATGTAATGTTATTAAGTTTTGGATTTTTTTTAACTTCTTTGAACATTTTGAAGACTTTTTTTTAAAGACCCTTCACATTGTCCTGTAATCACCACTTTTACACATGAATTCTCTCATTTATTGCATTGTTTGTCATTGTTTGTGCTAGTGGATTTCTTCTTGTTCTTTTTCGTTTTGTCTGTGAGCTCATCTTCAATAGGAATTTTCTTCTTCAAAAGTCCAACAGATGGTCTGGACTATGGAGATAGGTTTTGATTGAAGCCAGGCCTCGGACATGCTAGCTCTGCTCTCTACTACTTAGACTGCACACCCCAAGTCCTACAGATAGCTTTTACATAACTTCTCCATTTGTTTTTTTCATGCTTAGTGGATAATGAAAAGATGGTGAGAATTTGGAGCAAATACACTGCTTTGAATTCTCAAGATTGACTTTTCATCCAAAAATTAGGAACTGGTGCTTCAAAGTTCATATTCTGAGCCCGTGGACAGATTATTTTAGTTACTGGTTTGGGGAAGGGTAATTCCTTTTTGGCTCCTGGGTAGATACAGGAAGTAGATCTAGCTCTAAATCAAGGATGGGCATATTTATAGTTTAAAAATCAGACTTTAGTTGGGTGCTAAAACACTAGCCCTAAAGAGTATATTGGCTTCAACTGCCATTTGTTGATCAGGGTTTTTAGTTCCATTTTAATTTCTGTCATTTCAAGAGTTTTCTTTCTTACCTTTGAGCTTAGATGGCATTTAAGTATTTTTATATTGAATGAATAATTTCTGCATTGTTTGAAACTTTCTTGTTTTGAGCAAAGGAGTGGGATGTGATGGTTGAAATTTCCACAATGACTGGAAATTTCTATGTTGCATATATAAATGTTATGAAAAAATTCCAACACTAGGTTGTTACCCAGCAAAACTGCAGGTAGAAAAGGAATGGAACAAGTAGTTAATATGTCATTTTGGCTATAAGCATCCTTTAAATAGAGTAGAAATACAATGTGAAAGAAGTAGTAGTCATAGCATAGAGAAATAATTGTACCATATTAGGAAGAGAGAATCTCAGTGTATTTTTTTTTTAATTAAACATTTATGCATATGATTATTTAATGTTGGGTCACTAAAAATGTTTAATAAATCAGATGTCAAATTACTATTTTTCTCCCATTGCTTTTGAAAAAGGCTTTAAATCTTATTTCAGGCTTGATCAAATTTTAAAGAAGTAACATCTAATTTATGGTATTTTGTTGTTGAGATAAAATTTGGTATATCATACAATTAATGATTTTTTAAAGTGTACAGTTCAGTGGCATTTGGTATATTTATAATGCTGTGTAAGAATCACCTATACTTGCACAGTGTTTTCATCATCTGCAAAGGAGATATTATCTGTTTTGCAGTCATTCCCTTCATACCCATCCTGTCCCCTGGAAGCACTGAAATACTTTGCATGGATTTACTTCTTTAAGATATTTCACATAAATAGAATAATACAATACATGATCTTTTGTGTTTGGCTTTTTTCACTGACCATAGTATTTTCAAGGTACATTTATGTTGTAACATGTATTGGTACTTCATTCCTTTTTTATGGCCAACTAATATCCCTTTGTATGGTATATTATTCTGTGTATTGATAGATTCCCTGATGGATATTTGGGTTGTTCCCATCGTTTGGCTATTGAGAATAGTGCTTTTGAATGCTAAGTTTATAAAGTGATTGCAATGATTTAGTGGCAACATAATCATGGTTTATCTTCATGAGTTAGATGTATAGAGAAACTTAATAGAATAGTATGTATCTTGGTAACCTGCATCAAGGTTAAGCCAGTTTATATTTGCTATGAAAATGTATGGAACCTGAAATGGTTGAGCAGCATGATGGTCATGGATCTCATCTTCATGTTTCTCTACATTTTAGAAATGGAACCATTTCATCCTATAGCATTGCTTGTTAATAAGCAACAAATGGCTTAAAGGTCTGTTTCCTCTGAATAGTAAGAATTTTTTTCCGGATGAGTAATTCAAATCCTATAGAAGCAGGAATTGCTTTGTCGACAATGCTCTGCTTACCTGCATGGCCTGACTGGCTTCCACACCGTGTCCTTATTTCCCTTGTTCCAGTTGGTCCTCTCTGTCTGCAGTTCCCTATCTGAAGATTCAGCCAACTGTGGATCAAGAATATCAGAATTTGTTTTCGTCTGTACTGAACATGTACATACTTTCTCCATGTCATTATTTCCTAGATAATAAAGTATAACCTATTCATGTAAATTTACATTGTCTGAGGTATTATAAATAATCTAGAGATGATTAAAAGAGTCTCAGGACTGAGGAAGGAAGATGACTTGAACCAAGGAGTTTGGGGCCAGTCTGGGCATTATAGAAAGGTCTTTTTAAAAAAAGTATAAGGGAGAAAGTACTTAGGATATATGCAAATACTACGCTATTTTATATGCCCGACTGGAGCATCCACAGATTTTCGTCTATGCAGGTGGTGGGTGTCTCCTGAAACCAATTGTGACTGTATATTGATGTCTGATTCCTCCATGACTAAGAGGTCCACTCTGGGATCAAGAAATTGACTCTTGACAATCCAGATGGCTCCCAAAGCTGAAGAAGCATATCCACATGAGGTTTTATTTTATTTTTTTTCACAGTTTAGGATACTTTTTATTTATTTATTTGTTATCTTTTTTTTGTGTGTGTGTGCATTTCAGTTGTACACAATGGATAGAATTTGTTGTCCCAGGTGAGAGTTTAAAATAGAAATGAGGACTTATTGCTGGCACAACTGTGCTGGGATGTCAGTGACCAACTCAGCAGAACCTGATTTGTGCTTCATCACATGGAAAGAGCCATCTAACTGGTAGCTCCATCCACCCATTGATACCAGTTGGCAGATTTGGAGACCATAGTCCTTGTTGTGAGAACTGGCTGCCAGAAATCTCACAGGATTAATTCTCCTAGCACTGGAAAAACTCTGCAGACAATAAGATAATGATAGAATATCTGCTTTTCTTTCTTCACTTGCAACTCACTTTAGGAAAAAAAAAATGAGTTGACTGGAGAAGCGAATTTTCCAGTGTAAAGACTTTCTTATCATTACAAGCCTTTATAGGACAATGAATCATAATAATTCAGTTATGTTAAATCAAGAATTATTAATTTAGATCAACTACTCTTTAGCCATGTGTCCCTTTCTAATTAAAATCATATCAGATCTAATAGGACTAGGGTTTTCAATATTTAATTTATTGAAAAAAAATCAACAAAATGAATGGTTATAATTTAATTTCAGTTAATAAATTAATCTAATTTTGGATGATGTACTTATGTACTTTTAATGACCATAAGCAATGACTTGTTGTTTGGAGGCAGAAGTTGATGAGGCATATATTTGCTAAGTTCTTCATGACTATTAAAATCACATTATAACATTAACGTAACTTGTTTGTTTCATTAATTCTTGGCATAAATATAAAGTTAATTTCATTAGCTATCTCATAAAAAAATCTATGCTTATACATGTGAAGTTCCTAATGATTCATTTGCTACAATTGTTTTATAGCAATTTATTTACTCATAGGTAATAGCAAGTGTGCTTTTCCAGGCCAAGGGAGGTAGCAGTAATGTTTTGTTGAGAACAAAAATAAGTCTTTTCTGAAACATAACATTTTTTCATATAAGGGTTTCCCTTTCAGGAAATTGCATTAGGATTGTCAAGAAAAAAAACATTTACTGGAAGTGCATTAATAAAGCATGTCATTCACAATAGCAGTTGAATTTTAATTGAGCTCTGCAGGCTTCCAGAAGAGAGATAGCTGTTCAAACCATTGCTACCTCTCCCTTCTCTCCTGCCAATGACAGCCTCATTCTCCACTAATAGGCCTTTATCTTACAAAAGTCATTCAGGACAAATCTCTTGTACAATTAGCCCACCCCTCTAATAAACTTCTGTATCATAGAGCTTATTCTTTCAAAGTCATCTGTAGAAAATCTTTAGGTGATTTTTAAGAAGACCTTTTAGGAGGTCTTTAAATTTGTTTTTGTTAATATGTGAAGAAAATAATTTCTTATTCTTTTTCCTCCTTTGCTTTCATTGCCAAAGGAAAAAAATGGACATTGGTGCATTAGATGGCTGATTAATAGATTTGCATTTATTAATAATACCTATTGAACTATTTCGTGCCCGGAATCTGGCAGAACAGTTCCTGATTATTACTGCAGTAAAATACATTTTCAATCCCAAAGGAGATATTTACAATAAAGTTAGATTTTTTTTTTTTTACTTAGGAAAGTAAGAAAATTGTGTTCTCTGCCACTCCATAATGGAAGGTTTCAAAAATCTTATAACTTACTGAAATGTGGATTCCAAGGAAAGGAAGCCAACAGATTTAAGATGGGGCTTAGTAATCTTTATTAAAAAAAAAAAAGAACCTGTGGTGTTTCTTATGTAGGTACTCTTCAGAACTGATAAAAGTATATAACATGTAAAACTGTATGATTTTAAGTAAACTGTTATCATGAAATTTTTTTTGTTGTCTTGATAAATTTTTATATTATTTATTTTATGGTTTTCATCTGGAAAGTCCTCCGAAAGCTCATGTTGAAGGATTGGTTCCCAATGCAGCAATGTTCAGAAGCAGGGATTTTGGGAAGTGATTGAATCATGAGGGCTTTAACCTCATCAGTAGATTAATTCATTAATGGATTTACAGCTGATGGAACTCCTGGGAGGTGATGCAACCTGTAGCAGGTAGAACCTAGATGAAGGGAATGGGTCCTTTGGGGCTTGCCCTTGGGGACTGTGTCTTATCTTCCCCACCATTCCTGTTTCCCAGCTGCCATGAGGTGAGAAGCTTTGTCCCATCAAGATCTTCCAACATGATGTTCTGCCTCATTGCAGGTGCACAGTAATGGAGCCAGCTGACTATGAAAGCTCCAAAACAGTGAGCCAAAATAAATCTTTCACCTTTACATTAATTTTCCGAGGCATTTTATCACAGCAAAGGAAAGCTGACTCACACATTTATTACTTGGCCATCTGATCCTGATCTTTTCAGAATCATAGATTTAAAAAAAACAATATTTGATCACTCTGCTTAGATTCTAAAATTCTCAAGTTGTACTTGCATCTGTGTAATTGTATAATTTAAAAACCCAAACAAAACAAAACAAAGCACCCTTGCTAGATATAATAAAATTAGAAAAAAATTGTTTCAAACTTAGGCAGTGCTATCAAAGAAAGTAAAAAGTTTTAATGTAGTTTGTGGAGAGTGGGAAGCATGTGAAAAAAGTAAACCCAACCTGTTAATTATGTATTAAGAATCTCCAATCCACAGTGCACAAGTAACATCAAAGTTCTTAACCATAATGGTTTCTTATTAGCATTTAAGTAAGATTTTTATGTAGTTCTATCACAGTCAGAGGCTGAAACCACAGGAGTTTAAAAAGCAACTCATCATTGAAGGTCAGACCCCTAACAGAGCCTTAATTAGCATGTGGAACACTTTACTATTTGAAAAACCTATATCAAGGGAACACTTTTCTTTTTCCACCTTGGTGCCAGTTGGTTCATGTAGTCAAAAGAGTTAAATATCTTGTACCTGAAGCATAATGAAAATAAAACACCTTTTTATTTTCTCTACAAATAATACTCTGTGTTTCTCTTTTATTTTCTCCCTATACCAGCCAATTCTATAATTCTCTGGATATCAACTGGGTATCCTAAAAATTAACTCTGACACTTATTACTGGGAGTTCATGGTGATTCCACAGGGTATGGATTCAGTCTCATCAGACTGCCTCCCTCCCCCCACCATTTTAGGTGCCAATCACAAATCCCAGGTTGTCACCTGTATTTCTGAACGACTGGCTACAAATCAACTATTCCCAGGCTCCTCTCCCTAGGTTTGGTAATTTGCTATGATGACTCATGAATCTCAGGGAGATGATTCCCATAGTTGTTTTCAGATTCATTATAAAGGATATTACAAAAAGGATACAGATAAACAGCCAGACAAAGAGGCACATAAGGTAGGTCTGAAGAGTACCGACGGGGGTTGGGGATGTGGCTCAAGCGGTAGCGCGCTCGCCTGGCATGCGTGCGGCCCGGGTTCGATCCTCAGCACCACATACCAACAAAGATGTTGTGTCCTCCGAGAACTAATAAATATTAAAAAAAAAAATTCTCTTCTTCTCTCTCTCAAAAAAATTCTCTTCTCTCTCTCTCTCTCTCTCTCTCTCTCTCTCTCCCCCCCCTCTCTTAAAAAAAAAAATGAAGACTACCGACGAATGGAGTTTCCATCCCTGTGGAGTTGAGATGCACACATCGTTCTGGCCTGTGGATGTGTTCACCTACCTGGAAGATTTCTGCGTTCAAGGTTTTTGTAGGACTTTATCTCCAGTGTCTTTTTCCTCCTTTTCTCGGATTGGTGATTGGGGTTGAAATTCTAATACTCTTATCACTTGGTTTTTCTGCAGGCCAGTTTCATCCTGAGGCTTTCTGGGGACACTATTCTAAATCATTTCATTACCATAAACTCAGATGTGATCAAAAGAGGCACCTTATAAATAAGAAAAGACTTTCATGTTTCTCAGAATATTATGATGGTTCAGGAGCTCAGTGCCACAAGACAGGAACAAAACCAAAATATACTTTTATTATACTATGGCAGCATGCGTTTGTTTCCTATAATTTTTAGAGATTTTCTGTACTTACACTTTCTTTGAATTCAGAATTGTATCTTGATGGGAACTGTGACAAGAGAACTAAAACAGAAGGTGAAGCCAATTTCAGACGCAAATAGTGTTTCTTGAAGCAGATGTATGCAGTAATTGTATTTAGGAAGCCATAAGGAAAATATGAACAACTATAGATACATGTAGGTTTTGGATCACAAAACCACAGTAAACAGAGTGGAGACTAAAGGGATGGCTTTAAACTTTCAGGGCTATTTTTAGTGTTTTTTTTTTTTTATTTGGAAAAGCTGTTATAATAATATGATATAAATATTTATTTTTCTGGGTCCTTCTTGCATGTTCAAGAATGATTTTGAATTATCCTAGGGGCTCTAAAATCTCTAAGGTAAGGCATTTCTGTCTTAGATTACAGACTTTTTTTTTTAAATTAAGAAGAAACTTTCTATTGAAATCCCAGTTCATTATAAATATGCTGTGTAAGGACTGGAATAGAGATGGGCAAGTGACTTGCTATTTCAACACTCAGTCCTCAATTATCAAATGAGTGACCTTACATTGCTTACAGATGTTTGCAGATAGAAGGCCCCTAGTGCTTCTGTTAATAGCTACCTGTTTGATATTAGCCAAGCCACTTAACCTCTCTGGCTTTCATTCTTTCTGCAAATAAAATAAATGGATTAGGTTTAAAGTTCCCTGGGATCCTTTCAATTCAAATGTTCTATTGATTTTGGATTTTAAGTTTTTTATTTAATGTGTCTTATTGAATTTTCTAATTTTTTTTCTTACTTTGATCCTTCATGAGATGATTTACCAGTTGCAATTTAACATTCAAAGTAGCAGAATTAAATGGTAAACTTACCAGACACATGAAACAATAAATAAACAACCCTATTGCTTATCAGCATACTACAGAGTTTTATATCAATCATGATTATTATTCTTGGATTTTCAGGGACAGTTTAGATTTCAAATGTATTATACCATTGTTCATATAAGCTGAGAGTAAAAAATTTACGCACAGTAGGCTATATTCAGCTACTGTGTGTTTTGTTTGTCCCATAAGGTATTTAAAAAATTTCAGCCTTGAGATAGGTCTCCAGTTTGCCAGAATCCAGGCTGTCTCTATTTTTTGTGCCAGCACTGTTTCATTCATTTACATCGCCTCTTGTGTTAGTCAGCTTTTTGTGGCTGTGACCAAAATACCAGAAAAAAATAACTTAGAGGAGGAAAAGTCTATTTTAGCTTACAGTTTCGGAGTTTTAGTCCACAATTGGCCAAGTGTACACTCTGGGCCCAAGGTGAGGCAGAACATTGTGATGGAACTGTGTGGTGAAGAAATGCTGCTTCATTCTTGGCAGCCAGAAAGCAGGGGCTAGGGTGGAGTGGAGTGCCTGCCAGGAAGATGAACCCTTCCAGGGCATAACCCCCACTGACCCTTGTCCTCAAGCCACCTCCCACCTGCTTACAATTACACAAAATTAGTCCATTCAAACTAGGATGAACTGATTAGGTCACAACTCTCATTTTTTTTTTTTTTTTTTTAAAGAGAGAGTGATAGAGGGAGAGAGAGAGAGAGAGAATTTTTAATATTTATTTTTTAGTTATCGGCGGACACAACATCTTTGTTGGTACGTGGTGCTGAGGATCGAACCCGGGCCGCAGGCATGCAAGACGAACGCGCTACCGCTTGAGCCACATCCCCAGCCCTAGGTCACAACTCTCATGATCCAGTAATTTCACCTCTGAATTTTCCTTGGCTAACACAGGAATTTTTGGTGGATACCTCATATAAGCCATGACACCTGTCTAGTATCATGAAAACATTTGAGTTTGCATGTTAAACCATACAGAAACTATATCTTTAAGATGGATGAGGTGATGTACACCTGTAATCCCAGCCCCTTGGGAGACTGAGGCTGGAGGTTGATGAAATTGAGCTCAGCTTGAACAATGTATCAAAAATCAAAACCAAAACTAAAAAATCAAAAAAGCATATCTTCTAGACTAGCACTCTCTAATGGGACTTTTTGTGATGATGGAGATGATCTATGTCATATTGCTTAATATGGTAGTCACTAGCCGTAACTACTGTAGTGGAGGGCTAAACTATTAATGTTTAAATTTTAATTAATTTCAATTTATAAAGTTACTTATAAAAGGAGAGGAAATAGCCATATGTGGTTAGTGCTGGTGTACTGGATAATTCAGTATCTAGGCTGTTTGCTTAGTTATTAATTTTTGTACAAAAAACTACCCAAACTAATTTTTCTAACATATTCAGTAGGTCAGGATTTTAGATAGGTCAGAACATAGGTGGCTTGTTGGGGTCTTACCCACGAAGTTTCAGATGATGAAATGATTCAGACAACTGTAGCTAGAATCATCTGGAAATTGCTTCATGTGTGTCTGATGCTGGGCTGAGATAATTTGCAGATTGAGTTCAGCTGGGCCTATCAACTGGCGAGCTTATGTGTGGCCTTTCTTTGTGGTTTGAGCTTGCTACACCACGGTGCCTGGATTCCAAGAGAACCATGGGGAAGCTGTATGGCTTTTTCTGATGTAGTTTCAATAATTGTGCAATCACCTTTAATTGCTTCATTCCATTGGTTTCAAGCGAGCCACTAATGCCAGCCATGATTTAGGGAGGAACATTAGACTCTATCTCTTGATGCAAGATTGACTGGATCATGACAAAGAAAAATATTATCAGAAATTTGAGATATTGTTGCAGTTGTCTCTGGAAAATAAAAACAGCCAGTCTGTTCTATTGCCACAGTAGGGCACATTCCTTTCATGTGATAAAGGCATACTTACCCTTCTCTGAAGCCAATGTTTCTGCCTGTGATAGCAGTCACTCAAAATTTAGATCTTACTATCTAAGTGCAGTTGCTGCTGTAGCCCCTTGGCAGGAGTTTCTCTTAGAATATAGTCCTTTGCTGCATCAAATTGAAAATCTTCTATATAGCAAAGGAAATAATTAGGAATGTGAAGAGACAACTTACAGAATGGGGAAAAAAATCTTTGCTAGCTACTCTTCTGTCAGAGTATTAATATCTAGAATATTTAGAGCTAAAAAAACTTTATTTCAAAAAAATCAAATAACCCAATTAATACATGGGCAAATGAATTAAACAGACACTTCTTTTTTTATACCTTTATTTTATTTATTTATTGTTATGTGGTGCTGAGGAGTGAACCCAGCACCTCTTATGTGCTTAGGAGAACACTCTACCACTGAGCCACAACCCCAGCCCAAACAGACACTTCGTAAAAGGAAGGAAGCGGAGACAGGAATAGGAAAGACAGTGGAATGAATATGACATAACTTTCCTTTCTACATATCTTAATATGCCACAGTGAATCTCCACATCATGTACAACCACAAGACTGGGATCCTAATTAGAATAAGATGTACTCCATGTTTATATAAATATGTCAAAATATACCTACTGTTATGTGTAACTAAAAAGAAGAAATAAAAGAAATATAAGTGGTCAACAAATACATAAAATGTTCAATATCATTAGTAATTAGGGAAATGTAATTCAAAACTAAACTGAGATTATATCTCACACCAGTCAGAATGGCAGTCATTAAGAATACAAATAACAATAAATGGTGGAGAGATGTGGAGAAAAAGGAACACTTTTATGCTGCTGGTGGGACTGTACAACTGTAGATTAGTACAACAAGTATGGAAATCAGTATGGAGGCTTCTGAAAAGACTAAGCAAGCAACCACCATGTGACTCAGTTATGCCACTTCTTGATATTTACCCTGAAGAATTATAGTTATATAACTATAGAGATATAGGCATACCCATGTTTATAGCAGCACAATTTACAATAGCCAAACTATGGAAAACAGCCTAGGTATCCGTCAATGGATGAGTGTACAAAGAAAATATGGATATATATATATATATATATATATATATATATATATATATATACACACACACACATATATACATATATATATATATATCGTGGAGTTTTATTCAGCCATAAAGAAAAATGAAATTATGGAATTTGCAGGAAATATATAGAACTAGAGCCCATCATGTTAAGTAAAATAAGGTCAAATGAAGTATGTTTTCTCTCATATGTGTAAGCTTTAAAGGAAAAAAGGAAAACAAAGGTGGGGGTAGATCTCCTAAAAATCAAAGGAGATCAGCAGAGGAAAGGAACCAAGGGGGTGGGGGAAGGGAAGTGCTGGAGAGTGATATTGGCCAATTATATTGGCCAATTTTTTTTATATATATATATATATATATATATATATATATATATATGCATATATATATATAACAATTATATTGTTATATTGTGTGCATGTATGAATATGTAACAACAAATTCCATCAATACATACAAATATAATACACCAATAAAAAATATGGAAAAACTATAGTCCTTCACCTTCCCCTCCCATGTACCAAGGTAGACAGCCATAGGTTAACTATAGTAAAACACTCCAATTAAGACAGTTGTGGGGACAGGCAGAGCAAGATGGTAGCCAAGATCTTCCTGCAATGGTCTCCCCAAAGATATGCCAAGTTGAACAGCTGTCCATGCTCTAAACTACCTTCACAAGGAATTGGGGGAAAGACCTTAGTGCCTACTTTTAGTATAATAAAAATAAACTCTGTCAGAGAAGCAGGGAGGATTATTGTCTGCATCATCCTTTCCCAAACTCCAGGCAATGTAAGATGAAGAGAGATGCCTCCTGCTTGGTGGATGGAGAGAGAATTTATTCTAGGTTTTAGATTTGAAACCCAATACCAGGCCCACCATTGTGAAATGCAGTGCTGGGTACAGGGCTATTGGTGACTGGGCCAAATATGAAAACTGAGTCACTGGAATGACTTCAGGCTAGGTTACTGACAGCTTCCATAACCTTTCTTCCAACTTGGGGTAGCAAAAATCCAATATATATATATATATATATATATATATATATATATATATATATATATGGAGCAAGGTAGTAAAGTTAGGAGAGGATTTTTTTCTTGGAGTGGAGTATAGTGCCAGGCTCATATGGTGTAACATAGCACCCAATAGAAACTGAGGGTCTTGAATGCTGGCCAGAGCTCCACACAGGCAGAGCCTTTAGACCAATTTGGTCTCAGGTGGAAACCTGTGTCTTGATGGGACAGGCTCAAATTTCCACCTTTACCATTTCCAGCTTCATAGTGGACCTAGGGCATACCTGCCCTCCACCTGAGACTGTGCAGTTTCCTATGCTGTGAGATTCAGGTGTGACCCGGCTTAGCATCAGCCTTGGTAGCCAAGGCACTGTCTTTCCAACCTTCTCCCATCCTTGAGCATCACAGCTATCACCAGGCCAGTGCTCACAAACAGGACTCTAGAACCACCTTAGCATCAGGCAGAGACCTTAACTCTGATGGAATAGACTTAGGTTTTGGCCTGCATCACTACCACCTGTAGAATGGGACTTGCTATATCCTTGAGACTATGCCAGTTACTTGTGACTGTGAGATTCTGGCATAAATCAACTGAGCATCAGCCCAGGTGACCAAGGGACTGCCTTTGCCAACACTACCCCAACCTTGGGTATTAGTGTGGTATAAGACCCCACTCACCAGGGATAAGACATGGTAGTAACCACAAGACTTTGGGATTTAGTACTGGGCTGGCGAAGCCTAATGATGGGCAGATCTTAATAGACTCTACTCTAGGCCTGTCTGTGGATGGGGCCTCTGGATCAGCTCCAAGATCAGGGAAAGACACATGGCCCCAGTCTATCTGGCTTCTATTCTAGCTAGCACCAGTGGTCTTGGGCCATGAGGCCACCTTGGCAATAGGCTGCCTTGGCCCTACTTCAGTGTTGTACTAGTCTTGGTGGGCTGTGGGTTAATGGTGTGACACAGCTTGGTAATGTTGGTGGCTACAGGTGTGACATAAGGACCTGGGGCTGGTCCATTCATGGTGACTCTGCTTGGAGCTGAGCAGAATCTTACAGTGCCTGATCACATACCAGTAACTGTGGATAAAGTATCTTGGCATTCAATGCCCAGGTAATGTTGCATGATAATAAGCATCAAGAGGAAACCATGACTTCACTTAATAATCAAAATATGTTAAGATATAGGCAATAAAAAATGATATAAAATGGGATATCAAAAATCTAAAATGTGAGAGAAGAATAGAGTGGAAAGATAAAGGTTATTATATTTTCTCCTGTCCTTTGTTTCTGTTCTTTATGATCATGTAAATTTATTATCACTTCAAAGTAGCTTGTTAAAATCAAGAGACTTTTTATAAGCCTCATGGTAACCACCCAAAAAAATCTGTAATAGACATACCAACAATAACAGGAAGTGAAAAACTCTACTAGAGTCAATCATTTAACCAGAAAGAAAAACCGTAAAAGAGGAAGAAAGAAAGGAAGGAACAACAACTAAAGTAGAAAACAAGTTATCTAATGAATGCAGTTAAGAAATTGCCTATCAATAATTACCTGGAACATAAGTGGATTGAATCGTTATATAAAAAGTCCTAGTGTGACTGAATGGAAAAACAGATACAAAAATGAAGACTCAACTGTATGTTGCTTGCAAGAAACACACTTCACCTCAAAGGACACACATAGATGCAAAGTGAAGGCTTAGAATATGATATTCCATCAAGTGGAATATGAAGGAAAATAGAAGTAGTCATACTTAGTTAAAATAGACTTGGAATCAAACATAGTAAAAAGAGACAAGGAAAGGCATTATATAATGATTAAGGGGTCAATCAACAAGAAGAAATATTCTAAATACATATGCATGCAATATTAGAGTATCCAGATATATAAAACAAGTATTAATTGACCTAAAGGGAGATATAGATTACACTACAGTAATAGTTGGGTTCTTTAACACCCCACTTTCAGCAATGAATAAATAATTTAGACAGAAAATCATCAAAACTACCTGAGTTAAATTGTACCCTAGGGGCTGGGGTTGTGGCTCAGAGGTAGAGCCCTCACCTAACATGTGTGAGGCACTGGGTTCAATAATTGTGTCCACTTATAACTAAAAAAATATTAAAAAATTGTATCCTAGACCAAATGGCCCAACAGACATCTTCAAAACATTCCATCCAACAGCTGTCAAATACATACATCTCTTATCAGCACATGGGACACTGTCCAGGATAGACCATGTTATAAGCACATAACAATTCTCAACAAATTAAAAAAATATAATCTGTATTCAAATCTTTCCTGACCCCCATGCAATAAAACTATAACTCAATACAAGAAACTTTTTTCGATAACTTTGTAAGCTACATAAATATGTGGAAATTAAACATTTTACTTTTGAGTAGCCAATGGATCAAGGAAGAAATCAAGAAGGAAATTAAAAATACATACTACTAGGCCAGCATTACCTTGATACCAAAACCAGATAAGGACTTAACAACAACAACAACAACAACAACAACAACAACAAAAAGGTACAGGCCAATATCCTTGATGAACATAGATGCAAAAATCCTCAACAAAATACTAGCAAACAAATCCAACATAGAATTTAATTTAATTTAATTCATCTTGTGCTGGTGGGATTCATCTGAGGAATGAAAAAATTGTTCAATATATGCAAATCAGTAAATGTGATAGATCACATCAATCAAATGAAGGGTAAAGATCATATACTCATCTCAACAGGTGGAGAAAAGGCATTTGGTAAATTTTAGCATCCCTTTGTGTTAAAAATACTGAACAAACTTGGCATGGAAAGAATATACCTCAGCTTACTACAATTCATCTATGATAAGTCAACACTTAGCATTTTATTGATGGGGAAAAGCAGAAAGCTTTCTAAGATTGGGAAAAGATAATGAGGCCAACGTTTACTGCTTTTACTCAATATAGTGCTATAAGTTCTAGCCAAAGCAATCAGTTTCAAAAAAGAAAAAGACATTCAAATTGGAAAATAAGAAGTCAAATAGTCACTGTTTGCAGATGTCAAAATCTTATATATATAAAACTCCCCAAACTGTACCAAAACCTATTAAAACTAATAAATAAATTCAGAAAATTCTAAATCATAGGATACAAAATCAACCTATGAAATTAGTAGGATTGTTATATGCCAATAGCAAATTATCTGAAATAAAAATAAAAAACCCCATTTACAATAGCTACCAAACATCAAAAACAAAACAAAACAAAACCTAGCAATAAGCTTCATCAGAGGTTAAAGATTTCTACAGTGAAAATTATACAACACTGATGAAAGAAGTTGAAAGAACATGAAAAGTGGAAGGCATACTGTGTTTATGGATTGGAAGAATCAATATTGTTCAAATTTCTATAATTCCAAAGCAACTTACAGATTCAATGCAATCCCTATCTAAAACACAATGGTTTTCTTCACAGAACTAGAAAAGGCAATTCTAAAATTTATATAGAGCCATGAAAACCCTGCAGAGCCAAAGCCATCTCGAGCAAAAAGAACAAAGCAGGAGTCATTATTCTGCCTGTAGTATCGATTTCTACAAAGCTGTAGTAGTCAAAACAGCATGGTATTGGCATAAAAACAAATATAAAGATCAATGGAACAGAGTAAGAGAGATTAGAAGTAAACCCACACATCTACTGCCAACTGATTTTCAACAAAGGTGCTAAGAACACACACTGAAGAAAGAAAGGTCTTTTCAATAGATGGAACCTGGAAAATTAAATGTCCACACACAGAAGAATGAAACTAGATCCCTACCTCTTGCTAGTTATAAAAATCAGCTCAAAATAGATTAAAGGCTTAAATGTAAGACCCAAAGCTATAAAACTTTTAGAAGAAAATGGGGATGTTTTAAGATGTTGGAATGGGCAAGGATTTTTTTTTTCTGACAAAACTCCAAAAGCATGGGAAACAAAAGCAAAAACCAATAAATGGAATTACATCAAACTAAAAATGATCTTCACAGAAAAGTGAATAATGAACAGAGTGAAGAAACAATCTATAGAATGGGAGAAAACATTTGCAATGTACTCATCCGGCAAAGAGTTGATATCTAGAATATATAAGGAACTCCAACAACTCATTAGCAAAAACCAAAATAATCCCATTTAAAAAAAAACACTTAACAACATTGATCATTAGGAATATGCAAATCCAAAGCACAACGAGATATTGTCTTACTCTAATAACAATGGCTTTTATCAAGACTAGAGAAAATTAGTGTTGGTGAGGATATAGAAAAAAGGGAACCCTTGCACACTGTTGGTTAGGATGTAAATTAGAGCACCCCTTATGGAAAATAGTATGACGGTTTCTCAAAAAATGAAAAAATAGAATTGCCATATGATTCAGCAATCCCACTATTGGGTATATATCCAAAGGAAGGGAAATCTATAAGTCAAAGAGACATCTGTACTCCCATGTTTATTGCTGTCCTAGTCACCATAGTCAAGAAACAGAAATAGTCTGTGTCTATCAATTGATGAATCTTAAGCCAGATTCGTATCGTATGCACAATGGAATAGTATTCAGCTACAAACAAAACAAAACAAAACAAAAAAACCCAAAAAACAAAATCCTGTAACTTGTGGTAAAATGGGTGGAACTTGAGATCATTATGTTAAGTAAAATAAGACAGGCACAGATAGCCAAGTACTCATATAAATGATCTCATTTATTGTGAACGTCTAGAGCGTTCGGGTCCCTGGGTAAGGGTCGAGAAATAACCAGGACACAGGGGATGCAGAGCAAAGGCAGCAGTTGCGATTGCATGCTGAGGTTTATTTGCAAGTTCCTTTTATATTCTTCTTCTAACAAAGCAAGCAATTCTTCAATAACACTTTACCCACTTTGCCCAAATATCATGCCTCAGCGGGTACACAGAGCTAAATTCAGATCGTTCCTGTTTATTTGATAAGTACCCTCCCAAAGTTCTTTGTAGACATTATCTAATCCCCTGAGGATGCATTTGTTTCTTTAGAATGTACTGTTCCCGGGACAAGTATGCAGGAAGCTTCTTCCTCTTGGCCAAACCATGCAGAACTTGTGACTTGCGATAAGGGGAAGAGAACTTTTCCTCCTCCTAACTGAGGTCTGCCTCAGCTGGCCTAAATCACAGCCACAGCTCTTGCAAAATGTCAGGCCTGAGGGAGCTAAACTCTGCACACTCAAACCCCAACAATTTATATATGGAATCTAAAAAAAAGTAGATTTTATAAAATTTGAGAGTAGAATGGTGGTTACTAGGCACTGGGGAGAGTATGGGATTGGGGTGGGTTGGGGAAAGGTTAATTGTTGGGTACTAAGTTGCAGTTAGAGCAAGAATTTATGGTGTGCTCTTCACAGTATGTGATGAAGATAACAATAATGTACTGTGAGAAATAAGGTTTTTAAAAGTTTTATACTTAATGCAATGATTAATGTATGAGGAAAAAATGTTTAACTTGATTTAAGTAGTATACAATGTATACATATACTGAACTTCAGATACTACTTCCTTAATTTGTATAATTTTTATTTTTTATGTATCAGTTAAAAAATTTAAGAATACCAAAAGCAAAACAACAACAACAAAAAAGGTATGATAAGAAGGAACAGTTGGGAAGCATATAGATGGAACTGATTTATAGCAATTCTGAAATTCAGCTATTCTGCTGTCTTCAGTTTACTTGATTCAGGCTTAATCCTGCTTCCTGGTAATGATTCTCTGTGGGCCTTGGCTCCATTCCTGGACTCTTAAACTTTACCCTTTGAATCGTTCTGTATTTTCTGTAAAAATTATGCTGCCTTTGCAGCTGAGTAGTTCTTTCAGCCTGGTTTCTGATCACAATTGTTTGAAGGTGCAAAGACATCTCTTCATTTTATCCCTTTGAGTTTGAGTTGGTGGTGCTTATATCCATACAAATCACTTAAAAATTTTGTGGGTTCTATGACTGAAAGCAAACTGACTCCATCAGGTAAAATCCACAACCACAAATTTCTTCAAGTCACACACTTCTCTACTTTGGGATCCCTATGAGGCTGTTAAGGGACAGCCTTAAGAGTTCCAAATTCCATATTGTTTCCCAGGAACATACTTACACTCCTTAGAAGGTCTTTATTCCAGCTGAATTATGAGACACTCTAGACATGACTTCCTGAGGTCTTAGCAAGGATCATACAGCCCAAACTGGATTTGCTCTTTGCACAAAAGCCCTTTCTGAATTTGAGTCACTTGCTTTCTACAGACTTGGATTGAATGATAGTTTTATTGTTGAATTAATCCAGCAAGTCCTGCCTCTTTTTTATAGCATTTCTAAATTCTCAAAAATAGAAAAATTATTTTTGAGCACCTCTCTTTTATATATAGTTGAAAGAAACCAGTTTGACCCTTTTGATATTTTGCCTAGAAATCTTAGATAGGTCTATCAATTCATTAAGTATTTTCCATAAGTACTACAGGTGACAGTTTTGCTAAAACTCCTACCACTTTATAACATGAGTCTCATCTTCTCCAGATTTCAAAAACATCTTCCACTCAATTTTTTTTTTTTGGGGGAGCTTCCTTTAGACCTGTCAAGCATCTATTCCCTGTCTGGTTCCCAAATCAGTGAATGACAACATGTTTTAGTGGTACCAGAAAACAAAGATTAAAAAAGTTCATATAAAATTTGATAGGGCATTATGTAAAATTGTGGATGTGTAACCGACGTGATTCTGCATTCTGCATTTGGGGTAATATTGGGAGTTCATAACCCACTTCAATCTAATGTATGAAATATGATATGTCAAGAGCTTTGTAATGTTGTGAACAACCAATAAAAAAAAATTTGATAGGTCAGGAATCTGTATGGGGCACTGTGGACTTGGTTTGCCTCTGCTCCACGATGTCTGGGGTTTCTGCCAGGCAGATTTGAATGGCTGAGGGCTGATTTAGTTTTGGAGGCTTCTGTGATCACATGTTTTGGCACTTGAATAGACTTGAAGGCTGAGCTCAGCTAAGCCTATTAGCTGGATACCTGATATTGGCTCTTTATATGACTTGGGATTTTCATAGCATAGTGGTTGTATTGTGAGAATATGTCCAGGGAAGGATTATCCAGAGAGTTAGTGTTACAAGAGAAATTGGGTGGATGGAAGCTGCATGGACATTTTAGATACAACCTCAAAGTCACACACCATTGCTTTCATTGCATTTTATTGACTATTAGAGAGTCAGCAAGGGCCAGTCTAAATTCAAAGAACAAGGAATTAGACTTTACCTCATGGCGGAGGAATGGCAGGTCATGTTGCAGAGGAGCATGTAAGATGGGAAATATATTGGAACTATTTTTGGAAAATAAGATCTTACCCATTGTGTTAAAATTCTTTATCAAATAATGTAGAGAATTTGGAATTTTTCAAGTCAGTCCCTTCTATACATAGCAAATAAATTAAATTACTTTCTTCTTTCTGAGCTCGGTGTTGATAGAGTGCTTACATCTTTGATTTCTTATGTGTAAATTGCGGGGGTGGGGTGGCGACCAAATGAAATTTTCTTGTTTGTTCTGGTACCAGGGATTGAACCCACGGGTGCTTAACCTGTAAGCCACATCCCCAGTCCTTTTGTTCAATTTTATTTTGTGACAGGGTCTCACTAATTTGCTTAGGGCCTCACTAAGTTGCTGAAGCTGGCTTTGAATTTGCGATCCTCCTGCCTCAGTCTCCCAAACTGCTGGGATTACAGGTATGTGCCACCACACCTGGTGAAATTTTTTACTACCAGAAGGAGTTAAGTCTTCTTGGACAGCTGAAACTTGGTATGGAAGTTCATCAAGATGCTACAGGGAGCCTAAGGCTACTGCCCTTTTGTTTTCATACCAGGAATTGAACTCAGGGGCACTCAAACACTGAGCCACATCCCAGCCCTATTTTGTATTTTAGTTAGAGACAGAATTTCACTGAGTTGTTTAGCACCTTTCTTTTGCTGAGGCTGGCTTTAAACTCCAATCCTCCTCCCTCAGCCTCCCCGGCTGCTGGGATTATAGGCAAGCACTACTGCGCTTGGCTCTATAGACATTTTTTAATCCTTTAAATTTAAGGGATGATAGAAGACTTTAGAGCTCTAGTGTTAATGCATCAGGATTACATCTCAGAAGTATGACACATGGAAAAAAATGGGACTAAATCTTAGAAAGGACAGGTGGAACACCTTCCTGGCTGAATGTTAGGTTTGTTCGTCTTCTTGGTATATGGCTGAGTTCAGACTTCCACTCTTTTTCCCCCTTTGTATTTGTAGTGGGAACATTTAAATGACTACTCAAGCATTAGGATCCATCTGTAAATATGTATCAATTAAAAATGAAAATAACAAATCTTCAGAAAATACTTGTCTACCACACTGGAAGCTTATTATCAGATCCTGCTTTGTATGTTGAGTTGCTCTTGGATTAAATAAGGTCAGACTCATGTGGTAACCCCAGATCTGAGTGTGTCTTTTATCTATGAACAGGATGCTAAGAACCTCAGGGCAAAGGGTGTGCTAACCCTCACCCACTTCTTACGGGAGTACTAGTTTTCATCTCTTGCGGCCTGAAAGGAAACTCCTGCCTGCCTTCCTAGTTCCCATTTCTTGGTGCAGGGCTGGCCCTGTAGGGATGGAAAAAGCAAAGATAGAGACAGAAGGAAATTATTGCTTCCTCTTAGCCTCATCACTTGTAAATTTCCCGCCTCCAGTGCTAGCTTTCTCAGCACCTCTTTTATTGATTTCCCCATTCTTTCTTCAGGTTTAGTTCTGCTGCTTGTTATAGGTTATCTTGTTTTAATTTTGAGATTCAAGAAGTACTGGGATACCTGGAATCTCATTTTCCTTTGATGGGTAAATTAACCTTCAACCACTAATTGGTCCACTGTCATGGCCAGTGTGTACAGAATCTGAAAGCAGGAAGAGTGCAAGAGGGTCCACAGGCAGATGTTTTTCTTCCCAGATATTAGTATGCAATTGTGTAGTAAGCAGAGTAGCTCAATGCTTCTCTCAGGAGCAAAAATTATTGGGGGAAAAGGGGAAGTGAGGGGAAGGGAAGGCAGAAATCTTGCTAGAGGCACCAAATTGCACTAAAGGAAGAGAGATCCTGATATACAGGGAATGCAAAGGTAGAGATGAGAGCTACAGTGAGATCCCTGCTGCCCATGCCCTAGGATACCTGTTGGATTCTCAGAAACAAGACATCCATATGTGGCTCAGCCTCGTGGCTAGGCCATAGTTGTGTGGCTTAGAGGTAAAGAAATACCATTCGGGGCTGGAATAATGGGGTGGGGCAATTGCTGACCTTGCCCATAACTCTCCTTTGTAAGAAGTCTGAAAACATATTCTAGTAAATGTGGCCAGATTCTACAGAATAGCATTTTTTTTTTTTTCTCCAAGAAGTTTAGCCTCTGAAAATTACAAAGAGGACTTTGGTAAGTGAGATTCTAAAGATGCTCCTTCTGTCCCCTGAACCTTCCTCCACCTCCAATTTTCATCCTCTGGCCATTCAATCAAACACCATTCTAGGTGCTCCAGTGGAGAGATTTTACAGATAAAATTATAACCCCAAATCATTTGACTGCAAACTAGGGATGTCATCTGGTAGACCTGATCCAATCACACAGGCCCTTTAAAAGAAGTCAGGTAGATTTGAAGTCTAAGAAGGATTTGATCCCCTTGTGCTGGCTTTGAAGACAGAAAGGGCCACAGAAGAGGAATGTGGACAGCCTCTGGAAGTTGAAAGTGGCTCACACCTGCCAGCGAGAAAACAGGAACATCAGTTCTAAAACTGCAAAGGACTGAATTCTATCAAATACTTGAATGAGCTTAGAAGTGAATTCATCTTGGGTCTCCAGAAAGTAACGCAGCCTTAAGTGAGAATTCAGGCATATTGTGCTGGATTTCTGACATACAGAAATGTGACCTAATAATTTTTGTTGCTTTAAACTGTTACTTTTGTAGTACTTTTAAAACACACCACTAGACAACAAATAGAGGTCCTAATATTCACAGTAAGTTTCCTGTAATGCAAAGGGAGATTATAAAAAGGCAAAATTGAGGAAATCATGCTTTCCTTTATGTGTTCTTGTAATCAAGATCTCAAGTCAATATTTAACAATATTGAATAGCAAATGTAGAAGGTTGAATTTCTCTGTGAAATAAGTGGAATTACATGTTGACATCAACACTATTGTATTCATGTTGTTGGGCAACAGGAAATACTGACACTCTGTTAGCAGTTTTTCCCCCCTGTTTTTGGTATCGGGGATTAAACCTAGGGCTGGTGATCTGATTCCAAAATGGAACCTTGAATGCTATGTTCTTCGGGGTGGGGGGTGTAGTTTAGTCTTCATGTGGTGAAAGACAGAAGGTCAAAGAGAGAGGTGACGAGGCAAACTTGCCTTTTTGTACTGGCATGAGTGAGAGTGCCACCCTCATGGCCTAATCACTCCTAAAGGTCCCACTTCTTAATATTATTATTGATGACAATTAAATTTCAACATGGATTTGAGGAGGACAAACATTCAGCCCATGAAAGTGTGCTTATGAAAGAAGCCATAGAGAGCACCATCCCCTTGATCCTTCTCCTGTGAGGTTTGGTGAAGACTGTGCTTTTACAATAGGACATGGGCTCTTACCAGACACAAAATCAGCTGCATCTTGGCTTTTGACTTCCCAGCCTCTAGAACTGTGAGAAATACATTTTTGTTGTTTGTAAGCCAACAATTTATGGTATTTTGTTATGTCAGGCAAGATGGACCAAGACAGGTTTCATTTTTTCAGTTCTCATTCTTTATTGCTAGAACTGTACACCACTCACATTTTCTTCCTTTGCTCAGTAAGAGTAGAGTTGGTTGATGGTGACTTTTTTGCCTTTGGACTCTCCTCAGAGGGTACAGTAGCTCATTGTTATAGGTCTCCTCTGAATAAGTCTAGCTCTTAGTTTTTCCTTCATCATGCTCCATTGAAACAGCTGCTTGCTAAGGTTCAGGAATTACATTACTCTTTATTGTTTCTTGTGCCTAAAGCTATTAATTATCAGGGGAAAAAAATGTCGATTTTGTTAGAGACAACAGTTCTGTAACAACAATATTCTTGTCTCAGAGCAGTAAATGCAATGCATTTGGGTGTATTTGTGAGCAGTAAGTTTAAACAAAATTGATCACAGGTTTTGAAATGAAATATCCAGAAAATTCACTCTTGCCATAGAGGAAGGAACAAGGATGACTTTTCTAATAGAGATTCATATCCTTCTTTTTGTAAGAAGAGCGTTGGGGACAGTCTGTATAAAAGGATCTCCATTCAATTTAAAGAGCCAGGCAGTCACCCCAGATGGCAATAGTCTCATCTCTGATTTCCCATTTCAGTTTCTTTCTTTGAAGTAATGGTGACTGATCCTGCTTCTGGGGTGAAAACTGCATAATGTACTAGCACGAATGTGGCAAAATGGGTGCAATGGTACCTATTTATCCCTTTTCTTCCACTTTTTTTTTTCACCTCTTGAAAGGAATATGAAACAAATTCAACAGACTAGAATTTTAAGTCCTTTCTCATTTCCCCATTCAGCTTGACTATGTCTTATAAAAACATGAATGAATTAATCCGAATAAGGCCACAAGGGACAAAAATATTAAAAAGTTTATTTATCCATCTCATATTTACTGGTCATCTATACTTGCCAGCAATGTGTTTACACAAATAATGTTGTTACAGTATGGAGGGTTTGATATCTATTTACAGATAAAAAATTTTTGAATTCAGCAGGGAGTACTGGTGCACAACTGTAATCCCAGTGACTTGGGAGGCTGAGGCAGAAGGATCCCAAGTATGAGGTCAGCCTAAGAAAGTAGTGAAGCCCTCAGCAACATAGCAAGACTCTGGTTAAAAAAGAAAAAAGAAAAAAGGCAAAGAATAAAAGAGCTGGGGTTGTAGCTCAGAGGTAAAGAACATCAGGCTCAATATCTATTACTGCTCCCCCCAGTTCTTTGCATGCATATTAAAATACCATGAAATACAATGTTTAATCTCTGGGATTAGTAGTCTAAAGGATTTTCACTGGAATTCCAGTTCTAACATTTACCTGTTGTGACCTTAGGGCAAGTGATTTTAACTGTCAGGCCTCTGGAAAATGAAGATTTAAAAGAACCCATGATAATTATTATGAAGATGGAGTGAAATAATACATGTAAAGTATATAGTTTCAGGCCTAACATTTAATAGAACTAGATAAATGGTGTTATAGTATTATCATTATAACATATTGGCTAACACAGCAGCTTCTCTGAGTAAGAGTAATGTGCATGAAAAATTCCATTAGTTAATAGGAATTAATTAATGGGTAATACTGCAGACAACTTAATGGAAATATTAACTCATGAAAGATTTTTTTAAAAAAAGTATAGATTTATAGTTTCAAATCCACATGTCAATTGGCTAACAAAATATGTAACAGAGTTTCTGGTCTAGAAATAGATAGCAGATTAATTACTAGACAATAAAGCTAATTAAATGGTATTTAACATGTTAAATCTTGTAAACAATTCATAGTGAGAAAATCAATCCATCAAGGACACATGTCATCCTTTGAATAACATTCACACAGGGTCTACACTTCATACTAATGACTACAGGACAACAGTCATTTAGAAGAGCTGTAGATGGGGTAAATTTATGAAGATATACACGGTGGAAGATCTGCACCTCCTTTAGAATATTGGTTACCTTGGGGAGAAAGGTTTGGAAATGGGGAAGGGGTTGGAAATAGAATATTAAAATTTCTATATTAAAAATAGAATATTTTTAATATAGAAAAATAGTGAAATAATTTCAAGTCTAGGAAGTAGGTCCATGTAGTTGCTGATGCAGTAGTTTCTAGAGTTCTCACTTTGAAAAATCTAATTAAAATGAAAAACAGCAACAAGAGATATGGAAATGAAGACAATAAATCTATGCCTGCTTTCGTAAGGTTTTGCTATAAAAGTAAGTTAAAAATAAAACAGTAGTTGAAGGGGAAAGATGGGTAGCCTCAAGTAAACTTTTTAAAGATGGGAGACATGGAAGCATCTCCGAGTTCCTATGGAGTAATTCAGTGGAGAGGGAGGAATTCATGGTGCAGTAGAGAGAGGACATAACCACAGGAGAAAAGTTGGAGAACTCAAGAGGAAGTGGAAAGGCTCTGCTAGATGCACAGACAGTCCCATCTTGCCTCTGGGAGTCTGGCACTTTGGTACATGGTAAGCAGTGGGTGCCTAGATAACCAGCCCATCTCTGTACCAACAGTGAGGCTGGGAGGGAAGTGGAAACTAGATCTAGACTCCTGGTACCCAGAAGGGAATAAGAGCAGAAAGACAGCCCTGACCTCTGGAAGTTGAGCAAGGTGTGAGGACCTTTGTGGGCACACTGTTTCTTCCTCTGTCTCCCCAACAAGCTTCTTATCAAAGACTGGACTCTGACCCTCTTTTACCAAGCGTGGCCTTGCTTGGTTCTGAAGGCCCTCTCTTCCCTCCAAGTTATCTCAGTGGCACACCACCTCTGTTCAAGCGCTGTCATAATTACGAAACTTGTTTATTCAGGAGCCCCTTCCCTTTATTAGTGATTAGTTCTTTGAGAGAAATGTCGATATTTTACTCAGTATTCTTCTCTAGTTCCAAGCACAGTTCCTGACTTTTAGTATTCACTTAGTGTTCACTGAAGAAATTAATAAAAATAATGCTTTCTTAAATGGGCAAATGTTCATCTTTATCTTGCTAATGATATCAATTTACTTTTTAAAAAATTTTTGTATTTTTCATAGCTAGTACAAAGGTAAATGCTGCCCAGGATTTTATGAGTGATAGATTCTGATTTTGTGATACAAATAAACAGATTTGTAAAAGAAGGTGTAGGGAGTAAAATAGTAATAAAATATGTAGATCATATGCTAACATTAAATACCAAGTGTACGCAAAAAGTAAATCCTATCAGTGTAAGTAAATATATTTTTAAAATTTTTATATTTGCTTTTAATTGAGTGTATTTATTTATTTATTTTTTTATTTTATTTTATTTTTTTTACATTTTTTTTATTGGTTGTTCACAACATTACAAAGCTCTTGACATATTATATTTCATACATTAGATTGACATGGGTTATGAACTCCCAATTTTACCCCAAATGCAGATTGCAGAATCACGTCAGTTACACATCCACAATTTTACATAATGCCATATTAGTGACTGTTGTATTCTGCTACCTTTCCTATCCCCTACTATCCCCCCTCCCTCCCCTCCCATCTTCTCTCTCTACCCCATCTACTGTAATTCATTTCTCTCTTTGTTTATTTTCCCATTCCCCTCACAACCTCTTATATGTAATTTTGTTTAGCAATGAGTGTCTCCCTTCATTTCCATGCAATTTCCCTTTTCTCTCCCTTTCCCTCCCATCTCAAGTCTCTGTTTAATGTTACTCTTTTCTTCCTACTCTTCCTCCCTGCTCTGTTCATACTTGCTCTCATTATATCAAAGAAGACATTTGGTATCTGTTTTTTAGGGTTTGGCTAGCTTCACTAAGCATAATCTGCTCTAATGCCATCCATTTCCCTGAAAATTCTATGATTTTGTCATTTTTTATTGCTGCATAGTACTCTATTGTGTATAGATGCCACATTTTTTTTATCCATTCGTCTATTGAAGGGCATCTGGGTTGGTTCCACAGTCTAGCTATTGTGAATTGTGCTGCTATGAACATCGATGTGGCAGTGTCCCTGTAGCATGCTCTTTTAAGGTCTTCAGGGAATAGTCCGAGAAGGGCAATAGCAGGGTCAAATGGTGGTTCCATTCCCAGCTTTCCCAGGAATCTCCAAACTGCTTTCCAAATTGGCCGCACCAATTTGCAGTCCCACCAGCAATGTACAAGTGTACCCTTTTCTCCACATCCTCGCCAGCACTTGTTGTTGTTTGAATTCATAGTGGCTGCCAATCTTACTGGAGTGAGATGGTATCTTAGGGTGGTTTTGATTTGCATTTCTCTGACTGCTAGAGATGGAGAGCATTTTTTCATGTACTTGTTGATTGATTGTATATCCTCCTCTGAGAAGTGTCTGTTCAGGTCCTTGGCCCATTTGTTGATTGGGTTATTTGTTATCTTATTGTCTAGTTTTTTGAGTTCTTTGTATACTCTGGATATTAGGGCTCTATCTGAAGTGTGAGGAGTAAAAATTCGTTCCCAGGATGTAGGCTCCCTATTTACCTCTCTTATTGTTTCTTTTGCTGAAAAAAAACTTTTAAGTTTAATTAAGTCCCATTTGTTGATTCTAGTTGTTAACTCTTGTGCTATGGGTGTCCTATTAAGGAATTTGGAGCCCGACCCCACAATCTGTAGATCTGAGCCAACTTTATCTTCTATCAGACGCAGAGTTTCTGATTTGATATCAAGCTCCTTGATCCATTTTGAGTTAACTTTTGTGCATGGCGAGAGAAAGGGATTCAGTTTCATTTTGTTGCATATGGATTTCCAGTTTTCCCAACACCATTTGTTGAAGATGCTATCCTTCCTCCATTGCATGCTTATAGCCCCTTTATCAAATATAAGATAGTTGTAACTTTGTGGGTTAGTCTCTGTGTCCTCTATTTTATACCATTGGTCCACCCGCCTGTTTTGGTACCAGTACCATGCTGTTTTTGTCACTATTGCTCTGTAATATAGTTTGAAATCTGGTATCGCTATACCGCCTGATTCACTCTTTCTGCTTAGAATTGCTTTTGCTATTCTGGGTCTTTTATTTTTCCATATGAATTTCATGATTGCTTTATCTATTTCTACAAGAAATGCCGTTGGGATTTTGATTGGCATTGCATTAAATCTATAAAGAACTTTTGGTAATATCGCCATTTTGATGATGTTTGTTCTGCCTATCCATGAACAGGGTATATTTTTCCATCTTCTAAGATCTTCTTCTACTTCTCTCTTTAGGGTTCTGTAGTTTTCATTGTATAAATCTTTCACCTCTTTTGTTAGGTTGATTCCCAAGTATCTTATTTTTTTTGAGGATATTGTGAATGGAGTGTTTTTCCTCATTTCCATTTCAGAAGTTTTGTTGCTGATATACAGAAATGCCTTTGATTTATGCGTGTTGATTTTATATCCTGCCACTTTGCTGAATTCATTTATTAGTTCTAGTAGTTTCTTTGTAGACCCTTTTGGGTCTTCTAGGTATAGAATCATGTCATCTGCAAATAGTGATAATTTAAGTTCTTCTTTTCCAATTTTTATGCCTTTAATTTCTTTCGTCTGTCTAATTGCTCTGGCCAGTGTTTCGAGAACTATATTGAATAGAAGTGGAGATAGAGGGCATCCCTGTCTTGTTCCGGATTTTAGAGGGAATGCCTTCAACTTTTGTCCATTCAGAATGATGCTAGCCTGAGGCTTAGCATAGATAGCTTTTACAATGTCAAGGTAAGTTCCTGTTATCCCTAGTTTTTCTAATGTTTTGAACATAAAGGCATGCTGTACTTTGTCGAATGCTTTCTCTGCATCTATCGAGATGATCATATGGTTCTTATCTTTAAGTCTATTGATGTGGTGAATAACATTTATTGATTTCCGTATGTTGAACCATCCTTGCATCCCAGGGATGAATCCTACTTGATCATGGTGCACTATTTTTTTGATGTGTTTTTGTATTCGATTCGCCAGAATTTTATTGAGGATTTTTGCATCTAGGTTCATTAGAGATATTGGTCTGTAGTTTTCTTTCTTTGAGGTGTCTTTGTCTGGTTTCGGGATCAGGGTGATGTTGGCCTCATAGAATGAATTTGGAAGAGCTCCCTCTTTTTCTATTTCCTGAAATAACTTGAAAAGTATTGGTATTAATTCTTCTTTAAAGGTTTTGTAAAACTCCGCTGTATACCCATCCGGTCCTGGGCTTTTCTTGGTTGGTAGTCTTTTGATGGCTTCTTCAATTTCATCTATTGATATTGGTCTGTTCAGATTGTCTATATCCTCCTGACTCAGTCTGGGCAAATCATATGACTTAAGAAATTTATCGATGTCTTCACTATCCTCTATTTTATTGGAATATAGATTTTCAAAATAATTTCTAATTGTCTTCTGTATTTCTGTAGCATCTGTTGTAATATTGCCTTTTTCATCCCGTATGTTAGTAATTTGAGTTCTCTCTCTTCTTCTCTTCGTTAGCATGGCTAAAGGTCTGTCGATCTTATTTATTTTTTTGAAGAACCAACTTTTAGTTTTGTTAATTTTTTCAATAGTTTCTTTTGTTTCAATTTCATTAATTTCCGCTCTGATTTTAATTATTTCTTGCCTTCTGCTACATTTGCTGTTGTTTTGCTCTTCCTTTTCTAGGGCTTTGAGTTGGAGTGTGAGCTCATTTATTTGTTGGTTTCTTCTTTTTTTGAGGAATGACCACCAGGCGATGAACTTTCCTCTTAAAACTGCTTTCATTGTGTCCCATAGATTCCGATATGTTGTGTCTGTATTTTCATTTATCTCTAAGAATTTTTTGATTTCCTCCTTTATGTCTTCTGTAACCCATTGATCATTCAGTAACATATTGTTCATTTTCCATGTGATGTAGGATTTTTCCTTCCTTCTTTTATCATTGATTTCCAGTTTCATTCCATTATGGTCAGATAAAATGCATGGTATTATCCCCACCCCTTTATATTTACTGAGGTTTGCCCTATGGCATAATATATGGTCTATTTTTGAGAAGGATCCATGTGCTGCTGAGAAGAAAGTATATCCATTTGATGATGGTTGATATATTCTATATAAGTCAGTTAAGTCTAGGTTATTGATTGTGGTATTGAGTTCTATAGTTTCTTTATTTAACTTTTGTTTGGAGGATCTGTCCAATGGTGAGAGAGGTGTGTTGAAGTCTCCCATAATTATTGTGTTGTGGTCTATTTGATTCTTGAATTTGAGGAGAATTTGTTTTATGAATGTCGCAGCACCATTGTTTGGTGCGTAAATATTGATAATTGTTATGTCTTGTTGGTGAATGGTTCCTTTTAACAGTATATAATGACCTTCTTTATCCCTTTTGATTAACTTAGTCTTGAAGTCGATTTTATTCGATATGAGGATGGCCACCCCTGCTTGCTTACGAGGACCATGTGCGTGGTATATTTTTTCCCATCCTTTCACCTTCAGCCTGTGTATGTCTTTTCCCATCAGATGTGTCTCCTGGAGGCAGCATATTGTTGGATTTATTTTTTTAATCCATGATACCAGCCTATGTCGCTTTATTGGAGAGTTTAAGCTATTAACATTCAGAGTTACTATTGATATTTGGTTTGAACTTCCATCCTTGTTTGATTGTTTATCCTTTTTTTTTAAAAAAAAAAATTTAGTTTGTCTCTCCATGATTGTCTTTCCCCTTGCCCTCTGTCTTTACTGCGGCACTTCCCACTGATGGTTTTGGTTATTGTTTTTCATTTCTTCCTCGTGTAGTGTTTTGCTCAAAATGCTTTGCAATGCTGGTTTTCTGGCTGCAAATTCTTTTAACTTTTGTTTATCATGAAAGATTTTTATTTTGTTGTCATACCTGAAGCTTAATTTTGCTGGATACAGAATTCTTGGTTGGCATCCATTGTCTTTCAGTGTTTGAAATACATTGTTCCATGACCTTCTTGCTTTCAGTGTCTGTGATGAAAAATCCGTGGTTAACCGTATTGGTTTACCCCTAAATGTAATCTGTCTCCTTTCTCTTGTAGCTTTTAATATTTTCTCTTTGTTCTGTATATTGGATATCTTCATAACAATGTGTCTTGGCGTTGGTCTACTGTGATTTTGTGTGCTCGGTGTCCTGTATGCATCTTCAATTTGTATATCTGTTTCCTTTTTTATTTCTGGAAAGTTTTCTGTAATTATTTCCTTCAGCAAGTTTCTCATTCCCTTGGTTTGAATCTCTGTACCTTCTTCTATCCCGATGACTCGCAAGTTCGGTTTCTTAATGTTATCCCATAATTCTTGGATGTTTTTCTCGTGATTTTTTACCAGCCTTTCTGAGTTGGCTAGACTCTTTTCAAGATGGTGTATTTTGTCTTCATTATCTGATGTTCTGGTTTCTACTTGCTCCACTCTGTTAGTGATACTCTCAATTGAGTTTTTAATTTGGTTTATCGTTTCCTTCATTTCTAGAATTATTGTTTGATTATTTTTTATAGTCTCTATCTCCTGATAAAGATGCTTAACTTCTTCTTTTATCTGTTTGTGAAATGCATTCTCAATGTGTTCTTTCGCTGCTTGAATTTGCTGTCTTGTATCCTCTTTAAGGTTCCATTCCATCTGTCTTAGGTGTTCCTTGAGTTCTTTATATGACCATTTTTCTGATGACTCTAGGTCCTCCTGAATATTTAGGCTGTCCTGCGTTGTTTGTACTCCTTTTCTTCCTTGTTTTTTGAAGCTGCTCATGTTGTTTCTTGTTCTGTTTGACTGCTGAGTTACTGTTTACTCCTATAAATTAGTTTGATGCTTGGGAGGAAAGGTATTTGAAGGGAAGGGAAGAAGTCTCTAAAGAGAATGAGAGTAGGCAGGTAGAATTCAAGAAAAAAGGGGGGATAAGAAAAATGAGAAGACTAAAGAAGAAAAAGAATAGGAACTAAAAAAGAAAAAGATTAAAAAAAAATAATAATTAAATTTTTTTAATTAAATTAAAAAAATTTAAGTTAAAATTAGTAGAAAAAAAAATTTAAAAAATATTTTGTAAAAAAAGATTAATAAAACAACAAGAAAGAAAAAAAAATGAAAATGAAAGAAAAACCTAAATCAAAAAAAAAAAAAAGGAGAAAAGAAAAAGAAAAAAAAACCTAATAAATGCAGTCTTAGAGTTTGATTAACTTCTCTTCCAGTAGATGGCGCTGTGCCCACCAGGTCAAGTTTCTCCTGTCAATACGCGGGAACCAATCACTGTGCAGCAGCTCTTCCCAGACTAGGCGAGTCTCCAATCCTGAGTGTCTAGGGCCTCCTCTTGTGTCTAGTCACTTCCCACTTTTTCTCTAGCCAGGCCCCTCTCACCACAATACTGGCTACACGCCAAGTCTGCTGCTCCCGGGAGCCCTGTTTTCATGAACGACTGGGCACACTCTTCCAGTTTGCCATTCCCTCAGACCCTAAGCTTGTAGAGTTTGGGGCTGAGAATCCTCAGCGGCTTTTACTTGCCCTCTGGTATCCACTTCCCGTAGGTGGTGCAAGAGGCCTCAGCAGTCAGCCCTGGTGGGAGCGGTATTTCCGCTTGCGAGACCCGCACCACCTCTGATTCCCTCGGGCTGGCTGAAGCACTCACAAGAGAGCTGGGAGGTGCCCTTAGGGGAGAGCTGGGAGGGGCTCTTAGAGTTTTCCCGATGTGTGGAGAGGCAAGGCTATGGGATCACACACCTGTTTCAACGCAGTTATCTCCTCCGCAGCAGTCTGATGACACGGTTTCCCTTTGCCGGGAGACTAATTCAACGGGTGGGTCCTTCTCTCCCAAGCCCCGTTTCAAACCTGTGGCCACTACTTATGAAGGCTCGGTAGGCATTTACCTTCGTAGGATGAGAAGGGCTGACCCGTTGTTTCAGCGGGATGAATTAATGCCGAGTCATAGCTGTTTGTCTGCGGGAAGCAGGTGACCGGGAGTTTGAATTCAGCGGGTCAGAGCTCAGTGCGTGTTCTCGGATCACTTGGATTTTAAATTGTCGCTCATCTTATCAGCTGTTTCATATACTTTGGCAGCTCATTCGCGCGGTGAAGAGTCTGCTCTATGGTGCTCTGTGGGAGGCGGCGGCAGCGGCGGCGGCAGTGGCGGCGGCCTTCGGGACCCCCGGGGAGGGGGTGCGGGTTGGGGGAGGGGAGGCGGCGCCTCAGGGCCGCGTGGTCCGGGTACCGGACACGCAGGAGAGCGGGCGGGGTGGGGGAAAGAAGTTGAGATCTAAATTTAGAGACTGAGCTTGGGAGGAGAGACGGCTGGGGAGAAAGAAGCAAGGTGGAAAGGCGGAGAGGAGAAGGGGAGGGAGAAGGAGAAGGGGTTGATGGAGCCGGGCGGCTCGGGCTGCAGCCTTACTGCTCGCGCTGAAGTCCTGCTGTACTCCCTTCACCTTGGCTGGATTAGTGGCTGATTCACTCCACCTAGGCCCCTATCTTGACACGGTGCTGGGTTTTTGTCGACAGATCTCCTTTAATGATCTTTACCTCATCTTTTCAGACGCCGCGGCGCGGGGCTCAGAGCGGCTTACTCACTTCCCGCCGCCATCTTCCAGAGTCTCTCAATTGAGTGTATTTAAGGTGAGTTGTCTGTTCAACATTTTTAACTTTGCTTTTTTTTCTACACAAACGCTCTTATTTATACATTTATGTTTAAAATGTATTTATTTTCTTAAATGTTTCCTCAAACATCTAGCATCAAATATATCACTTTAAACAAAACATTTGCATTAAATTTAAATTGGTACATATTTCAGAACTACCTATTAATGTCATTCTAACATTCATCTTTCTTGATGTAAAACAAATTTATTTCCATAAGTCAATGTAAAATTTATTAGTGTTTTAATGCTAACCAATTTTGTCATAAAGATTTCTGTTTGGATGATTTCCTGCTTATTTTGCAGCATCAGCTATCATTCTCAAAATATATGTAGAACTCAAAGCTTGAGGAACAATGGGGAAATAAAACATGCATTGTCCAGTATGGGAGGGCCAAGAACCCTAACATTCATGGAAAGCTAGTGTACTGCAGAAGAGTTAACGCAGCAGGCCTGACAACCATCCTTTGACAGGTCTGGGTCAGTCCCCATAGATCTGGAGTTGGCTTCTGTAAACCTGGACTTTGGGAGGGGTCCTGTCATCCTAACTGTTAGTGACTCTGCCTGAACTACACAATTGTGGTTAATGTTGAACACCTGCTTCCCTCTGGGAGTCTGGCACTTTGGTACATGTTCAGCAGTGGGTGCCTAGATAACCAGCCCCATTCAAAACCCTGGGCACTGTGTCCAATGAGCTTTCCTAGTAGACAATATTTTACTGGTGTTGTCACAAGTAAATGAGAGGAATTTGTCACACCCTGTGTGACTGTTGGGAAAGGATGTTTGAAAACTTGTTTCCTCTGGACTTGGTCCCACATACGTTCTCTCTGATTTTGCTTTATATCCCAACTGTAATAGATCACAGTCATGAGCACAACTCTACACTGAGTCCTGTGGCTTCTCCTAATGATTCACTAAACCCAGGGATGGTCTTTGGGGACCTGCGACACAATACACTTTTAGTGGAGTTGAATCTGACCTTTTCATATTATGTCTCAATAGTACAATAAAAATGTAATATTTGATGACTATTCAGGTAATTGCATATTTTAGTTAGTAAAACCTAAACATTTAGGTTTAAGTTGGTAAAACTTAAACTCTGACTTGTACTTGGTTGTTGTGGAATAGGTATAACCTCAGAGTAGATGTAGAAATAAAAGTTTAAAATGTCAGCAATGCATATTTTATCCAAACAAGTTTATACGCTTACCTTTAATTGATTTGTGATTCTGACTGAAATCTTTTGGTGCTCATTTGCTGTATGAAATGAGTTCCCATCTGAATTTGCAATTTACTTTTACTGATTCTATCCAAATTCTTCTTCAAAGTGTTGTGTTCATTCAGTCATTCTTTTTCCCAATAAAATTTCATTGGACACCTATTTGGACCAAACACTCTGCCTGGCACTAGTGATTCATGGTGAGCAAGATAGAACAAGACTTATCATTACACACTGTCTTCCTAGTAGTGAAGGAAGGCCTGGGATGAATGTGAATGTTACTGACTTTGAAGAAGAATCTGCATTTTGGTGGAGTTCAGTAACTTAGAATAGGAGGATTCTCGGTAGAGTTAATGAAGATAGAAATAGAGATTACCTTATGCAGATTACTTTCTGCAGCTAAAGGCTACCCACCTAAAATATACATCTACTAAAACTGTTATGAGTCGGGGCAGCCTGGGTGATTAGAAAACTGCTAATTAAGGGAGGCTAACAGAGTCTTACCTTTTTCATTGATACTGAGTCTAAGCAAATAAAGAAAATTGATCTCTAAATCAGCAAAACTGTACATTTTCCCTCTAGGCTGACATTGTGTGTGTGTGTGTGTGTGTGTGTTTGAAGAGCAAAGCAATCTACCTTTAAAGTAACACTATTTTCTGTGGAATGAATGACGCTTGCCCTGTTCTCCCTAAGATGTCCGTATTCCAATTTCCATAACCTATAAACATGCTACTTTATAGATTTAATTAAGGCAACATCTGTTAAAATCGCAAGATTATCCTGGATTATCTGTATTGGTCTAATCTAATCATGAGTCCCTGAAAGCAAAAACTCGTCTCTGTTTGAAGTGAGAGAGAGGCAAAGGAGGCCAGACTCCAGCATGGGAAAGATTTGATGTTCTGTTGCTCATTTTGAGTTGTAGAGGGCCCCTGGTGAGTCACAGCCAGCAAGAAAATGGTGTCCTGAGTCTTCAACGGAAAGAAACTTAATCCAGTCAACAACCTGAATGAGACTGGATGCGGGTTCTTCCCTTGAGCCTCTATTAAGAAATGCAACCCTGCTGACACCTCAAGTTTTGCCCAATGAGATGTATGTCAGACTTCTAACTTATAGAAATGAAAGATAATAAGTGTGTACTATTGTCTTAAGCTGTCAAATTCTTGGAAATTTATTACAACTTAAATAGAAAAACAATACATTAGTTCCATCCTTGATTTTTAAATTTGCTCAACCATCAACATTAAGTTTAGGGCATCTTTGCTTTTGAAGAATATTGATAATTTATTAAGCAGATAGTTTCTGGATTGATTTGTAATATTCCTTGCTTGCTTATTTACTATAAAATTTAGATTTAAATGCACTTATCCAAAGTGATTTTAATAGTTTCAATAAATTCAAATTTCTTATTGTATATTTCATGGGTTTTCTGATAAAAGAAAATTATTCAGTTTTCTCAACCACCTTCTCCAAGTAACAAAGTAGTCCCCCAAAGGGGGATGTCTAATTGCCCCACACTAGTAATCAGTGGCTGGCCTCTTGGGTATCAGGGTGACCTTAGTTACACAGAAGCATCAGGACCAGTCTTGTGAATCTTCTGGGGGTTACCTAGGACACTTTTTTTGTTGTTGTTAAGGACAGCACTTATTACTTTTTATGAAACAGGCACCACAAGAGCAGGTGGGGGTGGGGGGTAAGTCCAAGTCCTACAAAAGCAATTTCACACAGTTATTAATATTAAGAAAGTAAATTTGGATTTAATGTTGCCCTGGATTCTAAATAAGTCAGATCTTGTCCTTGAAGCATAGAAACATGTGCCCTTTTTTACTACTGAGAGAATGGCACTGGGAAGAATGTTCTCCTTGGTATCTTCTAGCAAGATTTATTCACTATTCACAAATGTGCACAAAAATGGGTATCTTTCAAGGTAATGAGAAGATAGGAGCTAATGTGTTTTCTCCCCTTCTATTAAATGATAGCAGAGATAACTAATGCTTGATAGGACGTGTCAACTGTTTTTGGTGAAATTTAATAAAAAGGGGCAGGAACGTTTTTTTTTGGGGCTGACACTTGAGGGAAAACTTGAGATTTCTCATATATTATAGGATGGACTCTCCTATTGACATTGGACATGGTCTCCTTGTTCTCCACTAATCCTCATTTTCTATGTGAAGAGTCAGACAAAAATGGAAGAATGTCATTTCCCAAAGGCAAGTTGCAGTAAGTAAAAAAAAAATTAATGAGAGAGAACCTGAGTTAAATAATATTAAATGGGTTTATTTGCTGCAAGGTTGTTTCAGAGCCTTGTAGATAATACTTATGAAATGATAATAATAAAAAACACATTAAACACTTTATGTGCCAGGTATTATTCCAAGTGCTTTGCTTATATTCACAAGTTCCATTCTCTTAACCTTGTATGTTAAACACTGTTATTATCACACCATGTTACTCATGTGGGAGCTAAAGCTAGAGAAGATAAATCACGTGACCAAGGTCATCCAGCTTGTCAATTTGAAGGAAGGATCAGTTGAATCAAGTTGAATGTCTTTGGAAGGAGACTGCTCTTTTCCAAATTCTACAAAGAATTTAAAGTCTAGAAGTCTTTTAAAGTGTATATTTTTTTTTCTAATATTGATTTTCAATTATAGTAAATATGTCACTGCTCTCTCCAGCAGTATTGTAAATTTCTTGAAGTCCTAGACTAAGTCTTATCTTTTAAAATTATTTTCTCTGGTTCCAGAAAAATAGTAGGTATTGAATAAATAAACATTCTCCAGTCAATACACCTACAAATATTTATTGAGGATGTATAATACTCAAGCCACTGTTGTTTTATCAAATGATAAAAATAAAGTTAAGGACTTTATTTCTGTCCAGGTTAGAAAACTGCATTTGTACATTCCTTCAGGATGACGTAGTTGATTCCTAAAGGTTTTTGCTTGTTAGGTGATTAGTTCAGGGAAGCCCCTATAATGGCTGACCTGCTCTATGTGACTCGTGTCTTCACTCATGAAGAACCTGAAGAAAGCCTTTCAAATACTCAGCTTACAGGCCTCATTTGTCCTGCAGATGGTGAAGAATATGGTTCTGAAGACTAGACCAGCAACAGGCTTGTTTATTCTTGGAGTGAAGTAAAATATAAGTGTTTGATCTTTTCAGATCTCCCTTAGAGAAAGATTATTTAATAAGGGAATATTTGTGCAGAGAGAAGAAGGCAGAAAAATAATGACCAGTTCAATTTCTTTCTGAAAAACAAGTCTGTTTTACACTGGTTTGTCTGGCACCTTAGACACAGAGTTCATCAAAACATTTTTAAAATAGTTTCTTGTAAGAAATTCATTATAAAATCTGTTTACTAACCTGAGCTCTGAAGTATATACAAAGTAAAACTGATATCCTCTTTCTCATTTTAAAAGGAAGGCAGCAGCTCCCTGCCACCTGTAAAAGGGCTTCTGGTGACTTTACATAGGTAGCCCTTTTGACAAAAGGTGTGATTAGGCAAGACTTTACTGAGGGAGAAGGGAAACTACCGCCAACTTGTAAAATAAGACTGAACGACATTAATGTGATGACAGCAGTTATCGGGATAAAGATTTCATACAAGGTAGACAAGGCAACACAGCTGTAAATTTTTTATTTTTGCTGAATAGCTGTACCAAGTATCTGACATCTGTATTATTTCCTGAACTGTAGCCTCATAATATTTAGTTTGTTAGGTAAATGTCACCGAATCATTGCACAATTAACCTTGAGCAGTTTGTTTGAAGCTAACAGGCCAATGCAATGTGAGTCAATAGGTGGCATTAGCCAAAGTCAAACACGTGGGGCATTTTAATATTTGGCAAGGGGAGGAAGCGCTGTTTTCTAGAGGTGGTAGGGTTAAGTTCCTGATTCTGCAGTGGACTATGCATGTGATTTGGGAGACCCTGTCATCTCTTCATACTTCAATGTGTTTATCATCTCAGAATGACAACTGGGAAACCTTTTTTTTTCTTTTATATTTAATTGGTTGTTCAAAACATTACAAAGCTCTTGGCATATCATCTTTCATACATTTGATTCAAGTGGGTTATGAACTCCCATTTTTACCCCAAATACAAGTTGCAGAATCACATCGGTTACACACCCACATTTTTACATACTGCCATATTAGTGACTGTTGTATTCTGCTACCTTTCCTATCCCCTACTATCCCCCCTCCCCTCCCCTCCCATCTTCTCTCTCTACCCCATCTGCTGTTATTCAATTGTCTCCCTTGTTTTTTTCCCCTTTCCCCTCACAAACTCTTATATGTAATTTTGTGTAACAATGAGGATCTCCTTCCATTTCCATGCAGTTTCCCTTCTCTCTCCCTTTCTCTCCCCCCACTCGTCTCTGTTTAATGTTAATCTTTTCCTCATGCTCTTCTTCCCTGTTCTGTTCTTAGTTGCTCTCTTTATATCAAAGAAGACATTTGGCATTTGTTTTATAAGGATTGGCTAGCTTCACTTAGCATAATCTGCTCTAATGCTATCCATTTCCCTGCAAAATCCATGATTTTGTCGTTTTTTAGTGCTGCGTAATACTCCATTGTGTATAAATGCCACATTTTTTAATCCATTCATCTATTGAAGGGCATCCAGGTTGATTCCAGAATCTAGCTATTGTGAATTGTGCTGCTATGATCATTGATGTGGCAGTATCCCTATATAGTATGCTCTTTTAAGGTCCTCAGGGAATAGACCGAGAAGGGCGATAGCTGGGTCAAATGGTGGATCCATTCCCAGCTTTCCCAGGAATCTCCATACTGCTTTCCATATTGGCCACACCAGTTTGCAGTCCCACCAGCAATGTACAAGTGTACCCTTTTCCCCACATCCTCACCAGCATTTATTGTTGTTTGACTTCATAATGGCTGCCAATCTTACTGGAGTGAGATGGTATCTTAGGGTGGTTTTGATTTGCATTTCTCTGACTGCTAGAGATGGTGAGCATTTTTTCATGTACTTATTGATTGATTGTATGTCCTCCTCTGAGAAGTGTCTGTTCAGTTCCTTGGCCCATTTGTTGATAGGGTTATTTGTTATCTTGTTGTTTAATTTTTTGAGTTCTTTGTATATTCTGGATATTAGGGCTCTATCTGAAGTGTGAGGAATAAAAATTTGTTCCCAGGATGTAGGTTCCCTATTTGCTTCTCTTATTGTTTCTCTTGCTGAGAAAAAACTTTTTAGTTTAAGTAAGTCCCATTTGTTTAGTCTTGTGTTTAACTCTTGGGCTATGGGTGTCCTATTAAGGAATTTGGAGTCCGACCCCACAATATGTAGATCGGAGCCAACTTTTTCTTCTATCAGACGCAGAGTCTCTGATTTGATATCAAGCTCTTTGATCCATTTTGAATTAACTTTTGTGCATGGCAAGAGAAAGGGGTTCAGCTTCATTTTGTTGCATATGGATTTACGGTTTTCCCAGCACCATTTGTTGAAGATGCTATCCTTTCTCCATTGCATGCTTTTAGCCCCTTTATCAAATATAAGAAAGTTGTAATTTTGTGGATTGGTCTCTGTGTCCTGTATTCTGTACCACTGGTCCACCTGCCTGTTTTGGTACCAGTACCGTGCTGTTTTTGTTACTATTGCTTTGTAGTACAGTTTGAAATCTGGTATCACTATACCTCCAGTTTCACACTTCCTGCTTAGAATTGCTTTTGCTATCCTGGGTCTTTTGTTTTTCCATATGAACTTCATGATAGCTTTATCTACTTCCACAAGAAATGCTGTTGGGATTTTGATTAGCATTGCGTTGAACCTGTAGAGAACTTTGGGTAATATCGCCATTTTGATGATCTTGGTTCTGCCTATCCATGAACAGGGTACATTTTTCCATCTTCTAAGATCTTCTATCTCTCTCTTTAGGGTTCTGTAGTTTTCATTGTATAAATCTTTCACCTCTTTTGTTAGGTTGATTCCCAAGTATTTTATTTTTTTGAGGATATTGTGAATGGGGTGGTTTTCCTCATTTCCATTTCAGAAGTTTTGTTGCTGATATACAGGAATGCCTTTGATTTATGCATGTTGATTTTATAACCTGCCACTTTGCTGAATTCATTTATTAACTCTAGCAGTTTCTTTGTAGACCCTTTTGGGTCTGTTAAATATATTATCATGTCATCCGCAAATGGTGATATTTTAAGTTCTTCTTTTCCTATTTTTATGACTTTAATTTCTTTTGTCTAATTGCTCTGGCCAGTGTTTCGAGAACTATATTAAATAGAAGTGGTGAGAGAGGGCATCCCTGTCTTGTTCCAGTTTTTAGCAGGAATGCCTTCAGTTTTTCTCCATTTAGAATGATGCTAGCCTGAGGCTTAGCATATATAGCTTTTACAATGTTGAGGTAAGTTCCTGTTATCCCTAGTTTTTCTAGTGTTTTGAACATAAAGGGATGCTGTACTTTGTTGAATGCTTTTTCTGCATCTATGGAGATGATCATATGGTTCTTATCTTTAAGTCTATTGATGTGGTGAATAACATTTATTGATTTCTGTATATTGAACCAAACTTGCATCCCAGGGATGAATCCTACTTGATCATGGTGCACAATTTTTTTGATATGATTTTGTGTTTGATTCGCCAGGATTTTATTGAGAATTTTTGCATCTATGTTCATTAGAGATATTGTTCTGTAGTTTTCTTTCTTTGAAGTGTCTTTGTCTGGTTTCGGGATCAGGGTGATGTTGGCCTCATAGAATGAATTTGGAAGAGCTCCTTCTTTTTCTATTTCTTGAAATAGCTTGAAAAGTATTGGTATTAATTCTTCTTTGAAGGTTTTGTAAAACTCCGCTGTATACCCATCTGGTCCAGGGCTTTTCTTGGTTGGTAGTCTTTTGATGGCTTCTTCTATTTCTTCCTTTGTTATTGGTCTGTTTAAATTGTGTGTGTCTTCCTGCCTCAATCTGGGCAGATCATATGACTTAAGAAATTTATCAATATCTTCACTATCTTCTATTTTATTGGAATATAGGGTTTCAAAATACTTTCTAATTATCTTCTGTATTTCTGTAGTGTCTGTTGTGATATTGCCGTTTTCATCCCGTATGTTAGTAATTTGAGTTCTCTCTCTTCTTCTCTTCGTTAGCATGGCTAAGGGTCTGTCGATGTTATTTATTTTTTCAAAGAACCAACTTTTAGTTTTATCAATTTTTTCAATGTTTTTTTTTTGTTTCAATTTTGTTGATTTCCACTCTGATTTTAATTATTTATTGTCTTCTGCTATATTTGCTGTTGTTTTGCTCTTCCTTTTCTAGGGTTTTGAGATGTAGTGTGAGTTCGTTTATTTGTTGGTTTTTTCTTTTTTTGAGGAATGAACTCCAGGAAATGAATTTCCCTCTTAAAACTGCTTTCATTGTGTCCCATAGATTCTGGTATGTTGTGTCTGAATTGTCATTTATCTCTTAGAATTTTTTGATTTCCTCCTTTATGTCTTCTGTAACCCATTGATCATTCAGTAACATATTGTTTATTTTCCATGTGATGCAGGATTTTTCCTTCCTTCTTTTATCATTGATTTCCAGTTTCATTCCATTATGATCAGATATGGTGCATGGTATTATCTCCACCCCTTTATATTTACTAAGCGTTGCCCTATGGCATAATGTATGATCTATCTTTGAGTAAGATCCATGTGCTGCTGAGAATAACGTGTATCTACTCGATGATCGTTGCTATATTCTATATATGTCGGTTAAGTCTAGGTTATTGATTGTGTCATTGAGTTCTATAGTTTCTTTATTCAGCTTTTGTCTAGAGGATCTGTCTAATGGTGTGAGTGGTGTGTTGAAGTCACCCATAATTATTGTGTTGTGGTCTATTTGACTCTTGAACTTGAGGAAAGTTTGTTTTATGAACATTGCTGCACCATTGTTTGGTGCATACAAATTGATAATTGTTATGTCTTGTTGGTGGATGGTTCCTTTTAACAGGATATAGTGTCCTTCTTTATACCTTTTGATTAACTTAGGTTTGAAGTTGATTTTATTTGATATGAGTATGGCCACTCCTGCTTGCTTCCGAGTGCCATGTGAGTGGTATGATTTTTCCCATCCTTTCACCTTCAGCCTGTGTATGTGTTTTCCTATCATATGAGTCTCCTGAAGGCAGCATATTTGGATTTGTTTTTTTGATCCAGGTTACTAGCTTGTGTCTCTTGATTGGTGAGTTTAGTCCATTAACATTTAAGGTTACAATTGAAATATGATTTGTACTTCCAGTCATGTTTATTTATTTATTTATTTTAGTTTGACTAGTTTTTACTTTTTGGTTGTTTTCCTTCCCCTTTACTGAGATACCTCCCGCTGTTAGTTTTGGGCACTATTTTTCCATTCCTCTTCTTTCAGAATTTTGCCCAAAATGCTTTGCAGTGCTGGTTTTCTGGCTGCGAATTCTTTTAGCTTTTGTTTATCGTGAAAGATTTTAATTTCATTGTCAAATCTGAAGCTTAATTTTGCTGGATACAGTATTCTTGGTTGGAATCCATTATTTTTCAGCGTTTGAAATACATTGTTCCAGGATCTTCTTGCATTAAAGTCTGTGATGAAATATCAGTCGTTAACCTAATTGGTTTACCCCTGAATGTAATCTGCCTCCTTTCTCTCGTAGCTTTTAATATTCTCTCCTTGTTCTGTATGTTGGCTATCTTCATAATTATATGTCTTGGAGTTGGTCTATTACGGTTTTGGATGTTTCGGGTCCTGTAGGCTTCCAGGATTTGGCAATCCATTCCATCTTTCATCTTTGGAAGTTTTCTAAGATTATTTCATTTAATAGGTTGTCCATTCCTTTGGTTTGAACGTCTGTGCCTTCTTCTATCCCAATGACTCTCAAATTTGGTTTTTTGATGAGATCCCATATATCTTGGATAGATTGCTCGTGAGATTTAAGCATCTTTTCTGTGTTGACTATATTCTTTTCAAGTTGATAAACTTTGTCTTCATTATCTGATGTTCTGACTTCTACTTGATCTAGTCTATTTGTAATATTCTAGGGGGGCCGTTCACCATGCGGGTGGGACTGTGAACAGAGCCGGGAGGGTGGGGGCCGTCTGCCGGGCCGAGCGGGGACCCTTCTCGCCACGCCGGGCTGCCGGGGGCTGCTTGCAGAGCCGGGCAGGCGGCGGCCGCGGGACTGGACCTGTGCGCCGTGTGGCCAAGATTCACTCTTCTGGGACAAACTATCACCTCTAGTAAACTTACTAATTCCTGGCAGGTCTCCTTTCAGTGGAAATTTGCTAGAAGTTCCTCAGTAGGTAGAATCTAGGTGTATTAATGGGTCTTTCTGATCCCGTTAATGTGGAGATACTGAAAGTGCTGCTTTCTCGCTGGCCGCCATATTGGATCTCTGGGAAATCTTTTATATAGGAAGGTTTTCATTCTTTATAAGAAAATGTCTAATTTTTTTTGAGAATCTCACATATCTACAGTTTCAAGAGACTCTTAAGATTTCTGGTCCAATCATTTCTTTATTGGTGGATAAAATGATTCCCATTAAGTAATTTTTGCCTAAATTCATATTTGTCATAAAAACTGTGATCAAAATATTAGAATGCAAATTCTAGGTGAAGGAAATTTGAAAAAAATAAAAAGATAAATTCATAAAGCTCCAAACACATGCAATGAGTCTCTGATTATTCTCCTAAAAATTTCCAGTCCTTTTATTTCTTTAGGCATTTAGAAAAATAATCGTTGTTCAAGTCATCACAGAATTTTGTGTAACGTAACCATATGTTATGGTTCAGGTGTCCCCCAAAAGCTCACATGTATGACAGTGCAAGAAGGTTTGGAGGAGAAACGATGGGGTTATAGCCTTTACTAATCAGTAAATCAATCCCTGATGGGATTAACCGAATGGTGACTGGCAGCAGATAGGTTGTGGCTGGAGGAAGTGATTCACTGGGGACGTGGCTATGAGGTATATATTTGTATCTGGTGAGTATATATTTGTATATGGAGTCTCTCTCTGCTTCCCTAATTATCCTGTGAGCTACTTCCATCTGCTACACTCTTCATGATGTTCAGTCTCACCTTGAGCCTTGAGAAATAGAGTTGGCTGTCTATGGACAAAGACCACTGAAACTGTGAGCTACCAAATAAACTGTTCCTCTTCTAAAGTTGTTCTGGTTGGGTATTTTAGTCACAGTAGTGAAAAAGTTGACTAAACCACCACATAATGATTTATGATAAATTCTAGCACATTGTATAAGACATTTCTGTTCTGTAATGTACGTCTCCTTTTTTGTGAAAAAGTTCATAATTGTACATTTGTATATAGTTTTATATATGGATATGTTTAGGATTAGGTATATGGTTATGGTTTGCTTTAAAAACAGGGTATTTATACATAAATGAATATATACGAATATATATGTGAATATATAAACACATATGTTAAAATAAATATGTATATTCATATAAATATATATGGTTTATATATGAATTATTTTAAGATTAGGAGTATTTTTAGGGTTAAAACTAAGTTTAGGAGTAGAGTTAGGGTGAATATATATGTAAAAATATATATGAAAACATATAAATCTGTAATGTTTCATATATGAATAGATTAGGATTAGGTGTATGGTTATGGTTTGATTTAAAGATAGAGTATGAGTATATAAATGAGTATATATTAGTATATATGTCAATGTGTGAAAATAAATGTCAAAATATATATGCATATTTATATAGCTATATATGGTATTATATATAAGTATGTTTAGGTTTATGGGTAATGTTAAGTTTAGGCATAATAGGATTGGGCGCCAGTTATAAACATATACACCAATATGTATGTGTATACATATGAATATATGTGAACATATGTGAAAATCTATACAAATATATATGGTTACATATATGGATAGGTTTAGGGTTGGGTAAATTTTTATGGCTTGGTTTAAATACAGAATATTATTGTATTAATAAATATATATGAATATATAAATGTGTTTATATGTGAATATATATACATGTCAAAACATATATGAATATTTGCATAAATATATCTAGTTTTCTCTATTAGTAGGTTAGGGTTAGGCATAGTGTTAAGTTTATGAATAGGTTTTGGGGAAGTTTAGGGTTAGGGTAAATGTAAGTGCATATATATCAATATATCAATATATATATGAAAACCTATAGAAATATGATCAATACTCGGGATGTATGAAGTTTGTAGATAACAGAACCATTTATCAAAATGCCAGGGAGTTTGACAAATAGTCTCCATGAAGGGGTGGGAGTCAGTGCCAATCTAGATCAGACACTAACTCTGTGCCTTTTATGTACAGTCCACTGGACCATGTAGCTCCATCTTCATGGAATTGAGTTCTTGTGACCCACCTGATTTAGGAGCACATCCTCCTTGTTTCCTCTCCCTCACATAGGACCTCATGTGAGCTTCTTTTGACCTGTTTCATTTGATTATTAAAATAAATGTAAAGTGGAATTTGCAAGAAAATGAATTTGATATAACTAGATGTTGTTCATTTTCATTCATATGACAAGTAAAGAAAATGAGAGTCATTGCTTCGTGAAACAGGTCATGGCTCTGTGCTAAAGTTCTGAACCCCTTGTGTGATTCTGCAATGATTCTTTTGCCTGGAAATGTGAAGTAATGGATTCATGCAAAAGGCATATCTGCACAGGGGTGAGTTACCTGAATTTAAATGATCTGTTGCTTATGATTGGCAATAGCCACAAGGGAGTGGAGGGCAGGGAGGCTGTGTTACTTGTTGGTAAAACAGCAGACTTCTTAAGAATAAATTATAAATTTTATTAGTGAGTATGCTGGATGTTGCAGATTAAAGACAAATGAAGAATGAATTCTTGTGGGATTAATGACATGGTAGCCAGAGGTGCAAACTGTGTTTTTGAATAGTGAACATACCATTCCTAGACATATGATCTTAGACTTCTCAATTTCTTTCAGCTTCAGTATTTTCATCTTTAAGATAACAATGTTAGTTTTATTTGTATTATGCTTTTATTGTTAAGGTTAAATAAGAAAACACACATAAAACAAGTAATAAATTGTCTGAGATATGCTAAGTTTCTGATCACTATTAGCCTTTTAAAAAGTATTATTGTAAGTGCCTACTTTGGACAAGCTTATTGAGAAGCAGCATTGTACTGCAAATAGTACCATACTGAATCATCCGGCCTGGTGTCCTGTTTCTGCTTTACCACTAAAATGCTGAGTGGCTCTCAGCAAATCACTTGCCATCTCTGGATCAAGATTAAATTTTGTTTTTTCACAAATATGTAGAAATCAAGACTTAAAATTTTCTAATTTCTTTCAACTGTAAAAATCTGATTTTATGTAATCCAGGATCATGATTATAAAATACACCTTAATGCATAGTCCTTACTTATTAAGTATTATGAAAACTATTTATGACCCAAGAGCATGTGTGGATTAAGTGGCTTAGAGCAGTGCTTCTTAAACTTTAATGTGCATTTGAATTAGCACAGTTGGAATTGTCACTGTGCAGATGCTGATTCAGGAGGCCTAGGGTGGATGGGACCTGTGATTCTGCATTTCAGCAAGCTCCCAGATCACATGTGAAAGAAAAAAGACCTCAGGTCTTCTCACTTTGCTTCTCTTTTAACTTTAGTAACTGCATATGACCCAAGAATCCTTTTTCTGCTCCTATAACCATTAAATCACTACGTTGCAAAGGAGTCTGCACTCCCATGTTGAACACAGCATTATTCACCATAGCCAAGACACGGAAACAAACTAAAAGCCTCTAACGAATGAATGGATAAAGAAAATGTGGTATAGATATACGCAGTAGAGTATTTTTCAACCTTAAGAATGAAGAAAAACATGAGAAAACAGTAGCTGTGAGATAGTGGATGTGTTAATTTGTAGAAATCATTTCACTATGTATGGAAATATCATGTTGTATACCTTACGTATATAAAGTTTTAACAAAGATTTGCTGTGTGAAATTGAATATGAATCTTTCATATTCATGTGTATTTGTTCAAAATAGTATAGAAGAACTTAAAGGGAAAATAATTGAAATAATTCAAAAATGCCAGAAACACAATATTAGTTCATCACACCAATTAAAAAAGTAAAACTGCAGCTCTAGAAAGACACCTGACAGATAATGACACTTGAAGGACTAATGTCAGAATTTGTCTGGCACATATATGAGCCTAGGTCTCCTTTTACTCTGCTTTGGGTCTTAAGGTTCAAAATATCTGTGTAATGGACAAGGGAAATCATCCTGAATATAAATGAACATCAAAAAATTTGTAAGGCAGGAGCCATTGAGCTGTCTGATGTATTTCTCACTAGAAGTATTTCTTGCTGCCAGTTTTAAACTTGGTGAAGTTTTATGATCAGACTTTGTCATAAAATTCACTTTTTAGTTAAGAACTGTGGATAATTTTGCCCTAGAAAGAATTTTGCACAGAACCTATTTTCTTTAAACTGTCAGCGTGAGTGTCATGGAGAAGAAAAGGGCTTAGGGGATGAAATGAGATTAAACTTCTAGTGACTCTCTCTTAAGTTTCAAGAGGTAGATGATGACCCAGTGTGAGATGGTCAGAGAGGAGATGTCTCACAAAATACCAAGTCATGGAGAAAGAAGAGTCTCCACCTATTTCAGGTTAGGAATTTCTCTTTGATTTCTCTGAGTGAAAGAAAGGTTGATACCTTTCTTTGACGATGGGGCCTGGAGAATGCATGTCAATCCTGGAAGCATGTGTTGATGGCCTGCATGGCCAATCTTCAGTTCATTTTCCTCCAGTTGCTTGGATTTGGAAGTCATAAAGAGAGAGGGCAAGAAAGTAAAAACTACTGTGAAGAAAGGCTCACATGTTCATAATTGCTGATAGCTGATGGAGTACTGGTTGAGAAACTGATCAAGCTACCTATGTTAGGCATACGGAACTTTCAAGGAAAAAGTTAAACCGGGCTTGAGGTGAGGCGGAACATCATGGTGGGAGAGAATGAGAAATCTTGTTCTTTTTAATGCCAATGTTATTAGCCATGGAATGTGCATGGGAAATATCTGGAAAAAGAGAACTGAGGTAGAGTATGAGAAAATATCTGACTATAGAAATAACTTTGCAGAATATTTATGTATCTCTATCTTTTACACTGTGTATTATACAATATTTATATTTAGAGGATAATAAGATCTTCCTATAAGTAATCAGATTGTTTTGCATGTAGAACTTTATTTTAAAAGGCAAGTTCTTATAAATCCTCTGATATATCTAAGAATTCTTTTATCTTTTAACACAGATATTTAGTTGGCCATTGAAATTGGCTGTTTTAATACTTGCTTTCCTAACTGGAGGGAATAATGCATTTGACATTTGGAAATTGATTACCTCCACTGCCTTGTGGATAATAGTGTAAGTAAGGTACAATATGGGAACCCAACCTCATATTTTGCAAATGATATTAACTTGATTTTAATGTTAAAATTAACAGATTATAGAGCACAGATGTTTCTGCTTTCATAAAGTTTTTGATACTATCTTATTTTTGGACTTAATGGTTAAATGTCCTAAGATGTAAACACTACTTTTTTTTTTCTCTCTCCCTTAGCAGTCTTTTCTAATCACTCAAGCACACAGCATTCAGTTCATTGCAACTTCCAATCTCCCATACAGAGTTTTGGTTTTAACTTTGCCTTGGAATGCCATCAGGCCATGTTATGGTTTGGATGTGAGGTGTCCCCCAAAAGTTCACATGTGAGGCAGTGTAAGAAGTTCAGAGGAGAAATGTTGGGCTGTGAAAGTCTTAGCCTAATCACTGAATTAATCCCTGATGGGATTCACTGAGTGGTAACTGGAGACAGGTGGGGTGTGACTGGAGGAAGTGGTTAATTGGGGATGGGGCTATGGGAGTATATATATTGTATCTGGAGAGTGGAGTGTCTGTCTCCGCTTTCTGATCACCATGAGGTCAGCTGCTTCGCCCTGCACCCTCTCCCGCCATGATGTTCAGCCTCACCTCAAATCCTGAGGAATGGAGCCTGCCTTCTATGTACTAAGACCTTTGGAACTGTGAGCCCTCAAATAAACTTTTCCTCCTCTATAGTTATTCTGTCAGATCCTTTAGTCCAGCGGTGAAAAAGCTGACTAAAATAGGCCAGGACTGATAGATTGGGATTTTAATTTTTCCAATCTATCTGAAGTGGGTCAAAATGATTTGAACCTTTTTAGGAGGCAGAGTTGCTCTGTGCATGGTGTGGAGGTGTAAGTCCAGTGGAGATCAAGTCAAAGAATCCTGTCATGGGATTCTTGCACAGAGACAGTGCCCCTGAGTTCAATCAATGGTATCTACCGGCCGCCCACCACAAAGTGTGTCTTGTGAATAGAAAAAAAACAATGAGATGCAGTGGTCCATCCCCCCCCCCACCCACTTGGTCTATTGTCTGACATTTCCATACCCACAACTAGCCACTCAACATAATGCCGTTGGCTGGAATACTTGATTTAATTTGAATCAGCACATCCACAAGTTGAATTAAAGGTTCAAGTGGGGTTGACCATTTAAAACCTCACACCCTAACTCAACTCTTTAGAGTAGTACCCTAAAATTGGTCCCCTTAGAACTATAGAGTCTCAAGAGAATAAGTTTCTATGGTTAAATATTTTGGCAGAAATGCTGGATATATCAATTCTATATTAGTAATGTATATATATTAGCATACTAACAAATTTCAGAAGGCTTGCAATAAAGAAAACTATTTAATTTTGTTTTTCCCAAATAATATTGGAAAGTTTATCCAGGAATCTTAGTTCTGGATCTGAGGTCAGATGTCTTGTGAAAGATTGGTGGGTCACACTGGAGGAGGTACCAAGGAATTGTGTTTGCATATTAATTGGCTAATATTTTAGCTGTCACTGATGTGCAGCTGAGGACAGCCTGGGAATAAAGGAAGGGGTGGGTTGAGAGATTCACCATCATTTATGAAGCTTTTAAAAGCTGAAGTTACACAGACAGGAAAATCTCTTTGGAAGGAGGATTTTAAATCACCAGGGTTGGATATAAAGTCCAAGGCAAGCTAAGTCCAGCAGGGGATGTGATCATTTCTCAAGTATCCATCATGATGGTCAAAGGCTTTCTTTTGGTTCTTTGAGGATAGAGAACTTATCTTCTTTCTCTTTAGTACTTCTATAAGTGACCCAGTTTTCTGTATAGGTAATGTTCAATGAAAGAATTTCTTTGGGGAACTAGTTTGAACTTGTTAGTTTGGGTAGAGAGTGAGGACAAAGACATACTATGTGCTTTGGCATTTCAGAATGCTCTTAAGACACGTATATTGTAACTATTTTCTCTCTCTATATTATAATAATTATCTGGATAATAATAAAATGTTTTTTTCCTTTATGGAAAATTCAGAAAAATATAAAGAAGCAAATATAATCGACCAGATGTGACCCCTCATTAACACCACTGTGCATTTCCTTATCAATACATATTGAGCATAATGTAAAAGGGGTTCTGTCCAATTTTTCACTTCATGTTATGTTGTGAACATTTCTCTGACAATAAAAATCCTTCATAAACATTTTTAATGGTTATCCAATAAGGCTATCTTTTAGATCTACAATAATGTTTTAAACGCTTTAATTTTATTAAATTAAAACATGCATGTGCTTCTGAAAAGAATTTACTCATCTTCTCTGTCTAAAGGACCGAGCAGAAATAATATTGAAATGGATCAGACACATTGATGCACAGGGGCAAATGCCCAGTGTCGCTTCCCAGCAAACTTGGAACACTCAGTTCAGTGCACAACCCAGCCTCCTGCTGCTCATACCCTGTACCAGGCCTCCAAGGAGGATTTCTTAGAGCCTGTCATTTGGGGTCTATTGATCTAACGGGTAATTTAGCCTGTAGCTAGGGGAGCATAAGTGAGAAAATTGCTGTCAAAATGGAGCGTGTCCCCAGAGTGTTGCTTTCTCTGCTTTGAGCCCTCAGAGACTTCGTAGAGGGCACAGGCAGGGAGGTTGGGCTGTTGGCCTCTTAGTGAGAAATGAAGAGGGAGGAAATGGCCCTGGAGCAATTACCACTCTTAATTGCTGTGAAATGGACAAAATGCTTTTTGCAGGCTTTTTCACAGGGTGATCAACACCAAAAACCATCCATTTAGTTATAAATGAAACTGAGGAAGATGGACATCCCTATTTCTTAGGTAATCAGCACAGATTGCTTTTAAGGGGGTTAAGGAAACCACTGGCAGTGGAATGGACTAGGAGACTCACCCCTGACCAGCACTGTGGCTGATTAGAGTCCTAATGACTTCATCCCTTTCCTTCCAGGTTATTGTGCTGCATCTCTACCTTGTTCCAAACTGATCACCACCTGGCAAGAGGTGGTTCTGGAGGCAGAAAGAACACAGGGTAAAGTGATTGGCTTATTAATTTCTGTTTCTATTCATTTGTTTTTTTGTCTCCTTTTAGGAAAAAAAAAACTAATATAAAGTGTCTCACAAAACTACATCAACTCTTCCTTAGTGAAAAATTTATTTCTTTGTTAGCGATTTTGAGTATTGAGTCATTTCCCCGTTGATCAGGTTGATAAAATCATGGTTTTTGAAGTTCTATATTCTGTGAAAGAGAAAATAGAGCTGCAGCTGTAATAAAATTTATATTTATTAGTATCAATATTTGCCTAAAAGAGCATTGTGTCTGTTTAAGTAGAAACACTTCACATTGAATTATCCTACACAAAACCCACTGGAGAATCAGCTGGACTTCCTTGAAGGCTCCTTGGATAGTTCCAGAGTTAGAAGTGAGCACTTGGCTGCAAGGTTGATTAGGCAGGGGGCAGGCGGAATTATCACTCTAAAAGATGGTTCTTTCTAAGGCTGTCAGTGGCATCTTAAGTTATTCGTTTCATATAGTCAGAGATAGACTCTATGTCACTGCATAGCTCCGTCTTGTCTCTTCACACCACTGCTGGTAGCTGGAGGAGTTGCTATCCTTGCTTGGCCTTTGTGCTGATGCACTGGTTGGTTCCTGAACCTCAGAGCAATGTCACCACTCTGTCCCTTGTGAAATCTTGCCATAATGAGAAAACAATTTTCTCCATCCTTATCACCATCTCCAACATTACCACTGTGATCTGTTATCATCAATAAATGCTTTGACAAAGCACAATTTTTAAAAAGATAAAATTATTATTCTCCTGTAGAATTGCATAAGCATATACCAATTTTTATTTAATCCATTAATATGGGAACCAATGGCCTAATAGAAGGTTTCAAGAAAGGAGAAATCTTTCTTCTTGTTGCTGTTGTTAGTCAGTAGAAATAAAAAAGAATGCTGAGATGAGATTTTCAAATTAGAGACTGCCAATGTCTTGGCTGGGCACAGAATCACAAGCCACCACACACCTTTGTAGATTCAAACAGCAATTCTTTATTCCCGAACTCACACCGGCCTCTACACACGTTCAGGGGAAATCCCAGTTCTGCCACCGCCCAATTCACCTACTCCATGAGGCTTTCTTTTCCAAACTTTTTTTCTGAATCTCACGAGAACTCACACTCAACGGGAACAAGCAGCAGGAACACCCTAATCCCGGCAGCAATAAATCTTTCTTCTTGTTGCTGTTGTTAGTCAGTAGAAATAAAAAAGAACGCTGAGATGAGATTTTCAAATTAGAGACAAGACTGGTTCATGCCTTATAGGGGAGTAAAATCATAATTGGTGAAGTTTTCTTTTCCACTAGGTAGAAAATAATCATACTGCATTAGTTTCCTAGGGTTGCTGTAACAAACTACCTTAAGCTTGGCGACTTAAAACAATTCAAACTTATTTTCTCACAGTTCTTAAGACTAGAAGTCAGAAATCAAGGTGTTGACAGCATCAACCTTCCTTCTAATTCTCTGGGGAGAATCCTTTCATGCTTCTTGCTGCCGTCTTATGGCTGCAGGCAACCCTCGGTATTCCTTGGTGGTTCATGTAATGCTCTAATATCTGTCTCTGTTTTCACATAGCATTCTTTCCTCTGCCTCTGTGTGGTCTTCTGTTTTCCTTAAAAGGGACACCAATCTTTGAATTTAGGGCCCACTCTAAGTCCAGGATGACTTCATCTCAGAGTTCTTAATTACATCAACAAGGGTACCATTTCCAAATAAGGCCACATTCTGAGATTGCAGGCGAACATGACTTTGGCAGGGGGAGTACTGACCCCAATAAAGACCTCTGAATAATTTTCAGCTTTGTAAACTGCTTGCATGCTAATCAGCTCTACAAATATATTTACATTCTCCTAGAGAGCCCGAAGACTAAATTGTTTAAAAATATTCCTAACATGACAGTAGAATATTAGGATGTTTTTGAAATGAATTTTACTGACAATGCTTACTCCATGCTATGCACTATGATGTGAATGATATCTCAACAAGTAAGTCTTTTATCCTCATATTTACAAATGAAATAACTAAAGCACAGATAAGGCAAATAATTTACATAAGACAGAGCTTGTAATTATCAGTTTGCATTTGAACAAACCCAAAAACCTTTTGCTTTTTTGGCTACTTATTCCTCCTTCAAGTCAGGTCAAGATAAAAGTTTTCCACTTCTGTTCTTATTCCAAGGTCTAACTGCCTAGTAGGGAAATGAGTGAATATAAGTATCAGTAACACCTCAGGTGTGACATTCCTTCTGAGCTAACCCCTCAATGGAAGAAGGCTACCACTGTGCGACTCCAAAGATGTTTTCCTTAGATTAAGGCAGCTTCAAAGACATCACATCACAAAGGAGTTTTAATTGTATTGCCTTTTTTTTTTTTTTTTTTTTTTTACTCACTACTGTTAAAGTAAATATGCAGGAAATGCTGAATGAATAGAGTTTTTTAGAAGGTTATTCAATACCTGCTATTTGCTTAAGCCCCATTTAAGAAACACACAGTGTTAGAAAGCTGTGCATGTGATACTTCATTTAAGTGATAATGTTCCCTGGTTTGTTAGGTTAATACACATTTCAGCGTGTATTTTAATTTGGGAATATGTGTTATTTTCAGGATGCAATTTTTGTCAGTAGGCATTGGTGAGAATGTTTTCCTGGTCCTTTTGTAAGATGAGCGGACTGAAAATCAGTGTTAGCTCCGGTTGTAGCTTGTGTGGAAATGAAAAGTTAATTAGGAAGGCAATTCTGCAAATAGGAAATGACTGTTAGTGATAAAGCAAATATTCATTACAGGAAATCACAGGCTTTGCTTCTGTACTCCTGGAAAGAAGAGAGAAGGCTGAATTATAAAGGGGGATGGACAGTGGACCAGGAACCAGTCTGTACTGTGCCAGAAAATTCTAGTGTGACCTTAAACAAGTCCTTGGACCAGATGGAGGTTCCGCCCCCCCCCCCTTTAACTTCAATATGAATGAAAAGATGGTTTCTATGCTGTGTTGGCCATATTCTGTTGAGCCCTATTCACTCTGTTCTGAAGTCTATACTGAAGTAGCATTTACCCATGAGCAAGGAACTGTATTTTTCTACTTATTCCCTTGGATTATCTTTAACAATAGAAAAATAAAATGAAAATAGAATAGCTCAAATTTGAATAGCACTAGTCTTTCTTAGAAATCCAAACTTCTTACGTTCAATCCTTTTCTGTTGCATCATGCATGCCATCTAAGTGTGTTTACTTGCCTATTTACATGGACAGGAAGTGAAAGATAATAGCTGTTGCAGGACATTGATTTATGGGTCATAGAGGCCATCTCATTTTCAGTGGCATATTTTACAGCAACCCTGAGGCATAGGGTTTTTTCCCCGACATTTTAGGGCTGAGTCTTACAACTGAGTGTAAAGATGCTGTTTATACCTGTCCGTACATAGCCTGTTGGCCCTCACAATTAAAGGCAGATTGGAATTCCAGTTACCAGCATCATCTGATTGCTTGAAAACCTCTCATAGCAACTGGAGGCAACTCTGCCTCTGTGTAAGAGCAGTCAAAATGTGTGAGAATTATGTTCCCCATAAGCAGCCCTCTTCCAAGAACTGATGGAAGTTAGTGTATAAATACCCCAACTCTCCCATCCTCCAGGTCTTGTCCCAGGGTTTTTGGAGTGCCTTTATACTATTAAGCTGCAACTCCTACCTAGGTAAATTTCTTTGTTACTATTCCACTCATCCTCCAGTGTTTGTTGAAATAGTCTTCCAAGTAAATAATTCTCAGAGTATGATTCTGAGAGAACCTAGACTAGGACAAACAGGCTCAGTGAGGTAATGTAGCACACCAAGGTCCCATAGCTGGTTAGTGGTAGAGCTCTTTGAGTACAACTCAATTATTCTTTTCAGAAAAAAAATTTTTCCACTTTTTGAAAACCTGGTGCATTATAATTATTCATCATAGGAGGCCATTATGCAATATTCATATATGCACCTAATATAATTTGATCAATCTCATTTCCCAGTAACTTCCCTTTCCCTCCTCTCCTCCCTACACCATCCACTTGCTCTATTCTACTGATCTCTCTTCTATTATTGTTATTATTATTTTAGTTAGTGCATTGCAATTGTGGTGTAGTGGTACATAAATGAAGCATAATTTGGTAGATTTTATTCCTCAGTACTTTCCCATGACCCCCCCTGCTCTGTCCCTTTTGATCCCCTTCCTTTACTCTATTGGTCTTCCTGCTATTTTTGTGAGCTTCTACCCACAACTGTCTTTTTATATTTCTTTTTTTCCCCACATATATTCCACATATATTTCTTATATGTGAAAGCTCTCTCTAGCTTTCACATATAAGAGAAAACATCCAACCCTTGACTTTCTGAGTCTGTCTTATTTCACTTAGCATGATGTTCTCTAGTTCTATCCATTTCTTTGCAGATGATATAATTTCATTCTTCTTTATGTGAGTAAAACTCCATTGTGTTATATATACCACCTTTTCTTTATCCATTCATCTGTTGACACGCCCTAGGCTGTTTCCTTAACTTGCTTATTGTGAATTGTGCTGCTATAAGCATTGGTATGAATAAATCTCTATGTGGAGAAATACCTAGGAGTAGGATAGCTGGATCATATAGTTTCTATTCCTAGTCTTTTGAGAAATCTCCAATACCGCTTGTCAAAGTGGTTGTACTAAATTTGCATTCCCACTAACAAGGTATAAGTGTAGCTTTTCCCCTACGTGGTCAACAATTATTGTTCTTTGTATTCTTGATTATTGCCTTTTTTTTTTTTACTCAAATAAGTACTTTTTAACTGAAGTGAGGTGAAATATATAGTTTTGGTTTGCATCTCCCTGATTGCTTAGGATATTGAACTTTTTTTTTTGTATATTTGTTGGCCATTCATATTCTTTTGAAAATATTTATTTTGATTATTTGAAAATATTTATTGATTATTCTGTTGGTTTTTTTGAGTTCTTTATATAATCTGGATATTAATTCTCTGATCAAAGAGTAGGTGGCAAAGATTTTCTCCTATTCCATAAGCTTTTTCTTCATGTTCTTGTTTCCTTTGTTATACAGAAGATTTTTAATTTGAAGCCATTTCACTTATTGATTCTTGCATTTATTTCTTGAGTTTTAGGAGGCTTATTAAGGAAGTCAGTCAGTGACTGTGTCAATATGTAAGAGTGTTGGCCCTATATGTATTGTTTTTCCTAACAGTTGCAGTGTTTCTGGTCTAGTGCTTTGGTCTTTGATATGCTTGGAGTTTATTTTTAAGCAGGGTGAGAGAGAGGGATCTAGTACCATTCTTTTATATATGGATAGCCAGTTTTCCCAACACTATTGGTTAAAAAGACTTTTTCCAGTGTGTTTTTGGCACCTTTGTTAAGGATCAGATGAGTTTATCTGTGTGGGATTTGTCTTTGTGCTTCTATTCTATTCCCTTGGATTTCATATATGTGTTTATGACAATACCATGTTATTTTTGTAAGTATAGTTCTATAGTGTAATTTGAGGTTTTGTATTATGATGCGTTCAGGCTTGCTTTTATTGCTCAGGATTGCTTTGGATATTCTGGGTCTTTAGTTTTCCATATGAATTTTAGGACTGTTTTTTTCTAATTCTGCAAAGAATGTCATTGGTAACCAAATATTTTATAGTGCAACACTATAGAATGATTTGCAAAGACCTTTTAAAATGATACTTATAGATAATACTAACTCAATGGAGATAACAATGTAATATAAAAATTCAAAACAAAGGAAGTTTTAGAACCTAACATTACTTTTTCCAATAAGTTAGGGCACATTTTAAATACCAGTGAAAACAGACTGAATCTAAGAAACATGGACTAGATCCTTATACTTAGCAGCCTATGTTCTTATAGAAATGAGGCCAGAAAGATCAACCAAACTATCAGTTAAAAAAAGTATTGACAAGATATTTAATATTGGGGTGATTTTAAGATATTTGTATCCCTAGGTACTTTTACTTTGAAGGTATCATTTCACATTGTATCTAGCATCCATTTTTTTATAAAAATATCTAATAGGTCAGCTCATAAGAACTGCATTGAGTAGCAATTAGATGAACACAAACAGTGGAATTATGATTGGATGAGTGGAGGATTATACGTATTCATTTAAGAAAGGTTAATTACTAAATGCCAGACTTTGTGTCAGGCTCTGAGACTTGGTGGTTAATGGAAGAGGAGTGACATAGTCTATGTCTGTCCAGAAAATTATGTCCAGAAGGGAAGACCATCAGTGACGTGGCCAGGTGCAATCATGTGGACTAAGTAATACACAAGAATATTGTTCACTGTGGGGCAGGTGACACCCGAGTCAAGATGGGACAGGCTGGGAAAGACTTCTTAGGAGAAATGGCATCCGAACGATGAGCTGAGGGTTAAATCAGAATTGGCCAGTTGAATAGGTGACAGATGTGCAAAGGAGTCTTTCAGGAAGAAGAAATGTCATTGATGAGGCTTCTAGAGAGAAAAATAGTGCAACATAGGAAGGTACCAAAAGAAATTTGGTTTGGTTAGAGTTAAGAGTCAGGATGAGTTGAGATAGAGTGGAGAGTGGGAGAGTGGGAAGATATCAGGATTATTTTAAAGCATTCAGATCCTTCGGTAGTTCTACTTTGTATTCAGCATCCATATTCCCTATTATCTAATAGGTCAGTTCATGAGAACCGTATCGAGTAGCAATTGAATAATTGACAAATTGTTATGTTTTGTGGAAATTTCAGTAAACATTAGGTAAATGTGATATTTATTCTGTTTTCTTTTGTATTTTGAAGCCAATTTTAATTCAGTTTATCCACCATTTCCATAGGAACTTGATTAACTTGAGGATTCTAAGAACCAGTTTCATATGACTAGGTATGACCACCCCACTAAACAATGATATGAACAGAAGTCTGGTAATGATTTTAAACCACTGACTTTTTGTTTTAAGGGCAATTAGAAATCATGGCAAGGTTTAAGCAGGGAAGAAACACTTTAGAAACATCATGCTAGCTGCAGTATGCAGGAGGGGAGAAAGGGACGTGTTGGCATGGGGGTTGGGAATGGAGGACTTAGGTGCCTACTGTGAATTTCCAGGGGAAAATTGGTTGGGCCCAAACCAACATGAGTAGACTTGTGATTGTTCAGTATAGTGGTAAGATGAGGTACTGGTGATTTAGCCTGTGAGGACATCTTTGAGTCCTTTAATAAAATCCTTTAATTCTTGAAAAATCTTGTTGGGATCATTTATTACACTTGGTATACCTGGCTAATTATATTTCATGTCAGGATGAGATAAATTAAAAATAGAAGTTGACTGAATAATGGTTTGTAGTTGTTTGGTCAATGACCCACTAATCCATTTGAGCTGGCCTCTAGGCAGATTAATGCCCATAAGTCTTCAAAAGTGAGTTGGCCTAGTGGAGAACCAGACAAAGTATTCTGTCTTTCTAAAATAATACATGTTCACTAAGTCATCTCCTTTCTATTGTAAAACCTAACAAGCTCATGGCTTCCTTCCCATTGGTAATGTGATGCATTAGTGGTAAGAGCAAGGCTCAGGCAGAGTGACTACCATGCTCCCATCTCCCTCCCCTGCGTTAGGGCTCCTTGCTTATTTTCATGACCCAGCAAAGAAACTATCTGTCCTGGTGATAGCTCCAAAAATTATATATATTATATATAAGATGTATCTTGAAATTAAGAACTAACGGAGAGCTTGCTTGCCTCACTTTCTATCTGGTACAAATGAATGTTAGTTATACAGTTTCACACTATGCTTACATTTTTTATTTCTAAGCTTTCAAGAAATGATAACTTCTAGCATATGCATATAAATGCTTGAGATTCTAAGAAAATTATAAGCAGAATTATTTTCACAACATATTTATTGAGTGTATAACTCTATGTTGCAAATTACATTTGCTAAAAAATAGTTTCAGGATGTGTTTCCTGTCTTATCAGTGATTATGATTTTGGGGAAAAGATAGGATAGAGTTGGGCTTAAAACAAAGGAAATCAACAAATATTTTATGAACAGCCTTGACACTGAAGACTTTTGGAGACCATTCTTTTCTGGGAATAGAGCATTATTTGTTAGCATTTATTTACTATAACAACTCTGTTTGAATCTGATTACCTGAGATATTGAATATTTTTATTATACCTTATTTAAGTAGATTTGATTTTTACAGAAAAGCAAGGATGACACACACATATGAAATATTTCCCAAACAAACATACCAACAGTCTCCACAAAAAAGCAAGGGAAAAATAGCACATGATTTTTTGTATTTAATATACATACTCAACTGAACTTTATGTGTCCTTACATATGAATGTGATCTGTACAATTCTAATGGCTGCTCTGTGAACTTTAATTTTCTCATTTGGGAAATAGGAACAATGTGTCTTAATGCTCCTTTTAACTCTGCACATTCAAAATATGTTCCCTGTGATCCTTTCAGACACCAGGTAAGCAAACAAAGAAAATGTTCTCATGTGGTATTTAACAAGGCAGGTAAATATCCTCAACACTTAAAAGGAAATTTAACCCTGGCTAAAATAGCCCAGGTTTCCATGAATATGTTTAGTACTTTTTAACCAGAAAAATTCAACTAAGTAATTTGATAAATTGATATTTATATTGAATTAACTTATTACTTGAAAGATATTTTTGGACTGCCTTTCTTCTTTTTATCTTCAGTAACTGGTATAAGTCAGGAAATCAGAAATCATTAGTCATCATTTCCTAAAGTGTCTTTTTACCCACTTACCTGGGGGGTATGCTTCCAAAAGCTGTGGGAAACTAAATTGGAAAAGAAAGTTCAGGACATTTCATGAAGGGTAAGAAAGTGAATGGAAGAATTCATTCTGTTGGCAGTGGGGAGTCTTTGAGGGCTCTTAGCAGAAGAGTAACTTGCTCTGAACTGTGGAAGATTATTTTGACATTGGTGTCTGGAATTCGCTGGGTAGAAAAATAGGAATTTGGTATACATTAGTCTAGATGAGAGAAGGTAAGTACTTGAATTAGGGTGGTGGGAGTGGGAAAGGAGAGAAGTAAATGTGGCAAGAAGCATCACTTTGGATGATTGAACAAGTCTCATTGGCTAATTAGATATGAGAAATATGGGAGGAGCAGGAACCAAATGTTACTTGGCTAGGGGGGAAAATGATATTTAAATAGGAAAGGGCAAAAGAAGTAATTAGGAGATTTGGAGAGCATTTTTTTTTAAAGTAAAAGGATTAGAGAAAAGTATACTGCTAACTTAGACAAATTTGTGTTAATAGGTCCAGAAAAAGTGACATCTCAGGGCAATAATAATAAAGTTATGAATTTGCAGGGAAACACTGTATTAGGTATGTGTATCCAATAATCATGTATAATTCTCATAATGCCCTTTCAAGATAGATTTGATTACCTGCGTTTTTTCATTAATATTTTGTTTTAATTAGTTACATGACAGTAGAATGCATTTATGCAGTTGATATATGTAGATGGGATATAATTTCTCATTTTTCTGAGTGTACAGTTTGCAGAATCATATTGGTCATGTAGTCACATATATACACAAAGTAATAATGTCTGTTTCATTCTATCTTTCCTATCCCAACATCTCCTCCCTTCCCATCACTTCCCTCTACCTAATCTAAGGTGATGCTATTATTCTGTAGTACCCCCTGCCTTATTGTGAATTAGCATCCACATATTAGAGAAAACATTTGGCCTTTGGTTTTGTGGGATTGGCTTATTTCAGTTAGCATGATATTCTCTAACTCCATCCATTACTGGTGAATGCCATAATTACAATCTTCTTTAAATCTGAGTAATATTCCATTGAGTTTATATACCACATTTTCTTTATTCATCATCTATTGAGGGACATCTAGGTTGGTTCCATAGTTTAGGTATTGTGAATTGAGCCACTATAAACATTGACGTGGCTATTTTACTGCAGTATGCTGATTTTAAATCCTTTGGGTATAAACCAAGGAGTGGGATAGCTGGGTCAAATGGTGGCTTCATTCTCAATTTTCTGAGGAATCTTCATACTGGTTTCCAGAGTGGTTGCACCAATTTGCAGTCCCACCAGCAATGTATGACTGTACCTTTTTCCCCACATCCTCACCAACATTTATTGTTTCCTCTATTCTTGATGATTGCCATTCTGAGAGGAGTGAGATGAAATCTTAGTGTAGTTTTGATTTGCATTTCTCTGATTGCTAGAGATGTTGAACACTCTTTCATATATTTGTTGATTGATTGTATTTCTTCTTCTGGGAAGTGTCTGTTCAGGTCCTTGGCCCATTTAGTGATTGGGTTATTTGTTTTTTTTTTTTTGGTGTTTAGCTTTTTGGGTTCTTTATATACCCTAGAGATTAGCGCTCTATCTGATGTACTTGTGGTAAAGATTTTCTCCCAGTCTGTAGGCTCTCTCCTTACAGTATTGATTATTTCCTTTGTTGAGAAGAATCTTTCTAATTCGAATCCATCCTGTTTATTACTTCTTGATTTTACTTTCTGTGCTTTAGGAGTCTTGTTAAGAAAGTCAGATCCTAGGTCAACATGGTGAAGATTTGGGCCTATTTTTTCTTCTATTAGGTGGAGGGTCTCTGTTCTAGTGCCTAAGTCTTTGATTCACTTTGAGTTGATTTTTGTGCAGGGTGAGAGATAAAGGTATAATTTCATTTTGCTACATATGGATTTCCAGTTTTGCCAGCAACATTTGTTGAATTAGGCTATCTTTTCTCCAATGAATGTTTTTGGCACCTTTGTGTAGTATGACCTAACTGTATTTATGTGGGTTTGTCTCTGTGTCCTCTATTCTGTACCATTGGTCTACAAGTCTATTTTGGTGCCAATACCATGCTGTTTTTATTACTATAGCTCTGTAGTATAGTTTAAAGTCTGGTGTTGTGATGCCTCCTAATTCACTTTTCTTGCTAAGGATTGCTTTAGCTATTCTGGATCTCTTATTTTTCCAAATAAATTTTATGATTGTGTTTTCTATTTCTATGAAGAATGTCATTGGGATTTTAATAGGAATTGCATTAAATCTGTATACTGCTTTTGGTAGTGTGGCCATTTTGACAATATTAATTCTGCCTATCCAGGAGCATGGGAGATCTTTCCATCTTCTGAGGTTTTCTCCATTTTTTTTTTCTTTAGTGTCCTGAAGTTTTCATTGTAGAGGTATTTCACTTATTTTGTTAGATTTATTTCAGGTATTTTATTTTATTTTTTTTTGAGGCTATTGTGAATGGGATAGTTTTCCTAATTTCTCTTTCAGTGGATTCATTGCTGATGTATAGGAATGCATTTGATTTATGGATGTTGATTTTATATCCTGCTACTTTGCTGAATTCTTTTATTCTAGAAGTTTTCTGGTGGAATATTTTTGGATATTCTAGATATAGAATCATGTCATCAGCAGTAATGATAATTTGAGTTCTTCTTTACCTATTTGTATCCCTTTAATTTCTTTCTTTTGTCTAATTGCTCTGGCTAGAGTTTCAAGGATGATGTTGAATAGAAGTGGTATAAGAGGACATCCTTGTCTTCTTCCAGTTTTTAGAGGTAATGCTTTCAATTTTTCTCCATGTAGAATGATGCTGGCCTTGGGTTTAGCATATATAGATAGCTTTTACAATGTTGAGGTATGTTCCTACTATCCCTAGTTTTTCTAGTGTTTTGAACATGAAGGAGTGCTATGTTTTGTCAAATGCTTTTTCTGCATCTATTGAGATAATCATATGATTCTTGTTTTTAAATCTATTAATATGATGAATTATGTTTATTAATTTCCAAATGTTGAACCAAGCCTGCATCCTGGGATGAACCTCACTTGATTGTGGTGCACTATTTTTTAAAATATGCTTTTGTATGCGATTTGCCAGAATTTTTTCATCTATGTTCATCAGGGATATTGGTCTGAAGTTTTCTTTCCTTGATGTGTCTTTATCTGGTTTTGGTATCAGGAGGATATTAGCCTCATAGAATGAGTTTGGAAGGGTTTCCTTCTTTTCTATTTCATGGAATACTTTGAGGAATATTGGTGTTAATTGCATTTTCTATTTCATTACTTCAGATTGATCTGTTTAAATTGTGTATGACCTCCTCATTCAGTTTGGGCAGGTCCTACGTCTCTAGAAATTTGTCAAGTTCTTCAATGTTTTTTATTTTATTGGAGTCAAATTTTCAAAATAGTTTCTAATTATCTTCTGTATTTCAGACGTGTCCATTGTGATATTTCCTTTTTCATCTCGTAGTTTAGTAATTTGAGTTTTCTCTCTTTTTCCTCTTCATTAGCATGCCAGGGGTTTATCTATTTTATCTGTTTTTTCAAAGAACCAACTTTTTGTTTTGTCAATTTTTTCAATTGTATCTTTTGTTTCAATTTCATTGATTTTAGCTCTGATATTAATTATTTCCTGTCTTCTACTGCTTTTGGTATTGATTTGTCCTTCTTTTTTAGGGCTTTGAGATGTAGTATTAGGTCATTTATTCATTGACTTATTATTCTTTTAATGAATGTGCTCAGTGCAATAAACTTCACTCTTAGAGTACTACCTTCATAGTGACTCAGAGATTTTGATATGTTGTATCAGTGTTCTCATTTACCTCTAAGATTTTTTTATTTCATCCTTGATTTCTTCTACTATCCATTCATCATTCAATAGTGTATTATTTAGTATCCATTTGTTACAGTAGCTTATATTTTTTTATTTCATCATTGATTTCTAATTTCACTCCATTGTCCTCTGATAGAATGCAGGGTATTATCTCTGTTTTTTTTTTTTTTTTTTTGTATTACTGAGAGTTCCTTTGTGGCATAAGATATGGTCTATTTTAGAGAAGAAGCCATGTGCTGCTGAGAACAAAGTATATTTGCTTGTTGATGGATGAAATATTCTATATATGTCTGTTAAGTCTAAATTATTGATTGTATTATTTAGTTCTATAGTTTCCTTATTCAGTTTTTTGTTTGGAAGATCTGTGTAGTAGTGAGAGAGGTGTGTTAAAATTGAGAAGAGTTGAAATTGAGAAGGGTTTATTTGATGTATATTGATGCTCCATTGTTTGGGGCATAAATATTTATAATTGTTATGTCCTGCTTATATATACTTCCCTTAAGAAGTATGGAATGTCTTTCTTTGTCTCTTCTGATTAACTTTGGTTTGAAGTCTACTTTATCTGAGACTAGAATGGAAAACCTTGCTTGTTTATGCAGTCCATATGAGTGATAAGTTATTTCCTAACCTTTCCCTTTTATCCTGTAGATGTATTTGCCCATGTGGTGAGTCTCTTGAAGAGAGCATATTGTTGGGTCTTGATTTTTAATCCAATCTATCAATCTATATCTTTTGATTGATGAGTTTAGGCCATAACATTCAAGGTTATTATTGAGATATGATTTGTATTCCCTATCATTTTGTTTTATTTCTGGTTTTTGATTTTTCTTAGTTTCTTCTTTGGTTGGATGTCCCTTTAGTGTACCTCCCTCTGCTGGTTTTCACTTTTTTTGTCCCACTTCATCCTCATGGAATATTTTGTTGAGAATGCTTTGTAGTGTAGGCTTTCTAGTTGTAAATTCTTTTAATATTTGTTTATCATGGAAGGTTTTAATTTTATCTTCAAACATGAAACTTAATTTTGCTGGATATAAAATTCTTGGTTGGCATCTATTTTTTTCCAGAGCTTGAAATATATTATTTGAGGACCTTCTAGCTTTGAGGGTTTGGGTTGAGAAATTAGTTGAGATCCAAATTGGTTTCCCCTTATACATAATTTGATTTTTTTCTCATAGCCTTTAAGATTTTTATCTTTAATCTCTGTCTTAGTCATTCTCATTATAATGTGTCTTGGTGGGTCTGCTGTGATTTTGTACAATTCGGATCCTGTAAACCTCTGTATTTGATTTTCCATTCCATTCTTTAGGTTTGGGAAACTTTCTGCTATTATATCATTGAAAAGATTATGCATTCCTTTGATTTGTATCTCTGCTCATTCATCTATTCCAAAAACTCTTAAATTTGGTCTTTTCATGTTATCCATAATTCTTAGATATTCTGTTCATGGTTTCTTATCATCTTCTCCGCATGTTCAACTCTACTTTCTAGGTTATATATTTTGTCTTCATTGTTTGAGGTTCTGTCTTCCAAGTGGTCTAGTCTGTTGGAAATGCTTTATATTGAATTTATAATTTGGTTTACTGATTCTTTTATTTCAAGGATTTCTGCTTTTTTTCCCCCACAATCTCTTTATTGAAGTGGTCTTTGACCTCCTGTATTTTTTCTTTGATGTCACTCCTTCTACTATCTTATACTTCACATATCAATTTAATGATGTACAATCTGAACTCCTTCTTGGACATTTCTTCTATTGTGTTATCAGTGACTTCTGTTGTTGAAGCATCTTGGTATTTTGGGGGTACTTTTTTCCCTTTTTTATATTGTTAGTGTGTTTTCCCATCTAGAAGTATGGATCTAAGGCAGCATAAATTCTACCCTATAGACCTATAGTGTCCCTGAAGGTTCAATGCTTCGTCTTTAATGGTGAGACCAATATCAACAGCACCCAGTATATACAATATATAGCCTTAAACCTAATAGATCTCACTAAGGCATCTACTGCTTTCTCATATTAAACCAAAATGAAGAATTCAATAACCATCTATAGTACACACAGAAAATTTGTTAAAACGTTTTACAATTTCAAATGGTGGATGAGAGAACAGAAGTTGTGTAGTATGTGATATTCACAAAGGAGGAAGAGCGATGCTTAGAAGTAAAAAGTCTCAGGATAAGTGGAAGTGGAGTTGACAGAGATTGGCTGTTGGTTGCAGAAAACTTGGAAAGAAAATCCAAGAAAATAAATAAGAGAGGAAGAATATGAATCAAGAGAAAAAATTAGAGATATAATAATATGACAAAAATGCAAAACACCATTCATATATCATTGTCCTCCACACGCTGATGCATAAAAAATATCCTGCTCCAAATATGGTAGAGATTAGAGAATCAAGAAATAAAATAATTTCATTTTTCCTTATGGCTGAGTAAAAACTCCATTGTGTATATATACTGCATTTTCTTTATTCATTCATTTGTTCATGGACACTGAGGCTGTTTCCATAGTTGGATTATTGTGAACAGTGCTCTATAAACATGGGTATTCATGCATTACTATAGTATGCTGACTAATTCTTTAGGATAAATACTGAGGAAAGGTATAACTGGGTCATATGGTGGTTCTAGTTCTAATCTTTCCAGGAGCTTCCATGCTGATTTTTATAGTGGTTTTATTAATTTGTAATTCTACCAACAGCGTAAAAGTGTTTCTTTTTTCTATATCCTCTCCAGCATTAATTACTGTTTGTATTCTTGATGGCTGTCATTCTGACTGAAATGAGAAAAAAGTCTACTCTGAGATCAGTGTAGTTTTGGTTTGCATTTCCCCAAGTGCTAACGATGTTGAACATTTTTTCATATTTTTGTTGGTCATTTATATTTTTCTTTTGAGAAGTGTTTGTTTAGTTGATTTGTACATTTATTAACTGGGTTTTTGTGGCATAACTTTTTTGATTTCTTTACATAATCTAGATATTAATGCTCTGTCAGAAGAGTAGCTAGCAAAGATTTTCTCCCATTCTGTAGGTTTTCTCTTCACATTCTTATTGTTTGCTTTGCTGTGCAGAAGCTTTTTAACTTGATGCTGTCCCATATATTAACTCTTGGCATTATTTCCTGAGCTTTAGGAGTTCCTGTGAGAAGTTGTTACCTGTGCCTCTGTTGGAGTATTGACCCTATGTTTTTTTTTTTTTTTTTCCTAGGAGTTGCATCGTTTTGAGTTTAATTCCTGGGTATTTGATATATTTTGAGTTGATTTTGTGTGTGTGTGTGTGTGTGTGTGTGTGTGTAAGGTGAGAGACATGAAGACCAATAAAACAGAAGAGAAAACATGAAAACAAATCCCCATAGATACACTCATCTGATTCTAGATGAAGATGCCAAAAAACATATGTTGGCATCTTATTTTAAACAAATGGTGTTAGGAGACCTGGATATTCATATGTAAAAGAAAGAAATTAGATCCCTATCTCTCACTCTGCAAAAAAAATCTACTCAAAATGGATCAAAGACCTAGGAATTAGACCAGAAATTCTGCAATGTCTAGAAGAAAAGGTAGGCCTAATACTCCAACATATTGGCACACTTAAATTACATTAGGATCACTCTTGGTTTACATTACGGCCTACTCATATTATGGGTTTTGACAAATGTTTAGTGGCACCTAAAAAAATGATGTTCTAAATGAGCTAAATAAATTTTGTTTATAATAAAGAGCTTCATGATCAAATCACCCAATGGGCAAACTCTTAAGAAAAACAGACGTCAATTTATTTATTTATTTTTTAAAGAGAGAGTGAGAGAGGAGAGAGAGAGAGAGAATTTTTAATATTTATTTTTTTTAGTTCTTGGCGGACACAACATCTTTGTTGGTATGTGGTGCTGAGGATCGAACCCGGGCTGCATGCATGCCAGGCGAGCGCGCTACTGCTTGAGCCACATGAAATATGATATATCAAGAACTATGTAATGTTTTGAACAACCAACAATAAAAAAAAATAAATCTTGTTTTACTCAATTGTAAAAAAAAAAAAAAAGAAAAACAGACGTTATCATGGACTAAATACTGATTCTTAAAAATATGTGTCAGTATCTGCAGTAGTAGAAGCAGGAGCCACACTGTGAGGGAACCATGAAGCATTATGAGAAGAAGAATAGTGGGGGCTGCGGGGCTCATGACCTAGTCAGCTGTAAGATCGGTACAAGCAGAGGAGGTTTGTAGCATTGGATGGTTTTTGCTCTAACAAAACTCAACCTAGGTATGAATGTTTATGTGCGGGGGATCCAACATGGCTGCCAGCGAGGAAGCAGCGATTCCAATGTCTCCACATTAACGGGATCAGAAAGACCCATTGGAACAGCGGCAGTCTACCTACTGAGGAACTTCTAGCAAAATTCCGTTAAGAGGGGACCTGCCGGGAATTGGTAGGTTTATTAGAAGTGTCAGTTTGTCCCAGACAAGTGGATCTTGGCCGGCCACGCGGGCACGGAGGTCCAGTCTCGCAGCCACCAGCCGCTTCTGCAAGAGGCCAGCGGCCCAGAGCGGCGCGGCCTGCCCGAACCCGCAGACGGCACCCGCCATCCCGCCATCCCGGGGAGGCCCTGCTCTCGCTCTGCGAACGGCCACCATGCCTGCCAGGCTCGTAGCCACGCGGCTGCAGCTGCCTGGCTCTACAGGCGGCCCCCCGGTGGGTGCAGAGGTACAATCCTGCGGCCACCAGCCGCTTCAGAAAGTGGCCGGCGGCCCCGAGCGGCGCGGCCCGCCTGAACCCGCAGACGGCACCCGCCATCCCGCCGTCCTGGGAGGCCCCGCTCTCGCTCAGCAAACGGCCACCCCGCCCACCCGGATCTTAGCCATGTGGCCGCAGCTGCCCGGCTCTACAGGCAGCCCCCGGCGGCCCGGCGCAGCGAGAAGTGTCCCCGCCTGGCCCAGCAGACAGCCCGTGCCCTCCCGGCTCTACTAACAGCCCCGCCCACCCGGCGAATGGCTCTCCCCCCGAGACTGCGTGAAGGGAATCTAACCAACCCTTTATGAAATAGCAAACTAGGAACTAAAACCAGAGATTGTGTCAGACCAGAGACAAGCCAGTTCCACCCCTCCCTTCGGACACTCCGGCAAGGAGCCAGGGGCCCGCCATAGCAGAGAGGGGAAGTCACCAAAGTTCGGCCAAAGAGATTCCTTCCCAGCGGAATCTACTTTAGCAGGTGTGTGACTCCCACCCACACCAGATACAAACAACTGGGAAACTTCAAAATCTCTCCGTGGGCGTGACCGTAAGGGCCAAAGGACTCTCGACCCCCAACTCCCCCTACTGCCAGTGACGAGGGCGTGACTGTAGGGGCAGAGGGAAGCAGAGAAGACTCCCCACCCCCAAATTCCCCAACCGCAAACTGAGAGGGTGTGATGGTAGGGGCGGAGGGAAACAGAGGACACTCCAGACCCCCAACTCCTCCTACCGCCAGCAGAGTGGTTGTGACTGTAGGGGCTGAGGGAAGCAGAGGGGATCCTCGACCCCCAACTCCTATTACCACCAGCAGCGACACCAATGGTCTTAGCTGCCAGATTCCGAAGGTGTGCCCACCAAAGTGGTCCGGAAAAATTAAATAATTGACTCCCAGACCACAGCTCCACAGCACTGGGGCTTAGATGAATGACAGCAAGAGTGCTCAGTAGTTAGGGAAATAGAGCACTCGGTGGGGCTGAAAGTGTAACCAAATCCTTGGGGAACTGCCTCCGGTGAGCAGGACCTGGCTGGCTGGCAGGAGGAAGGGGAGGAGGGGCCGTAGAAGTGAAATGGCTCTGGACCAACAGGATTGAGAGACTCCCAGGAACTGCCTTACAGGGATTGCTGTTGACACATTGAGGGCAAAACTCAGCCCAGAGGGCACAGCTTTGCATACGGGAAGAGAAGAAAATGGATCTCTACGACCTAATTTTATTTCCTATTTCATTTTAATTTTTTCCCTCTCTCTCTCCCCTTCCAAGTTTTACTGCTCTTTCCATTCTTCTCTATGCTGTCTATCTCCCTCTCCTTCTTTCTTTTCAAGAGCACCTACCTTCCCCTTCCCCCCAAATTTCATCCCAAGAATTACGTCCTCCATTTCGCGTAACTGTCTAAATACAAATAGGTGTGCACCCTCCCCCCACGCCTGCAAGGTAGCCGGACCTGCAACCCACCAGCAGGTCAGGCCCAGCAACCTGGGAGTGGCAGAGCCACCCCACGCACCTGCAAGGTAGGCGCACCTGCTACCAACCAGCAGAACAGGCCCAGCGGCCTGCCGATGTGGTAGGCACAGTGCCCCAATTGGAGGAGGAGCAGAGCCCCGCAGGGAGACTTTGCAACTATACAAGAGTAATACAAATATATAGGGGGAAAATTCAACAACACAACAGTCTCAGTAAGCAGAAAGAAACGCGAACAGTATGAAGAGACAAGGAAAGAAAGGACCACAAGCAATGCAGGTCAACTCAACGTTAGAAGAGGTAATATCTGCAGCAGATGGAATGTCAGATAAAGAATTCAGGAGATACATGCTTCAGATGATCTGGAGTCTCAAGGAAGACATTAGACAGCAAAATCAGACAATGAAAGATATCTTCAACAATGAAATACATAAACAAACCCAGGAAGCAAAAGATCAACTATACAGGGAGATAGAGGTTATAAAAAACAAACAAACAGAAATCCTAGAAAGGCAGGAAGCAATAAACCAACTTAAAAACTCAATTGAGAATACTACCAGCAGAGTAGAACACTTAGAAGATAGAACATCAGACAATGAAGACAAAGTATTTCAACTTGAAAAGAACATAGACAGCTCAGCAAGACTGTTAAGAAACAATGAGCAGAACATCCAAGAAATATGGGATAACATTAAAAGACCAAACTTAAGAGTCATTGGGATACAGGAAGGCACAGAGCTCCAAACCAAAGGAATGAGCATTCTATTCAATGAAATAATTCGAGCAAACTTCCCAGACTTGAAGAACGAGACAGAATCCCAAATCCTAGAAGCCTACAGGACGCCGAATGTGCATAATCATAAGAGATCCACACCTAGACACATTATAATGAAGATGCCCAACATACAGAATAAGGAGAGAATTTTAAAAGCTACAAGACAAAGGAAGCAGATTACATTTAGGGGTAAACCAACCAGGATAACAGCTGATCTCTCAACACAGACTTTGAAAGCTAGAAGATCCTGGAATACCATATTTCAAACACTGAAAGAAAATGGGTTCCAACCAAGAATTGTGTATCCAGCAAAATTAAGCTTCAAGATGGAAGATGAAATTAAAACCTTCCACGATAAATAAAAGTTAAAAGAATTTGCAGCTAGAAAACCATCTCTCCAAAAAATCCTCAGCAAAACATTACAGGAAGAGGAAATGGAAAATAACAATGAAAACCAACAGTGGGAGGTAGGACAGTAAAGGGGGAAAAATAATCAAAGAGGAAAACAAACCATATTCAGTAACATAAATAAACAAATATGGCTGGAAGGATAACCCATATCTCAATAATAACCCTAAATGTTAATGGCTTAAACTCACCAATTAAGAGACACAGGCTAGTTGAATGGATCACAAAACAAGACCCAACAATATGCTGCCTACAGGAGACGCATTTGATAGGAAAAGATATACATAGACTGAAGGTGCAAGGTTGACTTCAACACACCTCTCTCACCACTGGACAGATCTTCCAAACAAAAGTTGAATAAGGAAACTATAGAACTCAATAACACAATTAACAACCTAGACTTAATTGACATATATAGAATATACCACCCAACATCAAGCAGTTACACTTTTTTCTCAGCAGCACATGGATCCTTCTCAAAAATAGATCATATATTATGTCACAGGGCAACTCTTAGACAATATAAAGGAGTAGAGATAATACCATGCATCTTATCTGACCATAATGGAATGAAACTGAAAATCAACGATAAAAGAAGGAAGAAAAAATCAGGCATCACTTGGAGAATGAACAATAGGTTACTGAATGATCAATAGGTTATAGAAGACATTAAGGAGGAAATTAAAAAATTCTTAGAGTTAAATGAAAACACAGACACAACATATCGGAATCTATGGGACACATTGAAAGCAGTTCTAAGAGGAAAATTCATTGCATGGAGTTCATTCCTTAAAAAAAGAAAAAACCAACAAATAAATGATCTCATACTTCATCTCAAAATCCTAGAAAAAGAAGAGCAAAACAACAGCAAAAGAAGTAGAAGGCAAGAAATAATTAAAATCAGAGCTGAAATTAATGAAATAGAAACAAAAGAAACAATTGAAAAAATTGATAAAACTAAAAGTTGATTCTTTGAAAAAATAAATAAAATCGACAGACCCTTAGCCATGCTAATGAAGAGAAGAAGAGAGAGAACTCAAATTACTAGCATACAGGATGAAAAAGGCAATATCACAACAGACACTTCAGAAACACAGAAGATAATCAGAAATTATTTTGAATCCTTATACTCCAATAAAATAGAAGATAGTGAAGGCATCGATAAATTTCTTAAGTCATATGATCTGCCCAGATTGAGACAGGAGGATATAGACAACCTAAACAGACCAATATCAATTGAGGAAATAGAAGAAACCATCAAAAGATTACCAACTAAGAAAAGCCCAGGACCGGATGGGTATACAGCAGAGTTTTACAAAACCTTTAAAGAGGAACTAACACCAATACTTTTCAAGCAATTTCAGGAAATAGAAAAAGAGGGAGAACTTCCAAATTCATTCTACGAGGCCAACATCACCCTGATTCCTAAACCAGACAAAGACACTTCAAAGAAAGAAAACTACAGACCTATATCTCTAATGAACCTAGACGCAAAAATCCTCAATAAAATTCTGGCGAATCGGATACAAAATCATATCAAAAAAATTGTACACCATGATCAAGTAGGATTCATCCCTGGGATGCAAGGCTGGTTCAATATACGGAAATCAATAAATGTTATCCACCACATCAATAGACTTAAAATTAAGAACCATATGATCATCTCGATAGATGCGGAAAAAGCATTTGACAAAGTACAGCATCCTTTTTTGTTCAAAACACTCAAAAAAATAGGGATAACAGGAACATACCTCAACATTGTAAAAGCAATCTACACTAAGCCCCAGGCTAGCATCATTCTGAATGGAGAAAAATTGAAGGCATTCCCTCTAAAATCTGGAACAAGACAGATATGCCCTCTCTTACCACTTCTGTTCAACATAGTTCTAGAAACACTGGCCAGAGCAATTAGACAGACGAAAGAAATTAAAGGCATAAAAATTGGAAAAGAAGAACTTAAATTATCACTATTTGCAGATGACATGATTCTATATCTAGCAGACCCAAAAGGGTCTACAAAGAAACTATTAGAGCTAATAAATGAATTCAGCAAAGTGGCAGGATATAAAATGAACACGCATAAAGGCATTCCTGTATATCAGCGACAAACCCTCTGAAATGGAAATGAGGACAAACACTCCATTCACAATATCCTCAAAAATAATAAAATACTTGGGAATCAACCTAACAAAAGAGGTAAAAGACTTATACAATGAAAACTACAGAACCCTAAAGAGAGAAATTGAAGAAGATCTTAGAAGATGGAAAAATATACCCTGTTCATGGATAGGCAGAACTAACATCATCAAAATGGCGATATTACCAAAAGTTCTCTATAGGTTTAATGCAATGCCAATCAAAATCCCAATGTCATTTCTTGTAGAAATAGATAAAACAATCATGAAATTCATATGGAAAAATAAAAGACCCAGAATAGCAAAAACAATGCTAAGCAGGAAGTGTGAATCAGGTGGTATAGCGATACCAGACTTCAAACTATACTACAGAGCAATAGTAACAAAAACAGCATGGTATTGGTACCAAAACAGGCGGGTGGACCAATGGTACAGAATAGAGGACACAGAAACCAACCCATAAAACTACAACTTTCTTATATTTGATAAAGGGGCTAAAAGCATGCAATGGAGGAAGGATAGCATCTTCAACAAATGGTGTTGGGAAAACTGGAAATCCATATGCAACAAAATGAAACTGAATCCCTTTCTCTCGCCATGCACAAAAGTTAACTCAAAATGGATCAAGGAGCTTGATATCAAATCAGAGACTCTGCGTCTGATAGAAGAAAAAGTTGGCTCTGACCTACATACTGTGGGGTCGGGCTCCAAATTCCTCAATAGGACACCCGTAGCACAAGAATTAATAACAAGAATCAACAAATGGGACTTGCTCAAACTAAAAAGTTTTTTCTCAGCAACAGAAACAATAAGAGAGGTAAATAGGGAGCCTACATCATGGGAACAAATCTTTACTCCTCACACTTCAGATAGAGCCCTAATATCCAGAGTATATAAAGAACTCAAAAAATTAGACAATAAGATAACAAATAACCCAATCAACAAATGGGCCAAGGACCTGAACAGACACTTCTCAGAGGAGGATATACAATCAATCAACAAGTACATGAAAAAATGCTCACCATCTCTAGCAGTCAGAGAAATGCAAATCAAAACCACCCTAAGATATCATCTCAATCCAGTAAGATTGGCAGCCATTATGAAGTCAAACAACAACAAGTGCTGGCGAGGATGTGGGGAAAAGGGTACACTTGTACAGTGTTGGTGGGACTGCAAATTGGTGCAACGAATTTGGAAAGCAGTATGGAGATTTCTTGGAAAGCTGGGAATGGAACCACCATTTGACCCAGCTATTCCCCTTCTGGGTCTATTCCCTAAAGACCTAAAAACGGCATGCTACAGGGACACTGCTACATCAATTTTCATAGCAGTACAATTCACAATAGCAAGACTGTGGAAGCTACATATATGCCCTTCAATAGACGAATGGATAAAAATAATGTGGCATTTATACACAATGGAGTATTACTCTGCATTGAAAAATGACAAAATCATAGAATTTGGAGGGAAATGGATGGCATTAGAGCAGATTATTCTAAGTGAAGCTAGCCAATCCCTAAAATACAAATGCCAAATGTCTTCTTTGATATAAGGAGAGTAATTAAGAACAGAGTAGGGAAGAAGAGCATGAGAAGATGACTAACATTAAACAGGGATGAGAGGTGGGAGGGACAGGGAGGGAGAAGGGAAATTGCTTGGAAATGGAAGGAGACCCTCAGGGTTATACAAAATTACATACAAGAGGAAGTGAGGGGAAAGGGAAAAATAATACAAGGGGGAGAAATGAATTACAGTAGAGGGGGTAGAGAGAGAAGAGGGGAGGTGAGGGGAGGGGAGGGGGGATAGTAGAGGATAGGAAAGGCAGCAGAATACAACAGACATGAGTATGTCAATAAGTAAATCAGTGGAAGTGTAACTGATGTGATTCTGCAATCTGTATACGCGGTAAAAATGGGAGTTCATAACCCACTTGAATCAAAGTGTGAAATATGATATATCAAGAACTATGTAATGTTTTGAACAACCAGTAAAAAAAAGATAAAAAAAATAAAAAAAAAACTCAAAAAAATATGTGTCAATATACATTGAGTCAAAATTTGTGTCCATAGCTTGTCAGTGGTGTTTGAAAAAAAATAAATCTTAGGACTTTTAACTATAATGAGTAGATTATATCAAAAGTGACTTACAGCCTAAAAAGCATATCAATTTATTTTGCTGTATTTGAATTATTCAACAAAAAGATTTGATTTTGAGAGGGTGAGGTTTTTCCCCCCTTGATCATTGCCAGAGAGATGTTTTGCATTAGGATAAAACCTGTTTGTTTCACATTTTTTTCGTGAATATTGCATGGTGCACTAATCTATCTCCCTTCTAGACACATTATTGTGTAGCTGGATCACCTAGCCTTTCATGTTGTCTTGCAAAGAACAAAACAGAGTGAGCATCATATTAAAACTGTATACAGAATGATGGAAGAGAAAGTATATATTCACATAGAGGAGTGTCTTTCCACCTATGGCAACTTTCTAATCACACATTGATTTAAAAACCAGGTTCTCAAAAATGTCTCTAGATCTCCGTCTGTTCAGATTGAACCTAGTCTGAAAATACCTCCTCATTCATGAGTGAGATTAATGTATTAATGTATTCATTCACTCAATTACCTACCCACTTACTTATTTTAATTAACAAATTTAATTACTTATTGAAGTTTTCTCTGTCTGAATAAAATTTATACTAAGATGCTGCCTATCCCCCATGATTAAGAAACCCTGTTTCTAACATAAAAATCCCTGGTAGGCATAGCCCAAAGGATTGGGGTGGCATTAAATTATTCTATATTATACTACAATGGTGGATGCGTGTTATCAAACATTTGCCAAAACCCATAAAATAGGTGAACCCAAATGTAAATCTAGAGTGAACTACAGTGGACCTCAATTTATAATGATGTGCCAAATGCAGGGTTATCAATTGTAACAAATTCACTATTCTTCTGTAGGATGTTGATAGGAGGGAAGATGTGGATGTTTGGGGAGATTAGTTATATGAAAAATCTGTACTTCGTCTCACTTTTGCTATAAAACTAAAAAATGGTGTATTAAAAAATCCCTGGTATTCTATAGGCAATTTGCATCTTTACTGGATAAAATTGATCTATATGTCTCTAGAGTGTTCTGGCTACTAACAAACACTAACCTATCTCCTTTCTAGACACAGTTTTGTGTAGCTGGATCACACACCCTTTCATGTTGTCTTTCAAATAACAAAACAGAGTAAGCATCATATTAAAACTGTACACAGAATGATGGAGGAGAAAGTATCTACTCACATTGTAGAATGTCTTTCCACCTATGGCAACTTTCTAACCACACATTGACTTAAAAACCAGGTTCTCAAAAATGTTTCTAGATTTCCATATAGTCAGATTGAACCTAGTTTGAAAATACTTCCTTATTCATGAGTGAGATTAATGTATTAATGCATTAATGTATTAATGCATACTAAAACAGAGATGAATACAACATAGACAATAATAGTCAAAACCACCATTATGATTTACTATTAGATTGTTTTAAAATTTTTTTGTTAGGAAGAGGTTAGTGGGTCTGATAATTTGTGTGATTTTGTTCTCATAATGAATATAGAGATAGGCATCATTGTTGTCTTCTTTCAATAACATCAAAATAAGCAAGGTTGTATAATTTGCCCAATATCATACAGCAAGTACAAAGAAGACAATGTATCCCAAGCCCACCTGAAGTCAATTTGATGCTTTGAGCCATCTGTAGATTCAATATTTATGAAGCATCTACTCTGTGCCTGGACCTTTTCTGGGTACTGCAGATACAGTGGTGAACAAAACAGACAAGGTCCTTGATCCTATGGAGCTCATATTTTGGAGAGAATGGGAAGGAATCAGACAAGGAGGGGGGTAAGCATCTGTATCTAGCTAACTAGTTAGCTAATTTATCTAAGCACTTTTAAAATTTACAACAAAAAGAATTATTCAGAAAATATAAGTGCTGAGTGAGTTATGATAGAAGAGTCAGGGAACACATCTCTAAGGATAATCTGCTTTTTTTTCTAGTTGTAGGTGGACACAATGCCTTTATTTTTAAATTTTATTTTATGTTTTTAATATGGTGCTGAGGATCGAACCCAGTGCCTCACAGGTGCAAGGCAAGCACTCTACCACCGAGCCACAACCCCAGCCCAGTAAATCTGCATTTTAAATTGAGACTAATGACAAAGAACACCCATTCCAGTGCAAAATTCCTAAAGTAGAGAACTTAGCATACCCATGTGACCAAAATAAGGACTATAAGACTGAAGCATAGCAGAGCAGAATGGAAAAGGAAGGGTCCAGGATAAGGAGTCTGAATTTGTTTCTAAATGCAATGGAAAGAAGCAACTGATGGTTTAAAGCAAGAAAGAGATATTCCAGGTACTGTGCAGCTAACGATTTGCAGGGAGATGCACACAGAAGCAGTCTAGTTAAGTGCCAGTTAGGCTACTCTGAAAGGGAGATGATGATAGTTTGGACTAAAAGGTTAATAGTAGAAATGGAATTGAAAGGGTAAATTCAAGAAGCCTAAGTAAAGCACAAAGCTTTCGGTACTGGACCCCTACTGAATGAAAATCCTAAAAATCATTATGAAGACCAATAGCACTGTCATTTTCCATGAAACAGATCTACTCTAGGGATTCAGCAAAGAGCTAATGTCCTATTGAATTAGGTTTAAGATGGCATAAATTCCCTAAGGGAATTATTCTTCCATGGCAGCACTATTATACCATTTGCTCAGTTCATCGATGACGCCAAACAGTAATGGTAGGAATAAAATTAAAGTGAAATAAAACCTTAAAAACTCTAATCATCTTAATAAACACATATTTTAGTTCCTTCCCTGCATTTTATTGCATGATTTTAAATATGAGTAAGATTCAGAAACCAAACTATCTTTCTTTAAAATTGCTTTCCTAAGTGCATTTTGTAATTCACGGGAGTTCTGTAAATCTCATTAAATTATACAAGTAAAGAACTAATAAAGAATACTGGGTCCTTATTCCTGACTGGTTACAGAGGTCCCATTTTCCTTTACAGGCTTTCAATAAAGTTTGATTCCCTACAAAGTGATAAATCGTGAGTACAATTTTAAATACAAACCAGGGCATCAAATAGTTTTATAAATCTCAGGAGAAACACAAGTTTCTATTAACCTACTTAATAGGAATATCACCACAACAACTTTTACATAAATATAATTAGCGTGATCCTATAAAATCGTAGCTTCAGTTGAAGGAAGATTAAAGTAGAAGCATTCTGTTTTCATTATGCAGACTGGTGAAGTGGGGTTGACAATTATTCTCACCACATTCAAATTCTATGTGATATTGCCATCTTTTTATATCTAAAAGTACTTTTACTGAAATGTCCTTAAACTTTTCTTATTTAGTTTGTTGCTTCCCAACATTATACATATATATTATATATATGTATATATATAATATATAATATAATGTATATTTACTCTCTCTCTATATATATTATGTATATATGTTGTATAGATACACACACACACATGCACATATACCCCAGGTGCTTAACCACTGAGCAACATTATTGTGTTTAGAGACACGGTCTTGCTGAGTTGCTTAGGGCCTGCTAAGTTGCTAAGACTGGCTTTGAACTTGTGATCCTCCTGTCTCAGCCTCCCAAGCTGCTGGGATAAACATATGTTTTTAATGTACATTTTACGTTTTCATTTGTGTTTCTGTTCATTTACTTCCCCTGAAACTTGTATATGGATCTTGATTTGAGAAATTTTGATCTGATCAAGACTTTGTTTCTGTGTCATAACATTTTAATGTCTCTCAAGTCTTTACAGGAGGCAGAGCTCTAAGAAACAAATGTCTAGTGCTCAAAAGTAAGTAGAAGAAGATACAAGAATTCTGTGTTCTAAAATATTTTATTTTGAATCAGAGAAAAGACACATCATAGTATAAACAGAAAAAAGGAGAGAGAACCTAGACTCAAAGACACAGGAACCTTAGGTATTAGGGTACAGATTGTTTTAGCCTTTCTGTATCAGTCCCCTCAATATCTATCCTAGTGCAGGGACAAAGCACACTGCGCTGCATCCTGACACCATTCTAGTTCAGAACATCATCAGCCCTCACATTGTTTACCTAAGGAATAATTGTAAAAGCTAGTGGTTGCCCTAATTCTTCAATCTGATTGGGATTATCTCCATATTTTGTGGACTAGTCACTTTTCAACTCTATAAATAGGAAGTTCACTTATAGAAAACTGAGAATAATACAAATAATTGCTATCCATAGAAATGCAAATTGTGTCCAGTGGAATGCAACTATCACTCCTGCTGACCAATTTTGCAAGTTTTGTATCCATTTGTTAGTTTATTTCAGCATTCCTAATCTGACTATAAATATGTGGCATTTTGAGTTCCCTTAAGAACCAATCGTAATACTGTAAGTTCACTCATTAGTTAATCAGTTAAAGTTTTTGACAGTGTTTATTTTACATTTGCATGAAAGTCATAATAATTTCATCCCATTTTAAATTCCTCCTTTTTAATATTCTATCTACTATATTAAGACCTCTAGCACCTCAGGGGAGAATCATTCAGTCTTTGCTTCAGTAAAACCAATAAAATAAAATTCCTGCTGCATTTTTGATCCAACTAAACTTGTGATCAAAGTTGAATAAAATCTGCCTCCTCATATTTTAATCCATCAACATCATCAATTTCTTTACAAGATCTTCAAACAAAAAGACAAATTTCCCTTCCACGTGAAACCACTCAGTTTAGAACTATACTGCACATCACAATAGACACTAGCTATAAGGTAGCTGTTGAGCCCTTAAAACATGACTGTTCAAAATTGAGGCATGCTGTAAGTATAAAATATCCCCAACATTTGGAATACTTTGTATAAAAAAGTATGAAATATCTCACTAAATTTCTCAATGAATTACATGTTGAAATAACATCTTGAATATATTGCATTAAATAATATATATTATTAAAGTTAGTTTCACCTGTTTCTTTCTACTTTTTAAAAATGTGATTACTAGAAAATTTAAAATCACACTTTGACTTGCATTTGTAGCTTACATAATGTATCCTCTGAGCAGCACTGTTCTAGAACTCTACTCTCTTCCTCAGTGAGTCATCCTTTATTAACACCATGCATATCCAGATTCTCTCACCATTGTCAAATAATCTGGTTTCTTAACTTCTTCAGTTTCCTAGCTCTTTTATCTGGCACATTTCACCTTGCTGAAATTTCAAATAAAGCATGTGCCCAAGATCAAAGACATTAGGGCACATGAGAATTCTTTATCACCTGATTGAGGATTTGCTCTTCCATTAGCAGAAACTTATATCATGCTATATTTTAATAGACTTTTTTCATATAAATTGCTTTAAAACAAAATCTTTCCCCACCTAATATCTAATTTATAAATTTTGCTGAGTATATGTGTGTGCATGCATCTAAATGAAACATATAACTTGTTTGTCCCACTAAAGAATTGTAACTATCCCTATTATCTTATGCCACCTAAAAATGTGAAAAGGTATTTACCATCTATTCTGTAATTTCACTCATGTTATAGATCAGTATTTCTCAATCAATGAGCTTTGCTACACCAATGTACCATGAAGTCTCCATAGGTATGCCACCAAAAATGTTGATTCTCATGTAAAATTAGTTTTTGCAATAAGCAGGCTGAAAACAGATCTACATGACTGTCAGATGGAGCAATGAGCCAGAATAGAGGAGCTGGTAAAGTGCTTACACATTTACATGAGTACTCAAAGGCATAAGGCAATATTAAGCAGACACCAGAGAAACAGAACCTGGTTTGCTCACAAGTGCTTATGAAAATGGAAAAGCGGCAGGGCATTCAGCAGTTCTACTCTAAAGCAGAACTGGAGCAAAAGTGACCAAGTAAAAAGTCCAGTAACTATAGCCGTCATTTAGTTATTTTAATCATGGTATCGAAATTTTTATATTGAAAATGTGTGAACAGATATAAAAAAAACATTGAGAACTACTGCTATAGATTAAACTTTCAGCAAAAAGAAAGAGATCATACCCATGGGACACAGCACTGAAGGAAATCTTTTAGGTTGACATTGAAGTTTAATTGACAAAGAATCTGGTCTAAATCCAGCAAATTCTATCATAAGCAAGTCTGTGTGCTATTTGTCCACAATTGTATCCTCTGAAATAAAGATATATTTTCAGTGTTACCTATTCTGATCTTTGAAATCAGGATTAGCACTGCTTAATTTTCTTCTTCTCCTCCCCTCCTCTTCCTCCTCCTCCTCCTCCCCCTCCTCCTCCTCCTCCCCCTCCTCCTCATCATCATCATCATTATCCTTCTTTTTAAAGGATGAAAGAAAGATTTATTTTGGGTAAAGTTTTCAGAGTTTCAGTTCATGGTAGCTTTGTCCCCTTGCTTCAGGTCTTTGGCAGGGCAGAACATCATGGTGGGAAGGGTATGGTGGAGTAGAACTGCTGACTTCAGGGCTGGGGTTGTAGCTCAGTGGTAGAATACTTACCTAGCACAGGTTAGTGCTGGGTTTGATCCTCAGCACCACATTAAAGAAATAAAATGGGGGGGGGGAGAGAGAGAGAGAGAGAGAGAGAGAGAGAGAGAGAGAGAGAGAGAGAGAGAGAAAGAGAAAGAAAACACACTTTTCAAAGGCATTTCCCTAGGGCCTACTTCTTCCAACTAGGCCTTACTTCCTGAAGTTTCCAACACCTCCTGATAGAAGCGCCATCAACTTGGGATCAAGTCTTTATTAGATTTATTTCCAAGGTGGGTTTTTTTGAGGCTATTGTGAATGGGATAATTTTCTTAATTTCTCTTTTGGCTGATTCATCATTGGTGTATAGGAACACAAGTGACAGATGCATGTTAATTTTATATCCTGATACATTGCTGAGTTTATTTATGAGTTCTAATAGTTTTATGGTAGATTTTTTTTGTCTTCTAAATATAGGGTCATGTTGTCAGCAAATAGGGATAGTTTGAGTTCTTTTCCTATTTCTATCTCTTTAGTTTTTTTTCTTTTGTCTAATTGCTCTGGCTAAAGTATTAAGGACTATTTTTAATAGAAATGGTGAAAGAGGACATCTTTGTCTTTTCCACTTTTTACAGGTAATGCTTTCAGTTTTTCTCTATTTAGAATGATGTTGGCTTGACTTTAGCATATATACATTTTACAAAGTTGTGGTATGTTCCTAGTATCCTAGGTTTTCGAGCATAAATGGATGCTGTATTTTGTCAAATGATTTTTTGCATCTATTGAGATAATCATTTGATTCTTGTCTTTAAGCTACTGATATGGTGAATTAAATTTATTATTTCCAGGGGCTGGGGATGTGGCTCAAGCGGTAGCGCGCTCGCCTGGCATGCGTGCGGCCCGGGTTCGATCCTCAGCACCACATACCAACAAAGATGTTGTGTCCGCCGAGAACTAAAAAATAAATATTAAAAATTCTCTCTCTCTCTCTCTCTCTCCTCTCTCACTCTCTCTTAAAAAAAAAAATTTATTATTTCCAGATATTGATGCAACCTTGTATCCCTGGAATGAAACTCATTTGATCATGGTGCAGTCTCTTTTTAATATGTTTTTATATGCAATTCTAGTATTTATTAAGAATTTTTGCATCTTTATTCTTGAGGGATATTAGTCTAAAGTTTTCTTTCCTTGATGCATCTTTTTTTCTGGTTTTGGAATCAGGGTGAAAATAGCTTCATAAAATGAGTTTGTATATTTCTTTCATTTCCATTCATTGAATAATTTGAGGAAAATTGGTGTTAGTTCTTTTTTGAATGTCTGACAGAGTTTGGCTGAGAATCTGTTTGGTTGTGGGCATTTCTTTGTTGATAGGGTTTTGATGGTGGCTTCAATTTTATTGCTTGAAATTGATTTGTTTGAATTTTCTATGTCATCCTGGTTCAATTTGGGTAGCTTATATTTCTCTAGAAATTTGTTGATGTCTTCAAGATTTTCTATTTTATTGGAATATAATTTTTTAAAATAGTTTCTGATTATCATCTGTATTTCAGTGGTGTGTGTTGTCATATTTCATTTTTCATCATGAATTTTAGTAATTTGAGTTTTCTCCCCCCTTTTCTTCATTAGAATGGCTAAGGGTTTATCAATTTTATTGTTTTTTTTCAAAGAACCAATTTCTTGTGTTTTTTTGAAATATATTTGTTTTAATTTCATTGATTTCAGCTCTGATTTTAATTATTTTCTGTCTTCAACTGCTTTTAGTGTTGATTTGTTCTTCTTTTTCTAGGGTTCTGAGATGTAATGTTAGGTTATTTATTTGGTGACTTTCTACTTTTTTGATGAAAGAGCTTAGTTCTATGAACTTTCTTCTTAGCACAGCCTTCATAGTATTCCCAGAGATTTTGATATGTTGTGTCACTATTCTCATTTACCTCTAAGATTTTAAAAATTTTATCCCTGATTTCTTTTGCCATCCACTGAACATTCAGTAGCATATTATTTAGTTTCCAGGCTTTAGAGTAGCTTCTATTTTTTATTATATCATTGTTTATTATTTCATTCCATTATAATCTGATAGAATGTGAGTTATTATCTTTATTTTGTTTTGTATTTGATAAACATTTCTTTATGGCCTAAGACGTGGTGTATTTTAGGAAATGATCTGTTTGCTGCTGAGAAGAAAGTTTATTCAGTCACTGATGGATTGAATATTCTGTATTATTATTAATTGTATATCTTAGTTGTTTACCATTCTTTATTAAGTTTTTCTTTGGAGGATGTATCCAGTGATGAGAGAGGTATGTTAAAGTCACCCAGTAGTATTATGTTGTGGTCTATTTGATTCTTGAATTTGAGAAGAGCGTATTTGATATATGTAGATGCTCCACTGTTTGGGGCATAAATATTTACTATCGCTGTATCTTTCGATATATAATTCCCTTCTTTGTTATTTTTGAATAATTTTGGCTTAACATGCACTTTATCTGATATGAGGATAGAAACCCCAGCTTGTTTTAAAGATCCATGTGAATGATATAATTTTCTCCGTCTTTTCCCCTTCTGTCTGTGTATGACTTTGCTTATGAGGTGAGTTTCTTGGAGTCAGCATATTGTTGATTTTGTTTTTTAATGCAATCTTCCAGGCTGTGTCTTTTGACTGATAAATTTAGGTTATTTACATTCAATGTTATTATTGATATGTAATATCTAGTCCCTGTTATTTTATTTTTGGTTTTAAATTTGTGATAGTTTCTCCTTTGATTGACTATTCTTCTAGTGTAGTTCCTCCCTTTGCTAGTTTTCTATTTTGTTTTCATTTCTTCTTCATGATTTTTTTAGTTTGTACTGTAAATTGTAAATTCTTTTAACTTTTGTTTATTGTGGAAGATTTTTATTTCGTCTTCAATTCTGAAGCTTAATTTTGCCAGATATAGTATTCATGGTTGGCATCCATTTTCTTGCAGGGTTTGGTATATATTATTCCAAAACCTTCTAGCTTTTGGAGTTTGGGTTGAGAAATCATTTGAGATCTGAATTGGTTTCCCCCTATATGTAATATGATATTTTTCCCTTGCAGCTTTTAAAATTATATCCTTATTCTGTATGTTAGGCATTTAATTATAATGTGTCTTGGTGTGGATCCATTGGAATTCTGTATATTTGGGGTCCTTTGTAAGCCTCCTGTATTTGATATTCCATTTAACGATTAAGGTTTGGGAAATTTTCTGATATTATTTTATTGAAAAGACTGTGCATTCATTTAGTTTGTATTTCTGAGCCTTCATCTAATCTGATAAATCTTAAGTTTGGTCTTTTCATGTTATCCTGCATTTCCACAGCTTTTCCCCGTGGTCAACTTTATTTTCAAGATTATATATTTGGTCTTCATTCCCTAAAACTCTGTCTTCCAAGTGGTCTAGTCTGCTGGTGATGCTTTCCAATGAGTTTTTAATTTGGTTTACTGATTTCTTTATTTTGAGGATTTCTGACTGATTCTTCTTTAGGATCTCTATCTTCTTATTTAAATGATCTTTCATTTCTTGTATCTTGCCTATGATTTCCCTTCTTACATTATCTTTTTCCTCATAGATCAGTTTAACTATGCATTTTCTAAATCCTTCTCTGACACTTACTCTACTGTGATATCTTCCTTCTTTCCTTTTTTTTTTTTTTCATTTGGGGTTAGTGTGAATGGAATGCTTTTCCTGATTTCTTCCTCAGCTGAATAATCACTATTGGAGCATAGGAAAGCTATTGATTTACTGGTGTTGACTTTGTATCCTTCCACATTATTAAGATTATTTATAATCTTTATAAGTTCTTCTGGTGGAATTTTTTTGGGTCTTCTATACATATATGATCATATCATGAGCAAACAGAGAGTTTCACTTCTTCTTTTCCTATTTGTATGCTTTTGATTTTCTTCTCTTGCCTGATCTCTCTGGCTGATCTTTCAAGGACTGTATTGAATAGAGCCTTTCTTGTTCCTGATTTTAGGGGAAATGCTTTCAGCTTTTCTCCATCCAGTATGATGTTGGCTTTGAATTTTTATATATAGTCTTTACAATATTGAGATAAGTTCCTCTGTCCCTAGATTTGTCAGTGTTTTAAACATGATTGGGTGCTGGATTTTGTCAAATTGTTTTTCTGCATCTATTGAGATAATCATGTGATTTTTGTCTTTAACTTTATGTGCTGAATTACATTTTCTGATTTGCATATGTTGAATACCTTGCATACTTGGGATAAAACCACCTGATTGTGGGGTATTATCTTTTTATTGTATTTTTAAATGTGATTTGTCAATATTTTATTGAGGAGTTTTGCATCTATGTTTATCAGCAATATTGATCTGAAGTTTTTTGTCTTTGATGTGTCTTCATCTGGTTTTGCTATCAGGGTGATAGTGGCTTCACAGAATGAATTTGCTAGTGTGGCCTTCTTTTCTATTTCATGGTGTAATTTGAGAAGGATTGGTATTAGTTCTTTAAGTCTGATAGAACCTTGTTGACAATCCATCTGATCCTGGGCTTTGTTGGAAGGCTTTTAAATCCTGCTTCAATTTCATTGCTTGATTCTAATTTGTTTAAGTTTTCTATATTTTCCTAGTTCAACTTGGGTAGGCTATGTGTATCTAGAAATTTGTCAATATCTTCAAGATTTTCTAGCTTATCAGAGTATAAATTTTCAAAATAGTTTCTAATGATCCTTTGGATTTCAAAAGCATTTGTGTTGATATTTCTTTTTCATCTCTAATTTTATTGATTTGGGCCTTATCTTTCTTTTGATTAATTTGGCTAAGGGTTTATCAATCTTGTTAATTTTTTCAAAGAACCACTTCATTATTTCTTTGATCCCTTATATTTTTTAATTCTCAATTTCATTAATTTTGGCCCTGATCTTAATTGTAATCATTTTCTGTCTTTTACTGATTTTGGAATTAGTTTGTTCTAGGGCCTTTAGGTGTAATGTTAGATTATTTACTTGATATATTTTTTTTTAAATGTAGGAACTCAGTGCTGTAAACTAAGAACTGCCATCATATGGTTCCAGAGATTTTTATGTTGTATCTTTACACTCAATTTTTTCTAAGAATTTTAAAGATGTCTTTCCTATTTCTTCTGCTGTTTATTCCTCATTCAAAAGTGTATTGTTTAATCTCCAGGTGTTAAATAGTTTCTGTTTTTTTATCTTCTCATTGATTATTAATTTCATTCAATTGTAACGTGATCGGATGATAAGATGCAAGGGATTATCTCTTCTTTGTGTATTTGCTAAGATTTTCTTTCGCATCTAAAATATGATCTACTTCAGGAAAGCTCCATACGCTAGTGAGAAGATAGTGAATTCAGTTGTTGAGGGATAAAATATTCCATAGATGTCTGATAGGTCCATTTGGTTAATAGTTCTTTTTAGTTCTGAAAAGTATTAGTTTATGTCTGGATGATCTGTCAAATGGTGAGAGAGGTGTATTGAAATCAGCTAATATGTTTGTATTGTGGTCTATTTGATTCTTTATATTGAGAAAGACTTGCTTTATACATATAGAAGCACCATTGTTTGGGGAAGAAATTTATATTCATTATTTCTTCTTGTTGGATGATTTCCCTAATCCTTCCTTTTCTCTTCTGATTAATTTTGACTTGAATTCTACTTTGATATAAAAATAACTATACCTGTTTGCTTTTGGTTTCCATCCAAATGGTACATCTTTTTCCATTCTTTCACCTTCATTTTGTGGGCATCTTTGCCTGTAAGGTGAATTTCTTGCAAATAACATATAGTTGGGTCCTGTTCTTTAATCAATCTGTACATCCTTTTCCTTTGATTGAACAGGTAAGGCTATTATATTCAATGTTATTTTTATTTCCTGCCATTTTGATTTATTTCTAATGCTTAATTCTGATTTGATTCCCCTTTAATTGAGTATACTTCCAGTGTGATTTATCCACATGCTGTTTTTCTTAAATTTCTCACTAATTCTGCATGAAATATTTGAAATATTTCAATATTTCACTGTATGTTTTGTAGTACAGGCATAGTGGTTATGAATTCTTTGTGTTTCTGCTTATCATGATAGGTTTTATTTCATATTCAATTTTGAAGGATTGTTTTGGAAGATATAGTAGAAGATATAGTCTAGTTTCACACTTGCTTTCTTTCAGGGCTTGGTATGTATTATTCCAAGCCTACTGGATTTTTGTGTCTGGCTTGAAAAATCAGTTGAAATTTGAATTGGATTACCCCTTAATGTTATCTGCCATTTTCTCTTGTAATCTTTTAAAATTCTATCATTATTCTCTATATTAGGCACTTTAACTATAATGCGTTTTTGAGAGGATCTTTTTGATATTTCTTGTTTAGGGTTCTATGTGATTCTTATATGCAGCTTTCTGTCTTGTTACTAAAGTTTGATTTTTTTTCTGGTATTATCTTATTTAAAAAGCTGTGCATTCTTTTAGTTTATATTTCAGAGCCTTCATCTACAGTAATGATTCCTAGACTTTGTCTCTTAATGTTATCCCAGATTTCTTGAATATTCTGGTTATGTTCTCTTAGAATATTTATTGTCAAGTTTATTTTCATAATTATATAATTTATCTTCAAGGCTTGAGAATATGTCTTCAGAGTGAACTAACCTGCTGGTGATACTTTCCATTTTTATTATGACCACTTCAGAGCAGAGCCTTGTACTAATCAGCCTAAGGGGGAAAAACAAATTTGTTGATAATGTTCTCCACAGTTCCCTCTAATCCAGGCATAAAATTGTCATAATATTCTGGAATAGATTGAGAAATTAGTTATTAAAGATAGTAAAATTATTATATTTTATAAAGGCAGAAAATGAGAGAAAAGAAAAGTTGGGCAAAAAAAATAAGAAAGGAAAGATAGAAAAGAGTAATACAAGGCAAGGAAAAAAGTAAAAAATATACAAAAGATTTGAGGCAGTAGAAGGTAATGTAAGAGGGAAAAGATGGGCAAAGAGGAGCAACTGTAAACCTGATCTAAGAAAACTAAGAATGATTCCAATTAATGCTTTAAAACATTAGAAGAAATATAATCAAATGGCTGGAGGGTACAATATTGAATACTAGGGGAACAATTATAGGATCAGAATGAAGAGAAATATATGTACAATCAGAATCAAGAGCTATTTGTGGTAATTTATGCAAAGGTGGAGAAAATTCTTATTGAATCTTCCTGGTATTGATTTCATCAGGATTTGGGATCTTTAGAAGATGCCCCTCAATCTTTAGTTTTGGATCCTCCCAGAGGTGATAGGGCACAGGAGCTACTTCTCTGGTTGCTATGAATCTCACCAGCTGGTTATTGTTCATCAGTCCAGGCTCCTGAGGCAGCATGCTCAGAGTGTGCTGTGTTGCATCTCTTGGATATTTCTACTGGGATAGAATCATAGGATACAGGGCTCAGGGCTATTGCTCTGACTGATGTGGAACACTTTGCCCTCACTCCCGTCCACAAGGTCTTCAATAAAATGTCATTGAGCTTTGTGGTTCTCTGCATTTGTCTCACTTCCCATGGTTGTGAATGCTTTCCCCTTTGTTCACTGATTTAGAGACTGTTTGGCCCACCTATGTCTGAGCTTTTACTGCCCACAACCACGGGCATCTATTTCCATCTTTGCCTGATCTCCTATAAAGGTTGTGTTGAATGCGGATCAGGGTTAGCATTTCCAAGGAGTCATTAGTTTTATGATCTGTTTTGCTCCACTCTTGTTTATGATGAGGGGGAGGAGGGCTTCAATAACTTTCAATTACCAGCAGTCCCTCTACAAGTGCCTTCTATATGGATTATCAAGACATTCTGTTTCACAAGTATTCATTCTGGTTTTAACTGTTGCTATGTGAGGGTAGGGAGAAGTTGTGTCCATTTAATTTCTTCTATGGAGGCTGGCTAGATGTGGACTCCACACAATGGATGCTGTGTCCAGCATGGATTTCAATCCATAATTTGGGTATAACTGCTTGATCTCCTTTGCCGACTTTGTGGTTCCTGTCATGTTTTAGCTTGTTCTGCTTTTATTCCAAGCTGTTGTAAAGGAAGCAAGTTATGGGCTCTTCCTCTCCTTCTTTCTCTCTTTGTTACTCCTCCCCTTCACCCCATCCGGGGATGGGTTCAGGATTAAGGATTTCTGTTCTTATTTTCTGCTCCAGTAACCAAACTTCAAGTCCTTCCAAGACTCACACTGTCCAGTATTGAGTTTTAGAGCGCTCTGTCACCTAAGATCACCTGTTGTTTCACTGCCTCCTTTCTGGGGTGTGGAGGGGTCAGGAGATACGACTTTAGATCTGCTCCCATTATCTTCTCTTCCTATTAACGTTTGATTTAAATTCTTGATGTTGATACTTAAAACAGTTGAAAGAGACCTGCAATAGACCAAAGTAATAATCACAATCAACATGAGACATTATGCAGCTTATTATTTTAAACTCTTTTTTGCCCTCTTGGTTTATTAAGGAACTTTGTTTTATATATACATTATATAGCATAAGAACACCGAGTAGGTAAGGTGGCTTGTTTTTGTTTTTCTAATGTACTATTATTAAACCAATGTAACTGCTAATTCTCTGGAAGCAGGTGGCAGTTAATTGCCTGGAGACAGGAGGAAAGAGGATGAGAGAACCCTCAGGAAAACATCGACTCTCAGGTGAGAACAAAAGCACACAAATTTAATGTTTTAATTGTGATAGAAATAAGACAATTATTGCCCTTTAATTGTTGTGAAATGGAGGCTTTAATTCATTAAATAAATAAATAAATAAATAAATAAATAAATATCTTGCTCTTTTATCACATTGTTTCCAACAAAATAGTTTGTTTTTTAAGAACTGCTACTGTATGGTGATATTGAGTCCGTGGCTTTTAACATAATGATTATGTAAGGACACTTTTGTGTAAAATTTTCCTTTAAAACTGAACCATATTAATATGATTCCTTGGTTTCATCTAAATTTTGACTTATTTATTGAATATTTCTTTCACACATACTAAACATGTTTGCTTTTCTTTTAATTTTCTCTGTATTTTTTCAGAACATAATTTCTTTAGTCTGCATCATTAATAAACTTTTTAAAAAAATTTAATAATGGGTAGAAAATACTTGGTTTTGCTTCATGTCATGTGTTTTAGTCAGCTTTCCATCTCTGTGACCAAAAGGCCTGTCAAGGAAATTAGAGGAAGAAAAGTTTATTTTAGGGCTCACAGTTTCAGAGGTTTCAGTCATCATGGTCAAAAGGTGTGGCAGAAGAAAGCAGCTTAGGACCTGGCAATGAGGGAGCAGAGCAAGAGCTCTGCTTACCTGGGATAAATATAAACTCCCAAATCACACCCCCAGAGATCTGCTTTCTCCAGTCATATTCTACCTGCTTACAGTTACCACTATTAATCCATATCAATGAATTAACCCTGTGATTAGGTTAAGGCTCTCTTATCCCAATCATTTCACCTCTGAAAATTCTAGCCTTTTCTCAAACATAAACCTTTTTGGGGAACCATGGTATCATATTTCTAATAATTTTTGTTTAGAATTGTTTCAGATCAGATTGGAATGTTTCAAATTAGTATAATCACAGGGCATATTATGAGATTTCAAACCTGTATATTCTTGAAAAGATGACATTGTTTACATATTAGGAATCTTGTATGGCATCTTTTTATTTACAAAGCCTATGTTTTTACTTTGGGTATTGGAGCTTAAACCCAGGGCCTTGTACATGCTAAGCATATGCTCTGCTGCTACACTACAACCCCGCCTCCTGTGAATTTTAAATGCACATCTCACACTATGTATGTTTTTATATATTATCATATTCCCTTATTTCTGTTGTTGATTTAGAGTTTTATGATAATATTTTAACACTCATTTAATGTGTTATTTGATTATCATACATGGGACATAAATAATTTTAATAGATATTTAAACATTAAATAAAATGCAACAAACCTCCACATCTATAATTGAGTTTTTATTTGGAAGGCTAGTGGTATGTGAAGTAATTTGCATGTGTGTCATCAATCAAGAACATTACTCATTTAACTCTAGAGACTGGAGAAGCAGATGATGGCATGACCCAGAGACCTCACTGCAGCCCCATTTGCCACCTCCATTGAGAAAAATGATTAAAAGCTTTGTCAGTCTTTTGACTAGAGGAAAGTTTCAAAACCATGGTCCTTCATGCATGAAAAACTTGAATATTTTCAGCATCATATATTTTAGTTTTGCAGAGAATATTAATGTGAGGGTAAAGAAGAGATTTAAATTGGAAGTAAAATGAAGTTATTTCCAGCAATTTTTACTTAAATTGATGTCTGTGGTGCCTGTAGGGTTTTACTTTTTTTTTTCATAGTTATGACCAGTATTGTCTCATTACTTGGAGCAGAAATTGGAATATGGGAAAAAGCATATGGAGGGGATAAGAGGGTAATGGATTTGAAGGAGATGGGATCAGGTGTTCAAATGGCATTCCTTTAGAATTTCATTATGTGTTATAGTTCTGGTTGTTCCTGTCCTCCTCTCCCCTTGAAATGGCTATCTTCTGTACATTTTTTAGAATCAATATTGTGGCATCTATTCCAGGAAGACTTCCATGACCTTTAAGACTGAATTTGTGTTTGTAATTATATAAAAATCATAAACATTTTATTTCCCCTATCCTCCATCACAGTTATAATTGTTTGTTTTCCTGATGTAGGCTTTCTTAGGCAGGGATTGCATCTTACCCACCAGTGATGAGTTCATGTTTTTTGGGTAAGAATTGTTCAATGAATTAATGATTGTCATTCGGCTTGGAAAAACTAAATAAACTGTATACACTGGGCTGCTATACATTTGGAATAGTAGAGTACATTTAAAGGGGTAATTTAAAAATCCTAAAGAGTAAGCTAAGTCAACTGTTGTCATCATAACCATGTGTCAGAGTTGACATCTATGGCAAAGTTAATAATAAATTGCTCAGCTATTTGACTTCCAAAATTAGTGATCTTTAAGTCAACTAAGAGCAAGTAAACCTAAAGTGTTGTAGGCTTTTCCTATATAACAGAATTAGAAATTTCGTTGGTCAAAAGTGCCAGGTAGATTTATGTTATTTAAAGAAAATATGCCAGAAAATGTGGCATATAAAAATACATGATAATTGTGCATTATAGCCCTCTTTATGTGATATAGGAGCTATTCTAATAGTAAAACAAATGCATATTATAACATGGGCATATAAAGTCTTATCAAAAAGCCCATAAAAGCACATAAATGTCTTACTTCCTCAAATCAGCGAAGCAAAATGTCTGAAATGAATACTGCATTTAAAAGAAGAGTCCTTTTATTTTCTTATCTACATGGTTCAGTTGGTTGAAAAATTCAGCTATCCATTATTTATCTTCCCTGAGTTTGAGTTTCAGATTGCTTTTGGTCACAACCAAATTAAACCATGGAGAAAACTTTTTATCACAGGCAATTTTCATTCCTACTCATAGGATACCTGTACTTTGTAAGGCCATTTTTCTGTATAATTATGACAAGTATTCATTATAGCTCTTATTTTTATTTTTCAATTATCAGGGTGAACTTATTTTTCTTTATTAACAAACCTTTTTTTAAAGAAGCCTTGACATTACCATCAAATTTTCTTCTTTCCTGCCAAACTGTGATATGATTATTATAAATTTACATAGAAATAAATATTTTGATCAATTTATAAATAAAATAATCTGGTAATGTGGTCACTTGCTGGCCCTTCTTTACTCTCATGAATGGAAACTGTGTCCTATAACCTGTGGGTGTAAACAGGTTAGTTGTGGATTTTCTTGCCTGTGTAGTTTGTTCCTAAATTCACCTTTTAGTGCGATGCTATTAGGTTTTAGCCCTGGTTATCCGACAGACGCCTGAGCCCTCCTTAGGCAAGTGCCTGTGCTACACAGGATCCAGGAGTGGAGTAGCCTTTCATATGGGTTTGCTTCCTGATAGTGGCACAGGACTACTTTTGGGATACACTGAACTTGGCTTTAATTTTGGCAGAACGTGACCAAATCTGCTGTTTAGTATGACCTATGGGAAGCTGAGTTATTGCATATGGATTTTAATGTGGAAGTGTTATTAATAACAGCACGAGTAGTGTGGGCTATGAAGGACCAAGGAAGCCTCTCACATTTATTCACTCATTTAAATTGTGACTCCCCCCAAAAGTACAGCATATGACATACTTCAGAATTTTGAGTTATAGGGGGGAGAGAGAGAGAGAGAGAGAGAGAGAGAGAGAGAGAGAGAGAGAGAGGGGCTTATTATTCAGCCATACACAAATCACAAGATGTGAAAGGAATTTTGGAACTGCCTTATTATGTTTTAATAATTTATAATAATAGCAATAGCATTTATATATAATTAAAAGATTCCTACTGGAGACAGAGGGCTTCTGCCCTTTGCAATGAATAATACCTGTATAACAACGAACCAGTTGGTTTACTAGTAAGTTTACTAATACCAACACAGACTTATAGACAACCAATTCTGATCTTAGAGAAAATAGTTCATTTTATCAGAACTTGCTGACATTGCTTGGGAGGACAGGTATTTGTTACATGAAATTTGTTTGATCCTCTTACGTTATACTGCAGGAAAAAATGCTATTTTTAAAATTTGTGTAATAAAATCTGAGTTACAAGTAGATATTTGGTGACAATTTTATTCATCATAAAATTCAAGTTCCTATCTTCATTGCCCCTTTTCCTTGTTTGAGGATTAAGCACAACACAACTTTTCTTCAATTGATTGTGCAAAACAGCAAGGATCTGATAATACATAAGAAGTAAAAATAAGTAAGGACCTAAAAGTTGCTTCTGAAAATAGATAGCATCCTTTGCAAGCAGTGCCTAGGGGTTGGTTTGTGGACTACATTAATAAAATGGTCACACTATTTTATGGAGCGGTTTCCATATGAAGGTGGGCTGAGATCCAGGGGGAGCCAGTGTTTCAGTTCCAGTCCAAATGCGGGAGAAAAGTTGATGCCTTAGTTCAAAGGCCAACTGGCAAGAATTTTCTCCTATTTAGGGAAGGGTCAAATTTAATATATTATTCAGGCCAGGTAGGGACTGGTCATTGTGTAGTTAGTGAAGGCCTCACTTTGTCTTCTTCAGCAAAGATGGAAGGAGCTTAGGAAGTGAGCTACATTGCTATCTGGGAGAAGAGAATCCCAGGTGGAGGAAAGAGCAACCTCAAAAGCTTGGAGGAAGAGAATCCATATGACTGCCCTCACTTCTAACAACTGCCATAAGTTCAGGGATCTCCAGAGCGATGATGTTCCTGTCTGATCACCTAGCTACAAATTTGGGGATTTGCACAACCTACTTCAGGTCTGATACTTTGCTAGGATGACTCAGAACTCAGGAAAACTTTATACTTAAAGGCTACAGACTCATGATGAACAAAAGGCAACAAATTAGAACCAGCAGCAGGAAGAGAGGCATAGGGCTAAGTCCGGGAGGGTTCCATACGTGAAGCTTCTATCATGCTCCACAATTGCAACCTCCCAGCATTGGAGTGTATTAATACTGTCACAGGGTATTGCTAACCAGGGAAGATCACTTGAGCAGTAGGGCCCAGAGATTTTTTTTTGAGGTATCATTAAAGAGTGATGATTGATCAAATCATTGGCTACATGGTTGAACTCAATATCTGATTCCTTTTCACTCCTTCCTCAAAAGTCAGGCTGATTTCACATTGTGGAAAGCCCAACCTCTTAATCACATTTGGCCTATTTATCATGGCCAGTTCCCAATTCAGTCATCCTGTTGGCATAACTATGGAATATATTCAGAGGGGCACACCATAAATAACGAAGATGTTCCCATCACTTGGGAAATTCCAAAGGTTTAATGTCCAGGAACTGGGGACAGTTATGAATTCTTGATTATGTAAATAGTCCTTATGTTGGTTACATAGAAATATTGTGATAAAATTAAGTATATATTTTCACTTTCATAATTCATATCAATTCAATATGAATTTTTCACTGATTCTATGCACTTAAAAATGTTATATTTTTTACCTTCCCTGTTCTTAATATGAACAGATATTTTGTAATCTGTTATTTTCCCCCTGTGGACTATTTGTCACATATATTATTACTCCACATATGTTTTTTTTCATTATTCTTTTTCTTTTTGTGATTATTGGTATGGAACTGAGTGGATAAATTGGATAATCATAATTCTGTCATTTATGTGGTAAGTACTTCTGTGCTTTTAAATTATTGCTGCTTGAAAGTTCAAGGTTTCTTCTTTACACACTCATCTACACTCAGATTGAAATTTTCTCCATAAGGCTACCACTCCTACATTGGGAGTTTGAATGGATAGCTATGCTGACACATAATCAGTTAAATCCATTATTTATTTATTTATTTTTTAGTACAGGGCATCAAATCCAGGGGTGCTTTACCACTGAACTACATCCCATCTCTTTTTATTTTTTTATTTTGAGACAGGGTCTTGCTAAGTTACTGAGGGCCTTGCTAAATTGCCGAGGCTGCCCTTGAACCTGTGATTCTCCTGATTCAGCCTCTTGAGTTGCTGGGATCATAGGCATGTGCCTCTGTGCCTGGATGAATCAATTTTAATTGGCAGTGATACTCATATTTCTCATAAGGTTAGTGCTAGTGGCCATTCATTGAAGAAAGCTCTAAGAGCTGTGTAGTGTTTTGAATTTCTGTTAATGTCAAATATACAGAGTTGGGAATTATTATTTTTGTGGTACTGGGGATTGAACCCAGGGCCATTTTACTATTGAGCTAGATCCCCAGCACTTTTTATATTTTATTTTGAGACTGGGTCTTGCTAAGTGACTGAGGCTGACCTGGAACTTGGTATCCTCCTAACTCAGCCTCTGGAATCTCTGGGATTACAGGTGTGTGTCACTGCACTAGGCTGGGAATTCTCATGTTTTGATTTCCCTCCTTGCAATAGATATACTCACTTTCTAAGATCAGATACTCCATTTCTATAGCTTTGAAGAGGATCTGTGGAAGAGATAAACAGTGTTGCAGCAGCGGAGTCAGGCTAGTCTGGACCAATAGCTACTTTCTGTTCTAGGAGGTAGCAGCTCTCTCTTGGACACACTTACATGTTTGGATATTTTACTGTTTTCTGACATGTGGGCTTAGTTTCAGCCCTGACCTGTGAGTGGCTGGGAATCTAATGATAAAGAGAGCCACACCCCAAGGGGCCCCAGCAAACTTCCAGCTGCCAGCAAACTTCCAGCTTCCAGCTGATAATTGGCTCACAGCGGCCCCAGCAAACTTCTAGCTGCCAACTGATTGGCTCCTCTGCGGTGATGCTCATTGGGCTGTTTCCCCGCCATTTCAGACCACGGAGTTGCTCATTGTGGGACTTTTTTGGCTCCGCCCAGGCGACCCAGCCAATCGGCCTCAAGAGCAGGAGTGGGGGAGGTTGAGAGGCTTGTGGGAAGCAGGTGGTGGCAGTTGGACTCTGAGGGTTTTTCCTGAGGTGCTGTGTGGTGTGGCGTGTGTTCTAAAAGTAAAGTTCGTTTCTTTTGACAAGTGGCTCCTGAATTGTGCCCAGCCAGACTGCGGCACAGGACCTTAGCTACCTGCAGCGTTGATAATGCTGAGAACCAGGTGCCTGCCATGGCTACTAGGCCTGAGTTGTATTTTAAAATGATCAGTCTGTTCTAGAATGGACTCTAGATGAACTGGTGGAAGCCAATTATAAAGTCATTGCAATATCTCAGTATAAGATTGTGGTGGTTTATATCAAGGATATATCCATGTAAGCATTTAGAATTGGCCAGAGTCTAGTTGTCTTTTTAAGAAAGAAGCAACACTATTTGCTGATAGATAACAGGTGTGAGAGAAAGTGAGGCATCAAGGATGACTCAGGGCATTTTAGTAATCTATTGTTAAAGTACAAATTATCATCAAACTTAGTAATTTTAAACATACCATTGATCATCTCAGTTTCACAGGGTAAGGGGTTTGAGTGTCACTCAAATGGGTCCTCTGTCTCAGGTGGTTTCCCAAGGCTGTAGTCATGCCATGGGTCAACTGGGAAGGATCTGTTCTCAGCTCACTGACCTGCTGACTGGCAGGATTCATTTTTCTCATGAGTCATTGGCTAGAGGTCTCTCTTAGTTCCTCATGATGTCAGCCTCTCCAAAAAGTATCTCACAGTATGGTAGCTTGATTCATTACAGTGAGTGAGCTGAAGGGCCACAGAGTGCCAGTAAGAGAGAGAGAGACTGCTATCGGGATGAAGTGTCTTCTGTGACCTAGTCATAGAAGCTGTATCCAATCACTATTGATGTCTATGATTCATTAGAAGCAAGTCTCTAGGTCTCCTGCCCATACTCAAGGGACCACAAGGGACATGAATAGCAGGAGCAGAGACCATTGGAAACCACATCAAAAGCTATTCACCATACAAGAGCTATTCAATCAAGAGATAATCAAATAGGAATCACCTAGCATATTGTTGCTTTATGACACTCCAACCACCATGGGAGCACATGTGTTAGCTTGCGTTTCACATGAGGCATTCTTGTATTGTCATCAGCAGAAGTCCCAAAGCCACACTTCGTAGGTTGAATCCCTGCTCTCCCACACACTAACTTCTTTACCATGAGTAAGGTACTTAATATTTTTTGTACCTCTATATCCTCATTCATAAATTGGAGATAATAACTAAAACATCAGGCCATATTGAAAACTGAATGTGTAAAATTATATGAAAACATCTTGGAGTAAGGCTTTGCTCATAATAGTTCAGTATTTGCACTAATATTGTTATTTTTTAAAAAATCACATTTTAAATGGCATGCAGCTTGAGAATATTGTTGCTACCTGACAACTTTGGAAGGATAAAAATTTAGTGATCTGTCAATAAATGCTTTAATTCATCCTATTTTTCTACATGTGATCTCTGACTGTTCTCCCAGAACATTTAAAATACTAGTATTATAAATATTAAATTTAAAATCCTAGTAAAGGAAAACTATTTGGTATGAATAAAGCCATTATATCACAAAAAATCAACCAACTGAGGATTTCAAAGCAGAAATTTTAAATACATTTAATGTGTCCATTTAAAAATAGAATCATTCTTCCATTCAACAAAATTTTTGTTTATGCCCCTTATAGCTAGATTCTGAGAATACTTAATCTAAAAGAACATAGATTCCTGAATACTGTGCCATCTGTCCCCATTCTAGAGTAGGTTAAAGATTATACTGGGGTTTTTCAGGTATCACAGTTCAGAAACAGTTTTGGTAGTGAATGGAAGAGGGTGTTAGTAATGCTTTTTTCTGAATTTCTTCTTCTAAGAGAAGAGTGGATCATAAAATACTGGTGGTGGTTGAGAAGCTAGCCTTAAGGATTCTGAGAATGCACATCTGGGGCTATTCTGTGTGACAGGAGTGCTGGCTTTGTGTTCCTATTCTACTAGGTTGAAAATAGCTTCTGTTTTCATATTGGACTTCTGTATAATTTTTAAAAAATGTTCTTGAGTAAATAAAAAGTTTTGAAAAATCATAACTTTAAAAGAAGTCTCTCCCCAAATATCTTGCACTTATGACTTCTATAATTGTCATCATCAGGGTTCAAACACAAATGTGTCTGAGAAGGTTACAGGGATCATCAAGGGAGAAACTTCACACTGTATTTCTTGCTTAGATGTTTTCGGGTAGAGTGAGGAGTAAGGAGTTTTGTGGAAGGGGGGGAAGACAGAGGGCTGTGGAACACGTGGCACTGGAGGATTTGGAAGCCCAACGGGACTTATACTGAGAAAAATTTTAATGGTGAAAGAGCAGTATGAAAGTAGTGAATTCTTGTGGGGTAACATGCTGTGCGAAAGTATTAGTTGCACAGAGATGAAAGGGAACAAAAAAAAGTCTACTTTAAAATTAGGCCTTAGGTTGGCTGCTTTCTGGTTTTTGTATGCCTGGAGTGATATGGTTCTGTGCAAGAAACACAGGGCTGCACATGAGAACTGATCCAGGACTAGCTGGCAGAGAAACTCAAAGCACATGTGTGCTATAAAATATGTGCCTCTGCTCACATGCAGCTTAAATTTGGGTGGGGGGTTCTGCGTTAAACTGATCAAGTATCCAGTGCAAATAATATACAGTTTCTCTCTCTGGAATGTTTAGTACTTTCTCATTTTGAGAAAACTTGGGATGTTTTGTGTACAAAAATGAGATAAAGTACACAGACATATCCCCCAATTTTTTGTTTTATAAAACCCTGTACTAAATATAGTTCAAACTCTAAAACACATTTCAGTGGGACTCCAAGATGGCCTCAAATAGAGTGCATCACACCCTGTGTACTGCGCCAATGCACAGGGGAATAACGAGTTAGAACGACAAAAAACTATCTTGTTAGGAACTTACAGCAAAATGGGGGTGCACCGAAACCTAGAGGAAGGATTTCCAGCACCGAGGTCCGGTAATTGAGTCTCAAACACGAGCAAACTGTGTGACCAGAGATCTGGGCTGACTGATCCACGCGGCCCGCCCCGCAGCTACAGACGGCCGGGCGCCGCCGAGAAGCGGCCAGCAAGCAGAGAGAAACGTTGCTGCGGATTCTGTGGAATCCTGCCGGCTGAGCCCTCACTGAGCCCCGGGCTGAGTTCAGGATTTCAGACGGGAAGGAAGCATTACAGTTCTATCCCCCACAACGGAAACTCCACCAAGGAAACCAGCGGCCACTACCTTGGAGAGCTGAAGTAACCACCGCCACTCTCTGACAGATTGCAACAATAAAACAGGTGTGTGTTACTCAGCTCATCTCCCATACAGCGGGGAATTCGCATAAAATCTCTCCTAGGCTCACCGGGGTAGGGATTATCAGAGTGAGCCTGTATAAAGAAGCAGGGAAAGCTAGAGACACCTGAACTTCAACTCACCCTCCCATGAGCAGCGACAACGAAACCTGTCTTGCTATCGCTGGGGGAGGAGCAAGCGGGAAAAAATCAAAACAACAGAGTGCCAGGGTTCCCAATAGCCACCCTCCACACCCAACAAATGGCAGGCCCAGAATACAGTTTGAACTGCCGAGAGGCATCACTCAGGGGAAATCTGGTCTAGCAGGAGAAACCAAGACTAGCAGGAGAAACCAGGGGACTAGAGGCCAGGCCCTCGTGACTGGGCGGCTGGAGACCGCACGCCTACAGGGGACCTGCCGCGTGTCTGGGCGGCTAGAGATCGCCCGCCCACCAGCGACAGCCCACCCGCTGCCTGAACAACTGGGCGGCTGGAGACCGCCCGCCCGCCAGCGACAGATCGCCCGCCAGCTGCCCGTGCGACTGGGCGGCTGGAGTCAGGAGCTGAAACCAACCAGAGACAGTCCATTCCCCCCCCCCCCCATTCAGACACCCCGGCAAGGAGCCTGGGGCCTGCCATAGCAGAGAGGTGACGTCACTGGAGCTCGGCCGTCAGAATTCCTTTCCAGCGGAATCCACATGAGCAGGCATAGTCTACCAACACAAAGGAGAGACAACAGAGATATACAAAACCAAAACAAATCTATAGAAGAGAGCAGAAACACAGCAATCAAATAGAGCTGGAAAGTAACGTGAACATCATGAAAAAACAAGGGAAAAAAGGAGTACAAACAATGCAGGACAACTTAAATCTATAGGAGGACCTAGAAGCATCAGAAACATGGATAGGGAAAGAACTCAAGGCATACCTAACTCAGATGGAAAGGAATATTAGAGAAGACATGAGACAGCAAGTCCAAGCAATAAAAGTATATTTTGAAAATGAATTAAACAAACAAATTCAAATGGCAAAGAACGAGCTTTACCAGCAGATAGAGATCTTAAAAAAAAATCAAACAGTAATCCTAGAAATGTAGGAAACTATAAACCAAATTAAAAACTCAAACGAGAATATTACAAATAGACCAGATCAAGTAGAATTCAGAACATCAGATAATGAAGACAGAGTTTATCAACTTGAAAAGAATATACTCAACACAGAAAAGATGCTTAAATCCCACAAGCAATCTATTCAAGAGATATGGGATGTCATAAAAAAACCAAATTTGAGAGTCATCGGGATAGAAGAAGGCATAGAGAATCAAACCAAAGGAATGGACAACCTATTAAATGAAATAATTCTAGAAAACTTCCCAGAGATGAAAGATGGAATGGATTGCCAAATCCTGGAAGCCTACAGGACCCCAAACATTCAAAACCATAATAGACCAACTCCAAGACATATAATTATGAAGATAGCCAACATACAGAACAAGGAGAGAATATTAAAAGCTACAAGAGAAAGGAGGCAGATTACATTCAGGGGTAAATCAATTAGGTTAACGACTGATATTTTATCACAGACTTTTAAAGCAAGAAGATCCTGGAACAGTGTATTTCAAATGCTGAAAAATAATGGATTCCAACCAAGAATACTGTATCCAGCAAAATTAAGCTTCAGATTTGACAATGAAATTAAAATCTTCCACAATAAACAAAAGCTAAAAGAATTCACAGCCAGAAAATCAGCACTGCAAAGCATTTTGAGCAAAATACTACAAGAAGACGAATTGAAAAATAGTGCCCAAAACTAATAGCGGGAGGTATCTCAGTAATGGGGGAGGAAAATAACCAAAAAGTAAAAACTAGCCAAACTAAAATAAATAAATAAATAAACATGACTGGAAGTACAAATCATATTTCAATTGTAACCTTAAATGTTAATGGCCTAAACTCACCAATCAAGAGACATAGGCTAGTGAACTGGATCAAAAAAACAAATCCAACAATATGCTGCCTTCAGGAGACTCATATGATAGGAAAAGACATACACAGGCTGTAGGTAAAAGGTTGGGAAAAATCATACCACTCACATGGCCCTCGGAAGCAAGCAGGAGTGGCCATACTCATATCGAATAAAATCAACTTCAAACCTAAGTTAATCAAAAGGGATAAAGAAGGACACTATATACTGTTAAAAGGAACCATCCACCAACAAGACATAACAATTATCAATTTGTATGCACCAAACAATGGTGCAGCAGCGTTCATAAAACAAACTCTCCTCAAGTTCAAGAGTAAAATAGACTACAACACAAAAATTATGGGTGACTTCAACACACCGCTCTTGCCATTAGACAGATCCTCTAGACAAAAGCTGAAAAAGAAACTATAGAACTCAATAGCATAATCAATAACCTAGACTTAACCGACATATATAGAATATATCAACCATCATCGAGTGGATACACGTTCTTCTCAGCAGCACATGGATCCTACTCAAAGATAGACCATATAGTATGCCATAGTGTAACTCTTAGTAAATACAAAGGCATGGAGATAATACCATGCACCATATTTGATCATAATGGAATGAAACTGGAAATCAATGATAAAAGAAGGAAAGAAAATTCCTACATCACATGAAAAATGAACAATATGTTACTGAATGATCAATGGGTTACAGAAGACATAAAGGAGGAGATAAAAAAAATTCTTAGAGATAAATGACAATTTAGACACAACATACCGGAACCTATGTGACACAATGAAAGCAGTTTTGAGAGGGAAATTCATCACCTGGTGGTCATTCCTCAAAAAAAGAGAAAACCAACAAATAAATGAACTCACACTACACCTCAAAAACCTAGAAAAGGAAGAGCAAAACAACAGCAAATGTAGTAGAAGACAAGAAATAATTAAAATTAGAGCAGAAATCAACAAAATTGAAACAAAAAAAAACATTGAAAAAATTGATAAAACTAAAAGTTGGTTCTTTGAAAAACTATATAAGATCGATGGGCCCTTAGCCATGCTAACAAAGAGAAGAAGAGAGAGAACTCAAATTACTAACATATGGGATGAAAAAGGCAATATCACAACAGACACTACAGAAATACAGAAGAAAATTAGAAAGTATTTTGAAACGCTATATTCCAATAAAATAGAAGATAGTGAAGATATTGATAAATTTCTTAAGTCATACGATCTGCCCAGATTGAGACAGGATGACACACACAATTTAAACAGACCAATAACAAAGGAAGAAATAGAAGAAGCCATCAAAAGACTACCAACCAAAAAACGCCCTGGACCGGATGGGTATACAGCGGAGTTCTACAAAACCTTCAAAGAAGAATTCATACCAATACTTTTCAAGCTATTTCAAGAAATAGAAAAAGAAGGAGCTCTTCCAAATTCATTCTATGAGGCCAACATCACTCTGATCCCGAAACCAGACAAAGACACTTCAAAGAAAGAAAACTACAGACCAATATCTCTAATGAACTTGGATGCAAAAATTCTCAATAAATTCTGGCGAATCAAATACAAAAGCATATCAAAAAAACTTGTGCACCATGATCAAATAGGATTCATCCCTGGGATGCAAGGCTGGTTCAATATACGGAAATCAATTAATGCTATTCACTGCTAGGAGCCACAAGCAAAATATACGATGTATGGCACCTTTGGTTGTAAAGTGACGCCAGCTAGCCACTGAGGTATTATTATGCTAAGATTTACATTCATATGCAAATTGGGCTCCTGCTGTTCACCTTGGCCTACTACCGGACTCATGTTACGGGGACTCATGGAGAGTTCCCATTGGTTGGGGAAGGATAGTAGGAGGGAATTCCGGGGGAGGTCCCAGGAGACCGGCGGTTCTGGGGGGCGCGCGGTTCTGGCAGACGCCCGCGTGGGAGGACCGGTTTTGGCTTGCTGGCGCTGACAGAGTGTTGGTGGCTTTTTCAAAATAAAGTTTTGTTCCTGCTTGAGTGGCTCGTGATTCTGTGCCCAACCAAGACTGCGGCATTTGGCGGCCCGTGCGGGGAACGCCTGAAACTTAGAGGTGAGTAAAATTGCTCGCCCCTGAGGGAAGGCGACAGAATGGGTGAACATTTAGAAAAACAATGTGTTCTTGTTTTGATTTATTTTGTTTTTATTTCAAGCTCCCTAGCCCTAGAATTTTCTCAGGCGAACTGGGAAAAATGGTTGGCTCAAGGTTTGAAGTTTTTCGGCCCTGAGAAAGAGAAAATTGATACAACCATTGTCTGTTCCGTTTTTGTTTCATTCTGTTTTGGTTTTGTTTTATGCTATCTTATTGGGTTACGTTACCTTTATAGTAGATTAGAATCCAGTAAAAAACAAACCAAAAAACTGCTAAGTAAATTGTTAGAGGTCCAGACTATGGTAGAAAAAACGCTAGGTCAAGCAAAAGAGAAGGTCTCTCAAGCTAGTCAGACAGAGGAGAATTTAAAGAAAGCAAGCTTAGAGGAAAAGCAGCCATCAGGTGGAGAATTACAACAGGAGGTTGCTACTAACTCTGTTCTATCACCAGAGGGCGTAACTCAACCAACAGCTCCATCTACCGCTGAGCGGCCCTCAACTCCCGTAGTTGATGGACGGAATTCTGAGGCAGGACCCCAAAGATTAGCATGCCCTGTACTTGAGCAGGCAGGAGGGCAACGAATTCACCGTGCTTTAGATTTCAAAACAATAAAGCAATTAAAGGAGGCTGTAACGACCTATGGGCCGCAAGCTCCCTTCACAATAAGCATGGTCGAATCTGTTACCAACTTGGACATGACACCAGCAGATTGGGCTAACATGTGTCGATCTGTGCTAAACGGAGGACAATATTTGTTATGGAAGGTTGCCAATGAGGAATTTTGCATGGAGACAGCTAGGCGAAATGCAGAAGCCGGTTACCCTCAAAGAAATATGGACATGCTATTGGGAAAGGGACCATATGAGGGTCAAAGACAGCAAATTGAATATGACCCTGGTGTATATGCACAAATTGCTGTAGATGCAGTTAGGGCATGGAAAACTTTACAGGGGCATGGAGACTTACAAGGTCAATTATCTAAGGTAATACAAGGAACTAATGAACCTTACGCTGAATTTGTAGATAGACTTATTCAGTCAGCCTCTAGGATATTTGGTAATACAGAACAGGTAATGCCATTTATAAAACAACTGGCTTATGACCAGGCAAATCGTTGCTGCAGAGAGGTCATTAGACCATGGAGACATGAAGATTTAAACACATATATTAAATTATGTAGAGACATTAATGAACAAGGGCAAGTCTTAGCAGCAGTACAACAGGCTTTAGATGCCAGGCCAAAAACATGCTATAATTGTAATCAAACAGGACATTTTAAAAGGAGTTGCCCCATAAGAGGAGGGTTTAACAAAGCTGGGTATCAAAGGAATAGAATACCGGGTATTTGCCCACGATGCCATAGAGGGAAACATTGGGCTAATGAATGCCGTTCTCAAACCACCATAGAGGGTATTCCATTATCAAAAAACGGACAAGGACCAAGTGTTTACCCACGATATCGTGGAGAAAGGTATCAGGCTCCGTTGCCAAAAAACGGACTAGAGGGCCCAATGCCCCGGGGCCCAAAACCACAAATATATGGGGCAATGGAGGAACCCAACAACACCATCAAGGTAGTGCCCAGGACGCATTATCCATTAAATCCCTCATCAGACAAACTAGAGGGAGCGCAGGGCTGGACATCTGCTCCTCTGCCAGAGCAGTACTAACTCCAGAGATGGGAGTTCAAATCATTCCCACAGGAGTAAAAGGACCTCTTCCCAAAGGAACAGTAGGCTTATTATTGGGACGCAGTTCTTCTACACTAAAAGGACTTATGATAAGTCCTGGGGTAATTGATCCCGATTATGAAGGTGAAATAAAAATTATAGCTAGTTCTCCAAGAGGTATATCAGTAATTTCACCAGGAGATAGAATAGCACAGTTATTAATAATACCCAGCCTGCATGATAAATTTTCCAGTTGTAATGTAGAAAGAGGTTCCAAGGGATTAGGCTCCACAGGTGTAGATTGGGCTATGCTGTCTTTAAATTTAGATTCTCGCTTAATGCTAAAATTAAATATTCAAGGACATGACTTTAATGGGCTGCTGGACACAGGTGCTGACCTCAGCATAATATCTCGTCAAGAATGGCCAAAACATTGGCCATTACAACAAGCCACTCAAACGCTTCGAGGCCTAGGAGTGGCAACAAATCCCCATAGAAGTGCTATGGTATTAGATTGGAGGGATCCTGAAGGATGTGAAGGAACTATACAGCCCTATGTATTGGATCATCTTCCTGTAAATTTATGGGGACGAGATATCCTAGATCAATTAGGATTGACATTAACAAATAACATCAATCCTAACGCGCCCACTACTAGGGCTAAACAAGGCTTTAGGAAAGAAAAAAGATTAAGAGAACAAGAACAAGGTATGACAGCACCTATTCAAATAGATCAAGAAATAAATAGACATGAATTGGGTTTTCAGAAAGGGCCACTGAGACAATCAAAATTACTTGGAAATCAGAAAGACCAGTATGGGTTCCTTAGTGGCCCCTGACTAAAGAAAAGATACAAGTAGCCCATGACTTGGTCAGACAACAGTTAGCGGAAGGACATATACAACCTTCCGTATCCCCCCATAATACTCCCATTTTTGTCATTAAAAAGAAATCTGGTAAATGGAGATTATTACAAGATTTAAGAGCCATTAATAATGAGATGGTTATTATGGGACCTGCTCAATCAGGGATTCTTCAATTGTCTGCTTTACCAAAAACCTGGCATGTTTTAGCTATAGATATTAAAGATTGTTTCTTTTCAATTCCAATTCATCCCGAGGATAGTCCACATTTTGCATTTACTATCCCTGCACTGAATCATGAAGGTCCTGATCAGAGATATGAATGGAAAGTACTCCCTCAAGGGATGGCTAACAGCCCAACTATGTGTCAAATTTATGTTAATAAAGCAATCCAGCCACTTAGAAACCAAAATCCTGAACTACAAATATTTCACTATATGGATGATGTGTTATTGGCACATAAAGATAAAAACACATTACTAGAATGTTATGCCACACTTACAAACTTATTGAAAAATTATAATCTAGAGATAGCAATAGATAAAGTACAATTAAATCTTCCAATTAATTATTTAGGAGTTCTATTATCCTCAACCATGGTCCGTCCACCAAAAATTCAAATACGAGTAGATCAACTCAAATCACTTAATGACTTTCAAAAGTTATTGGGAGACATAAATTGGATAAGGCCTTATCTAGGCATACCAACAGGAGAGTTAGGACCTTTATTTGATATTCTAAAAGGTCCATCAGATCCAAATTCACCCCGCATGTTAACGCCTGAAGCAAGAAAAACATTAAAAATCATTGAAACGTATATGGAAAATATGCATTTGGATAGAATTGATATAAGTTTGCCTTTATTATTTATTGTACTACCAACAAAAAATATTCCTACAGGAGTATTTTGGCAGGAAGGTCCATTATTGTGGATACATTTATCTTATTCTCCTAACACTATTCTTACTAGATATCCTGAGGCTGTAGGACAATTAATACTCAAAGGAATAAAAGCAGCTAAGGGAGTATTTGGGATTTCTCCCAATAAAATTATTACTCCATATACTATGGATCAAATTGATGAGTTAGTTAATGAGTTAAATACTTGGGCAATAATCATGTGTAAAACTAGTGTTTCATTTGATAATCACTTACCATCTAATCCCTTGTTGTCTTTTTGGTCTAAGCATCCTGTAGTTTTTCCAAAAATGACAAGAAAAACCCCTATCATAAATGCTCCAAATATATTCACTGATGGGTCAAACAATGGTACAGCAGCAGTAGTTACTCCTGATCAAACTTTTACATTTTTAGTACCCAAACAATCAGCTCAAAAGGTAGAGCTTAATGCAGTATTACAAGCTTTTATGATGTTTAAAGATTCTGTATTTAATTTATTTTCTGATAGTCAGTATGTAGTTAATGCTATAGTATCCCTTGAAGATGCTGGTAGGATTTCACCTTCTTCTACTGTTTTCTCTTTGTTTTCTGCTATACAAAGTCTAATCTGGGACCGAAAAGATCCATTCTTTATAGGTCATATCAGGGCACATACAGGATTGCCTGGAGCCCTTAGTATGGGCAATGAACTAGCAGATAAATCTACACATGACATACATATTTTCTCCACAATAGAAGAAGCTATAAATTTTCATAAAAGGTTCCATGTCAATGCTAATACTTTACAAAAGCGTTTTAAAATAACTAAAGAACAAGCCAGACATATAATAAAACAATGTCAAAATTGTGTGACATTTTTACCACAAGTTAATCTTGGAGTCAATCCTAGAGGACTGATACCTAACCATATTTGGCAGATGGACGTCACACACTTGCCAGAATTTGGAAAATTAAAATATTTACATGTTACAGTTGATACCTCTTCCGGATTTTTGATGGGCTCCCTTCATGCCGGAGAAAAAACTAAAGATGTTATAGCTCATTGTTTACAAAATTTTTCCACTGTGGGTGTTCCAAAACAATTAAAAACGGACAACGGTCCTGGTTATACTTCTACCTCTTTTAAACAATTTTGCTCATCATTTGGTATTACTCACATAACAGGAATTCCATACAATCCACAAGGACAAGGCATAGTTGAAAGAGCTCATCAAACTATTAAAATGTACTTATTAAAACAAAAGGAGGGAATTGGAAAGGGGTATATATCCCCCAAAGATAAACTTAAAATAACCCTTTTTACTCTAAACCTTTTAAATTTAGATTCATCGGGACTTAGTGCTGCGGAAAGACACTTATACCCCAAAAATGTACATAAGCCTAAGGTACTTTGGAAAGATATTCTAACAGGACAATGGAAAGGCCCGGATCCAGTGATAGTCTGGAATCGGGGCGCTGTCTGTGTTTTCCCACAGGATGAACAGCAACCGATTTGGATTCCAGAGAGATTAACTAAAACAATTTCTACAGAAAAAGAAGATGATTTGACTCAAATCCATAACAGCTGACATCCAGAGCTCCAGCTTGGCTATTCTTACATCTGCGACAGTGATTAACCAAGGTGTTTTTTTTTTCAATATCTATTTTATTATTGCATTTTTCCCACATCATAAAGTTCTATTTTATTTTATTTTATTTATTTATTTATTTTTTGAGCTCATACAAACCTAGGTTAATGTTTTTCTGATCAGTTTTATTTTTTGACTGTGTTTTATTTTTTGATTGTGGAGTTTTTAAACATTGCAATGGAGATTTCACCTAGGTATAGTTACAAGGCCTTTATTTACTATTGTCTTATGTGTTGTATGTTGTGTGCACACTTCTGTTTTGTGTTGTATGTCTGTATGTGTGTATGTCCATATTTCTTATATGAGGAGCGCTCATGAAAAAATGGATCCGAATTTTTTCTTTATTCACGTGATTTATATGGTTTAATTTAAATTAGGTAAACAGCTGTTAATGATTGTTTTTAAAGATGGTTAACAGATCTGTTTGTTTGCTAATTTAAATTTGGTAAACAGCTGTTAAGGATTGTTTTTAAAGGAGTTTAACAGATCTGTTTGTTTACTTTTACCTTTCCTTTTTATTATATTTAATAATTCTGTTCAGGATAATGTCTCTTTAGCATCATTGCCAGAATTTCCATCTCCATCCCAATTCCAGTGAAGACTGAGATAAAACCAAACTACAGCTTCTATGATAGCAATCACAGTAAACTGTATAAACTGATGCATCAATGAATATAACTCAACAAGTAATGCTATCAAGGACTTGATTTACTTTGGGAGGAAATGGACATATTGATAGACTCCTCCAATTTGAACTGCTTGCAGAACTTGCCTGGACTATATATCAGTTGCATACATTGTGAAATATCATCTGGTGCACCGAATTGTGGTACTGCTGGCATATCTTTGCTGATGGTGTCACCAGTGATGCAATTTCCTTGCCAGCTCACCCCATGTTTATTGTGGTAATACTGGCATATCTTTGCTGATGGTGTCACCAGTGACGCAATTTTTCCAAGGAGCCATCAATTGGCTTGGTGTCATGGCATTTCTGTATCCTCCTCCCTTCTACTCGTGATGGTCTAAAATTTGGGGGCCAACAGAGGTGAGGCAAAGAACCTTACCCCCCCACTGGCACCAAGGCAAAATTTGGGGGCCAACAGAGGTGAGGCAAGAACCTCACCCCCCCACTGGTGCATAGGCCTATCCACAAGCATGGCTGAATGCTGGACCGGTAGTCAGTGACGGGTTGCTCTGATTACAGTGGATTCAACCTAAGACAGGAAGCTGACGCCTAAAGGTCAGTTCTCCCATGACGGGTAAGAACCATATGTTAAATTGGACAACCTACCAGGCACGGTCCCTAGCCACATTGCTTGTTACTTAATTAAACAGAAGGGGGCAGATGCTAGGAGCCACAAGCAAAATATACGATGTATGGCACCTTTGGTTGTAAAGTGACACCAGCTAGCCACTGAGGTATTATTATGCTAAGATTTACATTCATATGCAAATTGGGCTCCTGCTGTTCACCTTGGCCTACTACCGGACTCATGTTACGGGGACTCATGGAGAGTTCCCATTGGTTGGGGAAGGATAGTAGGAGGGAATTCCGGGGGAGGTCCCAGGAGACCGGCGGTTCCGGGGGGCGCGCGGTTCTGGCAGACGCCCGCGTGGGAGGACCGGTTTTGGCTTGCTGGCGCTGACAGAGTGTTGGCGGCTTTTTCAAAATAAAGTTTTGTTCCTGCTTGAGTGGCTCGTGATTCTGTGCCCAGCCAAGACTGCGGCAATTCATCAGATCAATAGACATAAAGACAAGAACCATATGATCATCTCATCATCTCGACAGATGCAGAAAAAGCATTCGACAAAGTACAGCATCCATTTATGTTTAAAACACTAGAAAAACTAGGGATAACAGGAACTTGCCTCAACATGTTAAAAGCTATATATGCTAAACCTCAGGCTAGCATCATCCTAAATGGAGAAAAACTGAAGGCATTCCCTCTAAAATCTGGAACAAGACAGGGATGCCCTCTATCACCACTTCTATTCAATTTAGTCCTTGAAATACTAGCCAGAGCAATTAGATAGACAAAATAAATTAAAGGCATAAAAATAGGAAAAGAAGAACTTAAATTATTGCTATTTGCGGACGACATGATAATATATTTAACAGACCCAAAAGGGTCTACAAAGAAACTGCTAGAGTTAATAAATGAATTCAGCAAAGTGGCAGGATATAAAATCAACAAGCATAAATCAAAGGCATTTCTGTATATCAGCGACAAAACTTCTGAAACGGAAATGAGGAAAAACACTCCATTCACAATATCCTCAAAAAAAATAAAATACTTGGGAATCAACCTAACAAAAGAGGTGAAAGATTTATACAATGAAAACTACAGAACCCTAAAGAGAGAAGTAGAAGAAGATCTTAGAAGATGGAAAAATATACCCTGATCATGGATAGGCAGAAGTAACATTATCAAAATGGCGATATTACCAAAAGTTCTCTATAGGTTTAATGCAATGCCAATCAAAATCCAAAAGGAATTTCTTGTAGAAATAGATAGAGCAATCATGAAATTCATATGGAAAAATAAAAGACCCAGAATAGCAAAAGCAATTCTAAGCAGGAAGTGTGAATCAGGCGGTATAGCGATACCAGACTTCAAACTATATTACAGAGCAATAATGACAAAAACAACATGGTACTGGTACCAAAATAGGCGGGTGGACCAATGGTATAGAATAGAGGACACAGAGACTAATCCACAAAGTTACAACTATCTTATATTTGATAAAGGGGCTAAAAGCATGCAATGGAGGAAGGATAGCATCTTCAATAAATGGTGTTGGGAAAACTAGAAATCCATATGCAACAAAATGAAACTGAATTCCTTTCTCTCGCCATGCACAAAAGTTAACTCAAAATGGATCAAGCAGCTTGATATCAAATCAGAGACTCTGCGTCTGATAGAAGAAAAAGTTGGCTCCGATCTGCAGATTGTGGGGTCGGGCTCCAAATTCCTTAATAGGACACCCATAGCACAAGAGTTTATGAAAAGAATCAACAAATGGGACTTACTCACACTAAAAAAATTTTTCTCAGCAAAAGAAACAATAAGAGAGGTAAACAGGGAGCCTACATCCTGGGAACAAATTTTTACTCCTCACACTTCAGATAGAACCCTAATATCTACAGTATACAAAGAACTCAAAAAATTAAACAGTAAGATAACAAATAACCCAATCAACAAGTGGGCCAAGGATCTGAACAGACACTTCTCAGTAGGATATACAATCAATCAACAAGTACATGAAAAAATGCTCACCATCTCTAGCAGTCAGAGAAATGCAAATCAAAACCACCCTAAGATACCATCTCACTCCAGTAAGATTGGCAGCCACTATGAAGTCAAACAACAACAAGTGCTGGCGAGGATGTGGAGAAAAGTGTACGCTTGTACATTGCTAGTGGGACTGCAAATTGGTGCAGCCAATTTGGAAAGCAGTTCGGAGATTCCTGGGAAAGCTGGGAATGGAACCACCATTTGACCCTGCTATTGCCCTTCTCGGACTATTCCCTGAAAACCTTAAAAGAGCATGCTACAGGGATACTGCCACATCGATGTTCATAGCAGCACAATTCACAATAGCTAGAATGTGGAACCAACCCAGATGCCCTTCAATAGATGAATGGATAAAAAAATGTGGCATTTATACACCATGGAATATTACGCAGCACTAAAAAACGACAAAATCATGGAATTTGCAGGGAAATGGATGGCACTAGAGCAGATTATGCTTAGTGAAGCTAGCCAATCCCTAAAAAACAAATACCCAATATCTTCTTTGATATAATGAGAGCAACTATGAACAGAGTAGGGAGGAAGAGCAGGAAGAAAAGATTAACTTTAAACAGAGACATGAGATGGGAGGGAAAGAGAGAGAAAAGAAAAATTGCATGGAAATGAAGGGAGACCCTCATTGCTATACAAAATTACATATAAGAGGTTGTGAGGGGAATGGGAAAATAAACAAGGAGAGAAATGAATTACAGTAGATGAGGTAGAGAGAGAAGATGTGAGGGAAGGGGAGGGGGGATAGTAGGGGTTAGGAAAGATAGCAGAATACAACAGTTACTAATAAGGCATTATGTAAGTTGTGGATGTGTAACCAACGTGATTCTGCAATCTGCATTTGGGGTAAAATTGGGAGTTCATAACCCACTTCAATCTAATGTATGAAATATGATATGTCAAGAGCTTTGTAATGCTGTGAACAACCAATAAAAACAACAACAACAAAAAAACTACAGAACCCTAAAGAGAGTGATAGAAGAAGGTCTTAGAAGATGGAAAAATGTTCCCTGTTCATGGATAGGCAGAACTAACATCATCAAAATGGCGATATTACCAAAATGTCTCTACAGGTTTAATGCAATGCCAATCAAAATCCCAATGGCATTTCTTGTAGAAATAGATAAAGCAATCATGAAATTCATATGGAAATACAAAAGACCCGGAATACCAAAAGCAATTCTAAGCAGGAAGCGTGAATCTGGAGGTATAGCAATATCAGACTTCAAACTGTACTACAAAGCAATAGTGCCAAAAACAGCATGGTACTGGTACCAAAACAGGCAGGTGGACCAATGGTTCAGAATAGAGGACGCAGAAACTAATCCACAAAATTACTACTTTCTTATATTTGATAAAGGGGCTAAAAGCATGCAATGGAGGAAGGATAGCATCTTCAACAAATGGTGCTGGGAAAACTGGAAATCCATATGCAACAAAATGAAACTGAATCCCTTTCTCTCGCCATGCACAAAGGTTAACTCAAAATGGATCAAGGAGGTTGATATCAAATCAGAGACTCTGCGTCTGATAGAAGAAAAAGTTGGCTCCGATCTACATATTGTGGGGTCGGGCTCCAAATTCCTTAATGGGACACCCATAGCCCAAGAGTTAATAACAAGAATAAACAAATGGGACTTACTTAAACTAAAAAGTTTTTTTTCTCAGCAAGAGAAACAATAAGAGAGGTAAATAGGGAGCCTACATCCTGGGAACAAATTTTTACCCCTCACACTTCAGATAGAGCCCGAATATCCAGAATATACAAAGAACTCAAAAAATTAAACAACAAGATAACAAATAACCCAATCAACAAATGGGCCAAGGACCTGAACAGACACTTTACAGAGGAGGACATACAATCAATCAACAAGTACATGAAAAAATGCTCACCATCTCTAGCAGTCAGAGAAATGCAAATCAAAACCACCCTAAGATACCACCTCACTCCAGTAAGATTGGCAGCCACTATGAAGTCAAACAACAACAAGTGTTGGCGGGGATGTGGGGAAAAGGGTACACTTGTACACTCCTGGTGGGACTGCAAATTGGTGAGGCCAATTTGGAAAGCAGTATGGAGATTCCTGGGAAAGCTGGGAATGGATCCACCATTTGACCCAGCTATCACCCTTCTCGGACTATTCCCTGAGGATCTTAAAAGAGCGTACTATAGGGATACTGCCACATCAATGATCATAGTGGTACAATTCATAATAGCTAGACTGTGGAACCAACTAGATGCCCTTCAATAGATGAATGGATAAAAAAATTGTGGCATCTATACACAATGGAGTATTACGCAGCACTAAAAAATGACAAAATCATAGAATTTGCAGGGAAATGGATGGCATTAGAGCAGATCATGCTAAGTGAAGCTAGCCAATCCTTAAAATACAAATGCCAAATGTCTTCTTTGATATAAAGAGAACAACTAAGAACAGAACAGGGAGGAAGAGCATGAGGAAAAGATTAACATTAAACAGAGATGAGTAGGGGGAGAGAAAGGGAGAGAGAAGGGAAAGCATATGGAAATTGTAGGAGACCCTCAATGTTACAGAAAATTACATATAAGAGTTTGTGAGGGGAAATGGTGGGGGGAAACAAGGGAGAGAATTGAACAACAGCAGATGAGGTGGAGAGGGATGATGGGAGGGGAGGGGAGGGTGGATGGTAGGGGATTGGAAAGGTAGCAGAATACAACAGTCACTAATATGCCATTATGTAAAAATGTGAGTGTGTAACCGATGTGATTCTGCAATTTGTATTTGGGGTAAAAATGGGAGTTCATAACCCAATTGAGTCAAATGTATGAAAGATGATATATCATGAGCTTTGTATTGTTTTGAATGACCAATAAAAAAGGATTAAAAAAATAAAACACATTTCAGTGATGTTCTTATGTCTAAAAAAATTCAGTTGGTTAAATTAACTGACTTCTATTTTAATTTTTAAAATTTAGACTATACCTGCAAATATGACTTTGGATCCTCCAGGTTCTATAAAACAGAATAAATAATAGGCAAACAATAAACTGAGAAGTCCATGCATGCCCTTGTTTTGCACAATCTCAGGCAAGCCGGGTCTGAATGCCATTTTATGCATCAGGATAGTAATGCCTACTACCTTACATATCTCTTAGGCACTGCATGCTTATGAAAATCCTTCTGTTTATCTGATAGAATTAAATTCAGTTTCCCTGCCTATGTCATCCAGGGGACAGTTTTGTAATCCATGTTTGTAGTCCATTATCTCTCAAAGGGTTGGCAGGTCAGGGTGGGGTATACAAAAATTTCCCACTCACTACAGGTAGACATATAACCTTTCTATCAAAGTTTGATGATTAGATGGAATGTTGATGCTGAACTTTGCACCTAGGAGAGATGTCATCTGAAAAGAAAGCTTCAAGGAGCCTTGCAAGGGACATGGTTTGTGTAAGCAAATATTTTTTTCAAAGTCTGTTCACTTCCATCAAGAATGGCGAATTTTAACTGATTCAGTGAAGCAGCAAACACATCTCACCTCTTCAGCAGGAATAACCTTTGCTGAAGCACATGAATGTTTTCTTTCTATCTCCAGGCTCTGTTTTCTCTTCAGTGGATCTTGATGACACTAAAGCACTTGAGTTATATCTCTAGTTCCTTCTGTTGATGTGAGATTCAAGTGTGAATCTGAGGATTCTGAATGTGACTTGAGCAGGTCCTATTAAACTGTGTCAAGAAGGAAGAAGGAGAGCAAGCTGATGAGTTTTAAGCACTTATGTCCATTCAACATATTTTACAAAAACTTATAGCATCAATATCTTTTTTTATAATGAGAATTGAATCCTGGGGTGCTCAACCCTGAGCTACATCCCCAGCCCTTTTAAAAACTTTTTCTTTTCTTTTTTTTAAAAATTTGAGACAGGGGTTTACTAAGTCATTTGGGCCTTGCTAAGTTTGGTCTTGAATTTGTGATCTTTCTGCCTCAGCCTCCCAAGCTACTGGACCACAGGCATGCACCACTGTGCCCAGCTAGTGTTTTGTTTTCTGGCATTATAGTTTGGGTCTCAAATGTCTCGTAAAGGCTCATGAATTAAATACTTGGTCCCCAGCCTTTTGTGCTATTGGGCAGTGGTGGAACCTTTAAGAGCTAGGGCCTTGGAAAAGCAAGTCAGTTCACTGAGTGTGACCTTTGAAGGAGATATTGGGACTCTAGTCCCTTTCTGTTTTTCTTTGCTTCCTGGCTGCCATGAGGTGAGTGAATCTTGTTATGTTTTAGATATGTTCACCAAAAGCTCATGTGTAAGACAAAGCAAGAAAGCTTAGAGATGAAATGATTGTGTTATGAGAGCTTTAACCAATATATAAGTATATTGATATGGATTAACTGGGTGCTAACTGTAGGCAGGTAGGGAGTGGTCAGATGAGATAGGTTACTGGGGTATGTCTTTGGGGATTATATTTTGTTGCTGGTAAATAGAGCTCTCTCTGTTGCCTTATCATAATGTTCTGAACTGCTTTCGTCCTCCATGTTCTTCCTCCATAATATTCTGCCTCACCTCAGGCTCCCAAAGCAATGGAGTCACCCATCTATGGACAGAGACCTCTTAAATCCTGTATCCCAAATAAACTTTCCCTTCTCTGTGTTGTTCTTGTCAGTTCTTTTTAGTTAGCCACAAGAAAGCTGACTAAAACAGGCCTCCTCCACTATGTACTCCTGCCATGAAGTTCTGTGCCACCATAGGCCCAAACCAATGGTTCAAAGCAATCATAAATTGAAGCCTATGAAACTGTGAGCCAAAATAAACCTTTTCTCCTTTTAATTTTCTTAACTCAGGTATTTTGTAATAGTAACAGAAAACTGACTGACACATGTGGTAAAAAAAAAAGATATAGTTCTTAAGAGACCACTCCCATACTACATCTTAGTTCTGAAGAAATTATTTTCCTTTTTATAAAAAAATTTAAAAACCCTAAGTGCTAGACTATGATTGATATGATTTAGACAGAAAATGCTCGATGAGATCCCTTTGTTATGTCTATGTAGTTGGAAGCTATTCTGCCAGGCATAGTCCTAGTAGCACTTCCTTGGAAGTGAGGTTCAGAAGTGTGGTGTAGGCAACAGCTGTTATCCTTCAGAATAGTGGGTGTGGTTTTTGTTATCCTGGGACTGTGAAAGTGATAATACCCAGATTCTGGATGTTTCTTCTGAATGTTTGATAGGTACTCATCATTGGGCTACCTGTTTTATATTTAATTTTCAGAAGAAATGCAAGATTAAAATGGTCCCCATTTTACAGATGATAAAAAGTACAAGGGGCATAACTTGTTTGAAGTCACACATAGGCTTAAGCAATACATAATTTGAACCAGGGGAGTTGGAAGATGGCGGCAATGGGAGTGCATCACCCCGGGCGCCGCGTCACTGTGCGGGAAAAAGACGAGGTGAAACAGCTGAAGGCTGTCTTGTTGGGAAATTCCAGCGAAATTGAGGTGCTCCAGAATCTAGTAGAGGGATTTCCATCGCGCGAGGTTTGGCTGCGGGGGCTCAGACGTGGGCGATTTCTCCGCACGGAGGGTCGCATTGCCTGATCGGCGGATAGCCCCGCGGCTGGAGTCTACAGCGCGCGCTGGGAAGCGGCGAGGTGCCGGAGCGGGGGTGCAGCGATGCGGATTCTGGGGGCTCCTGCCAGCGGCGTAATGGCCGTGCTTAGTGCTGAGTTCTGGCTTTGAGACGGAGGAGAGAAGCGGTCCAGTTCGGTTCTGAACACTGGTCGGACCACGGAGGAGGACAGCGGCCGCCATCTTGGAAAGCTGATGGAATCCTCCCTGTTTTCTACTGATCTTAGCTCATTCAGCTACGGAACAGGTGGTTTTAGGCTGGCATTTGCCTGCATCTCGCAGACAGATCGCTCAGGCTCAGGGCTAGAGAACCTGTGGAGAATACTTGTTGGGGCTCGCTCCTAGCAAAGCGTGCACCGAGCTCTGAGCGGCCGGGTTCTGGTTCCCGCAGCTGCTTTGGCCCAGGGCTGGGGAACCCGCGGAGACTGCGTATTGAAGCCAGTTCCTAGTGGAGCGTGCATCGAGCTCGAAGTGGCTGGGTTCTGACCCCCTGGAACAGTTTTGGCCCAGGGCTGGGGAAGACGCGGGGTCTGTGTCTTTGAGCCTGCTCCCAGAAGAGCATGCACCAAGCTCGGAGAGCTTGGAGTGGCCGGGCTCTGGCTCCTGGAGCTGCTTTGGCCTAGGGCTGGGGAACCCACGGAGATCGCTCCTTGGAGCCTGCTTCTAGCGGAGCGTGCACCGGGCTCGGAGAGGCCGGGTTCTGGCTCCCGGAGCAGCTTTGGCCCAGGGACGGGGACCCTGTGGTAACTGCTTCTCGGTCCAGGTCCTGCTGGGTGCAGTGGGGGCCAGAGGGGCAGAGGGGCAGAGGGGAGCTGCCGCCTGTGCCCAGAACAGGCCAAATGACCCGCCGGCGTGGTATCACGACACCCCAACTGCAGCTGGGGCCGAAGAGAGTAGCCGCCTACACCTGGAACAGGACCAGCAACCCGACGGCGCAGTAGCCAAGTCACCCCATTTAGAGTAGGGGCTGTGTAGAACCGCCGTCTGAGCCTGTAAGGTAGGCAGACCTGCGACCCACTGGCAGGACAGGCCCGGTAGCCTGCCAGCGTCGTGGACATGTAGCACCGAGGCAGTCATGTCACACTGGTTGGAGTGGGGGTGGAGCAGAGCCGCCGCCTGTGTCCGGAAAAGGCCCAGCAACCCGTTGGAGAGGCAGTCAGGTAGCCCCATTTGGAGTGGGGGCTGAGCAGAACTGCCGCCCGAGCTCGCAAGGCAGACAGACCTGCGACCCAACGGCGGAACAGGCCTAGAGGCCTGCCAGCGTGGTAGACACGTCACAGGTCACCACAATTGGAGTGGGGGCAGAGCAGAGCTGCCACCCACGCCCGCAGGGTGGGCAGACCTGTGACCGACCAGCGTGGTAGACAGATCACCCTAATTAGAGGAGGAGCACAGCCACTACCCGCCCTGCAAGGGAGATTTTCCAACTATACAAGAGCAATATAAATAAATAGGGGGAAAATTTCAAAAACACAACAGTTTCACCAAGCAGAAAGAAACGCGAGCAGTATGAAAAGACAAGGAAAGAAAGGACCACAAGCAATGCAGGTCAACTCAACGTTAGAAGAGGCAATAGCTGCAACAGATGGAATGTCAGATAAAGAGTTCAGGAGATACATGCTTCAGATGATCTGGAGTCTCAAGGAAGACATTAGACAGCAAAATCAGACAATGAAAGATCTCTTCAACAATGAAATACATAAACAAATCCAGGAAGCAAAAGATCAATTACACAGGGAGATAGAGGTAATAAAAAACAAACAAATAGAAATCCTAGAAATGCAGGAAGCAATAAACCAACTTAAAAACTCAATTGAGAATACTACCAGCAGAATAGATCACTTAGAAGATAGAACATCAGACAATGAAGACAAAGTATTTCAACTTGAAAAGAACATAGACAGCTCAGCAAGACTGCTAAGAAACCATGAGCAGAACATCCAAGAAATATGGGATAACATTAAAAGACCAAACTTAAGAGTCATTGGGATACAGGAAGGCACAGAGCTCCAAACCAAAGGAATAAACAATCTATTCAATGAAATAATTCGAGCAAACTTCCCAGACTTGAAGAACAAGACAGAATCCCAAATCCTAGAAGCCTACAGGACACCGAATGTGCAAAATCATAAGAGATCCACACCTAGACACATTATAATGAAGATGCCCAACATACAGAATAAGGAGAGAATTTTAAAAGCTACAAGATAAAGGAAGCAGATTACATTTAGGGGTAAACCAATCAGGATAACAGCTGATCTCTCAACACAGACTCTGAAAGCTAGAAGATCCTGGAATACCATATTTCAAACACTGAAAGAAAATGGGTTCCAACCAAGAATCGTGTATCTGGCGAAATTAAGCTTCAGGATGGAAGATGAAATTAAAACCTTCCACGATAAACAAAAGTTAAAAGAATTTGCAGCTAGAAAACCATCTCTTCAAAAAATCCTTGGCAAAACATTACAGGAAGAGGAAATGGAAAATAACAATGAAAACCAACAGTGGGAGGTAGGACAGTAAAGGGGGAAAATAATCAAAGAGGAAAACAAATCAGGTTTAGTAACATTAATAAACAAATATGGCTGGAAGAACAAACCATATCTCAATAATAACCCTAAATGTTAATGGCTTAAACTCACCAATTAAGAGACACAGGCTAGTTGAATGGATCACAAAACAAGACCCAACAATATGCTGCCTACAGGAGACGCATTTGATAGGAAAAGATATACATAGACTGAAGGTGAAAGGTTGGGAAAAATCATATCACTCATATGGACTGTGGAAACAAGCAGGAGTGTCCATACTCATATCTAATAAAATAGATTTCAAGCCAAAGTTAATCAAAAGGGATAAAGAGGGACACTACATACTGCTCAAGGGAAACATACACCAACACGACATAACAATCATAAATATATATGCCCCAAACAATGGTGCAGCTATGTTCATCAAGCAAACTCTTCTCAAGTTCAAGAGTCTAATAGACCACCATACCATAATCATGGGAGACTTCAACACACCTCTCTCACCACTGGACAGATCTTCAAACAAAAGTTAAATAAGGAAACTATAGAACTCAATAACACAATTAATAACCTAGACTTAATTGACATATATAGAATATACCACCCAACATCAAGCAGTTACACTTTTTTCTCAGCACATGGATCCTTCTCAAAAATAGATCATATATTATGTCTTAGACAATATAAAGGAGTAGAGATTATACCATGCATCTTATCTGATCATAATGGAATGAAACTGAAAATCAATGATAAAAGAAGGAAGGAAAAATCAGGCATCACTTGGAGAATGAACAATAGGTTACTGAATGATCAATGGGTTTTAGAAGACATCAAGGAGGAAATTAAGAGCTTTTTAGAGTTAAATGAAAACACAGACACAACATATCGGAATCTATGGGACACATTGAAAGCAGTTCTAAGAGGAAAATTCATTGCTTGGAGTTCATGCCTTAAAAAATGAAAAAACCAACAAATAAATGATCTCATACTTCATCTCAAAATCCTAGAAAAAGAAGAGCAAAATAACAGCAAAAGAAGTAGAAGGCAAGAAATAATTAAAAATTGAAGGCGTTCCCTCTAAAATCTGGAACAAGACAGGGATGCCCTCTCTCACCACTTCTGTTCAACATAGTCCTCGAAACACTGGCCAGAGCAATTAGACGAAAGAAATTAAAGGCATAAAAATAGGAAAAGAAGAACTTAAATTATCACTATTTGCAGATGACATGATTTTATACCTAGCAGGCCCAAAAGGGTCTACAAAGAAACTATTAGAGCTAATAAATGAATTCAGCAAAGTGTCATGATATAAAATCAACACGCATAAATCAAATGCTTTCCTGTATATCAGCGACAAATCCTCTGAAACGGAAATGAGGACAACTACTCCATTCACAATATCCCCCCCAAAAATAAAATACTTGGGAATCAACCTAACAAAAGAGGTGAAAGACTTATACAATGAAAACTACAGAACCCTAAAGAGAGATATAGAAGAAGACCTTAGAAGATGGAAAAATATACCCTGTTCATGGATAGGCAGAACTAACATCATCAAAATGGCGATATTACCAAAAGTTCTCTATAAGTTCAATGCAATGCCAATCAAAATCCCAACAGCATTTCTTGTAGAAATAGATAAAACAATCATGAAATTTATATGGAATAATAAAAGACCCAAAATAGCAAAAACAATGCTAAGCAGGAAGTGTGAATCAGGTGGTATAGCGATACCAGACTTCAAACTATACTACAGAGCAATAGTAACAAAAACAGCATGGTACTGGTACCAAAACAGGTGGGTGGACCAATGGTACAGAATAGAGGACACAGTAACCAATCCACAAAACTACAACTATCTTATATTTGTAAAGGGCCTAAAAGCATGCAATGGAGGAAGGATAGCATCTTCAATAAATGGTGCTGGGAAAATTGGAAATCCATTTGCATCAAAATGAAACTGAATCCCTTTCTCTCGCCATGCACAAAAGTTAACTCAAAATGGATCAAGGAGCTTGATATTAAATCAGAGACATGGCATCTGATAGAAAAAGAAAGTTGGCTATGATCTACATACTGTGGGGTCGGGCTCCAAATTCCTCAATAGGACACCCATAGCGCAAGAGTTAACAACTAGAATCAACAATTGGGACTTACTCAAAGTAAAAAGTTTTTTCTCAGCAAAAGAAACAATAAGAGAGGTATATAGGGAGCCTACATCCTGGGAACAAATCTTTACTCCACACACTTCAGATAGAGCCCTAATATCCAGAGTATACAAAGAACTCAAAAAATTAGACAACAAGATAACAAATAACCCAATCAACAAATGGGCCAAGGACCTGAACAGACACTTCTCAGAGGAGGACATACAATCAATCAATAAGTACATGAAAAAATGCTCACCATCGCTAGCAGTCAGAGAAATGCAAATAAAAACCACCCTAAGATACCATCTCACTCCAGTAAGATTGGCAGCCATTATGAAGTCCAACAACAACAAGTGCTGGAGAGGATGTGGGGAAAAGGGTACACTTCTTCATTGTTGGTGGGACTGCAAATTGGTGCAGGCAATTTGGAAAGCAGTATGGAGCTTTCTTGGAAAGCTGGGAATGGAACCACCATTTGACCCAGCTATTCCCCTTCTCTGTCTATTCCCTAAAGACCTAAAAACAGCATGCTACAGGGACACTGCTACATCGATGTTCATAGCAGCACAATTCACGATAGCAAGATTGTGGAACCAACCTAGACGCCCTTCAATAGATGAATGGATAAAAAAAATGTGGCATTTATACACAATGGAGTATTACTCTGCATTAAAAAATGACAAAATTATAGAATTTGGAGGGAAATGGATGGCATTAGAGCAGATTATGCTAAGTGAAGCTAGCCAATCCTTAAAAAACAAATGCCAAATGACTTCTTTGATATAAGGGGAGTAACCAAGGACAGGGTAGGGACGAAGAGCTTGAGAAGAAGATCAACATTAAATAGGGATGAGAGGTGGGAGGGAAAGGGAGAGAGAAGGGAAATTGCATGGAAATGGAAGGTGATCCTCAGGGTTATACAAAATTACATAGAAGAGGAAATGAGGGGTAAGAGAAGAATAATACAAGTGGAAGAAATGATTTACAGTAGAGGGGGTAGAGAGAGAAGAGGGGAAGGTAGGGCTGGGGAGGGGGGATAGTAGAGAATAGGATAGACAGCAGACTACATCAGACACTAGAATGTCAATATGTAAATCAATGGAAGTGTAACTGATGTGATGCAGCAATCTGTATACGGGGTAAAAATGGGAGTTCATAACCCACTTGAATCAAACTGTGAAATATGATATTTTAAGAACTATGTAATGTTTTGAATGACCAACAATAAAAAAAATTGAACCAGGACTTATTTGAAACCAAAAATCTATGCCCGTTAGGCAATATCACAACAGACACTTCAGAAACACAGAAGATAATCAGAAATTATTTTGAAGCCTTTTCCCTGTGTGAACTCAAAGGGAGAACTTTAATCTTTGACCCAGTAATAATGGAGGAATTCTATTTTGTGAGCATGAAAAGAGAAGTATCCTCCATCACAATGATATTTGGAGCATGAAGTACTAAGATAGATGAAAGTTTTCCCATTACTTTTCAATTTGAGGATGGTTTCCATTTCAAGTCCCAGTAACCTTCTACTTTGCTTTCTTTTTTTCCCCCCTTTATACTAAGAATGGATCCTTAAAGGGAATGGGTTGATTCTGATAGAGGGAATAGGGAGGAAAAAGGAAGACAAGATTTCTTCTTTTGGAGATTTGTCTCTTATCACAAGATATGTCCATAGGGGGAAAACTCAACTTGAAATTTAAAAACTCATTTTCAGTTCTTTCAAGTACCTTGATTGAATAATTGAAAAATTATAATTGATCAAATCATCGCTTTTATTCATTTCAACTTAAAAAATCACTCTTCAGGTGTTTCAAAAAGTTAAATTAGAGAAAAATAAGAAGACTCAGGGTTTTTTAGTTAATTATTTTTTTCAATGCTGTGACCGAAAGACCTGACAAGAACAATTAGAGCAAGAAAACACAGGGCCACCTTATTTAAAGACCATTCATCTCTCTGCTGGTCACGTCATTTCACCTAGTCAATTCTACTAGTTGTTTAGGATGAGCTGAAATTATTTATTTACTGGCTCATTGTCTCCTTAATAAAGTGCTAGGATCATGAGATCAGGGACCCTTTAGTCTTGTTCCTTGATATTCTTCAGAGTCTAGATGACAGCCAGTCACATATGAAATGCAACAAATTGACTAAGGAGAGGCCATAATAGGGCACACCTTTTAGGAATAAGGGCATGTTAATCTATTTAAGCCTATCTCAACTGTTCTTTCTTTATTGTGAAAATCATCTCTCCTAGCTTTTTTTTTTTTAATCTATAGTCAACCCACCATGTAATACTATACCAGAACTTCTTTCTATAGTCTACCAGTAACTTAATATCCATTGGTCAACCTCTCCGTCTCTCCCTGTCCACCATCTTCCCCCAGCCCCCCCAGCCACTGGTAACCACCATTCTACTCTGAATTTTGTAAGATTAGCTTTTTTAGATTCTCACATATGAGAGAGATCATGCAGTACTTGTCTTTTTGTGCCTGGTGTATTTCACTTAGTATAATCATCTTGAGTTCTATGCATGTTACTGAAAATAATAGGCCTTCATTCTTTTTTCATTTTTTTAAATGGAGGAACAAGCCAATTGTTGAAAAGAATTTTGAATATGCAGAGAAATGTGAATGCTGATTAAATATTTTCTATTATTATGGGCTTTTTATAATTTTTTTTGAAGTGCAGAAGGCTGTCCTTGGAGAATTCTGTACTATAAATGGGTTTCAAAGCAATTTGGGTAATAGTTTCAGCTTGGCCCCAGGTGAGTGCACTGAGTATTTGGGTGTTTTGCCTTTATCTAGTCTCTTTTCCCTCTAGTAATGCTTTTCATCTCTACTACTTTTTCTGACAGATTTTCCAGACTTCTTTTTGCAAGCTTCTGCATGGCATCTCCATTTTCAATCTTTCAACTTTTTTTGTTTTTTTAAATTTTAATTTCAAACTGCATGTAGTTGGGTTTACTTTTTTATCCAATTTTTCCATTTTTCTTTTTATTAGATTAAGTTGAATTATATGTAAAATGATTACTGATACATTAGAATTTAAATGTACCATGTTTTGTCTATTTTTTCTTGTCTTTTTAATCTTCTTTTTAAAATATTCTTTTGAATTGAGTGATTTTTCATTCTTTTTTTAACATCTGGGATATTTTAATACATATTTATTCTAGTCTTAGGGAGTACACTAGATATCATGATATAAATTCTTAGCATATCAAACACTGTTATAAACTTGTGATTTTACTTTTCAAATATTCCAAGGATCTCTGACCATTCTAACATGGTTTTCTTCTATTAGCATTTGTTCTAATGTAGGTTTGCGGGAGAAAAGTTCTCTAACATTTTGCCAGTCAGAAATCGTGTTTTATTTTATTTTGATTTTTGAAGAGTAAGTTTACTAGATAGAGAATTCTAGTGTGAACATTTTTATTTCTCCTCAGCACACTAAGAATGCCATATGGCAACTTGGGCACCCACTATGCCTGATAAATCAGCTACATATTTTTTATCACAAAAAAGGTCTATATAATCTGATTGGTTTTGCTTTTGATTGCTTTTAAGATTTTTCTCCCTGTGTTTTTTAGTAAATTTAATATTGTGTTTAAATGTGGTTTTATTTCTGTTTCTTTGGTTTGCTTGGAGTTTTAAGAGCCTCATAGATCCATGGGTTCATGCCTTTAATATGTTTTAGAAAGTTCCTGGCAATTACTCTTCAATTACTTTTCAATCTTTCCTGACTCATTTTCCCTCTCTCTCTCTTCTGCAATGCCAATTATACTTTTATAAGTTTGATATTGATTTAGGATGCATCATTAAATTTTTTTCTTTTATTATTCTCTTTTTGTTTCAGTTTTGATAATTCTACTGGCTATGTTAAAATTCTCCCATCCTTTCCTATTTTGTATCTAGTTTGTTGGCAATTCCTTTTGATGGATTTTTCATTTTTAATATATTTTGCTCTTAGTAACTTTCTTTTTTACTTTTTAAAAAATGATTGCATAGTGGCAGATGATGAATAAAGGCAGATTGGGTTTGATCAGTGTACAGTGTATGCATGTATTGAAATACTAGATTGAACCCTATTAATATAAACAATTAATATGTTAATCAAAAATAAAAGACTTGCTCATCGTTGCTGAAATTCCATATCATTAAGTATGTTGTACACATGTTTGTGATCATTGTGTTAATTGTGATCATTGTATAATTCTATCATCTGTTCTGTCTTTGGGTATACTTCTACTATCTTTTATTATTTTTTTAACAAGGCTTCACATTTTCATGCTTTCATATACATCTCATATCTTTCAGTTTTGTGTGAGACTGGGGTAAAATGAGCAGAGCTGGAAATTGATATTATTTAACTTCTGGAGTAAGATGCAGTCCTTTGGCCAGGCCACTGGCACAGGGGACTGAATCAGTCCTCTCGAGGTCAGCTGGTTCTGGGCTTTGCTACAGTTTTAATTTAGTTCAGTGTGCTAGTGTCTTTGGACAGTTTGAAGGTGGGGTCAGGACTTTCTTTTCTGATAGACTTGGGATTTCAGTTCTTGTGAAACTCTGGAGATCTCTTTGTTACACAGCCCAGACTGGGCATCTCTCTGCCTCTCCTCTTGTCTGCAGTCCTTTGGGTTGCTTGGAAGCATCCTTTCTCTTCAGTCCTTTCTTCAGTGCCTCTGGAGATCCTCCCTCTTTCATCTGCATTCACTGTTTGAATTGTGACTATCTCGCATTTGGGGAGGGCTCAGTGCAGGCTTGGAGAGATGGCGAATAGTTTTTCTGCTTTGCCTCTAGTATTTAGAAGCTATTGCTTGTTTCTCCTGCTGGGAAAGGCCCAGTGTGCCCCTGACCAGGGATTTCTCTCAGCAATCACATCGTTTCTTCAACATCTACTCCATGTGTTCAGTGAAGGTCACAGGCAAAGACTCATTCCTTGGCTTGATTGAGCTCAGTTACTCTGATCCATCACAGTAGCACAGGATTTATGGAAGAGACTTCTTCTTCTAGCTGATCTTTTAGGGATGATAGAAACTGTGAGTCTTTCTTCCAGCCAGTCATCTTTCTAGGACTTATTTTATTTATGTTATTTTTAAAAATCATGTGTGAATAGTGTTGCTAAAACACTGATGTAGTTGCGTCCCTGTAGTATGCTGTTTTTAAGGCCTTTGGGTATAAACTGAGGAGTGGGATAGCTGGGTCAAATGGTGGTTCCATTCCAAGTTTTCCAAGGAATCTCCATATTGATTTCCATGTTGGCGGCACCAATTTGCAGTCCTACCAGCAATGTATGAGTGTGCCTTTTCCCTATATCCTTGCCAACACTTATTGTTATTTGTATTCTTCATAACTGCCATTCTGACTAGAGTGAGATGAAATCTTAAAGTAGTTTTGATTTGCATTTCTCTATTAGCTAGATATGTTGAACATTTTTTTTTCATAGATTTGTTGATTGTGGAACTAACCTGTATTTTTCAGTAGATGAATGGATAAAAAAATGTGGTATAAATACACAATGGAATATTACTCAGCATTAAAAGAAAATAAAATCATGGTATTGCAGGTAAATGGATAGAGTTAGAGAATATTATGCTAAGTGAAGTAAGCCAATCCCCAAAAAACAAAATGCTGAATGTTTTCTCTGATATGAGGATGCTGATCCATAATGGGGTTGAAGGGGAGAACGTGGGAAAAATGGAGGAACTTTAGATAGGACAAAGGGGAGGGAAGGGAAGGGAGAGGGCATGGGGGTAGGAAAGAGGGTGGAATGAGATGAACATCATTACCCTAAGTTCATGTATGAAGACACAAATAAATAAATAAATAAATAAATAAATAAATATTTTTAAATGTTTTTTAATATTTTGTTTCAATTTGTTATATATGACAGCACAATGCATTACAATTCATATTACACATATAGAGCATGATTTTTCATATCTCTGATTGTACACAAAGTAGAGTCACATCATTCGTGTCTTCATACATGTACTTAGGGTAATGATGTCCATCTCATTCCACCATCTTTTCTACTCCCATGTCCCCTCTCTTCCCCTCCCTCCCCTTTGCCCTATCTAGAGTTCATCTAATCCTCCCATGTCTGAACCCTCCCCACCACATTATGAATCAGCATCTTTAAATCAGGAAAAACATTTGGCATTTGGATTTTTGGAACTGGCTTACTTTACTTAACATTATATTCTCCAACTCTATCCATTTACCTGTAAATGCCATGATTTTATTCTCTTTTAATGCTGAATAATATCACTGTGTATATATACCACATTTTCTTTTCTTTTTATTTTTTATTGATTTTTTAAAAAAATAAATGACATCAACAAATGGGACTTGCTCAAACTAAAAAAGTTTTTTCTCAGCAAAAGAAACAATAAGAGAGGTAAATAGGGAGCCTACATCATGGGAACAAATCTTTACTCCTCACACTTCAGATAGAGCCCTAATATCCAGAATACACAAAGAACTCAAAAAATTAGACAATAAGATAACAAATAACCCAATCAACAAATGGGCCAAGGACCTAAACAGACACTTCTCAGAGGAGGACATACAATCAATCAACAAGTACATGAAAAAATGCTCACCATCGCTAGCAGTCAGAGAAATGCAAATCAAAACCACCCTAAGATATCATCTCACTCCAGTAAGATTGGCAGCCATTATGAAGTCCAACAACAACAAGTGCTGGCGAGGATGTGGGGAAAAGGGTACACTTGTACATTGTTGGTGGGACTGCAAATTGGTGCAACCAATTTGGAAAGCAGTATGGAGATTTCTTGGAAAGCTGGGAATGGAACCACCATTTGGTCCAGCTATTCCCCTTCTGGGTCTATTCCCTAAAGACCTAAAAACAGCATGCTACAGGGACACTGCTACATCGATGTTCATAGCAGTACAATTCACAATAGCAAGACTGTGGAAGCAACCTAGATGCCCTTCAATAGACGAATGGATAAAAAAAATGTGGCATTTATACACAATGGAGTATTACTCTGCATTAAGAAATGACAAAATTATAGAATTTGGAGGGAAATGGATGGCATTAGAGCAGATTATGCTAAGTGAAGCTAGCCAATCCCTAAAAAACAAATGCCAAATGTCTTCTTTGATATAAGGAGAGTAACTAAGAACAGAGTAGGGAAGAAGAGCATGAGAAGATGACTAACATTAAACAGGGATGAGAGGTGGGAGGGACAGGGAGAGAGAAGGGAAATTGCTTGGAAATGGAAGGAGACCCTTAGGGTTATACAAAATTACATACAAGAGGAAGTGAGGGGAAAGGGAAAAATAATACAAGGGGGAGAAATGAATTACAGTAGAGGGGGTAGAGAGAGAAGAGGGGAGGGGAGGGCAGGGGAGGGGGGATAGTAGAGGATAGGAAAGGCAGCTGAATACAACAGACATGAGTATGTCAACATGTAAATCAATGTAAGTGTAACTGATGTGACTCTGCAATCTGTATACGGGTAAAAATGGGAGTTCATAACCCACTTGAATCAAAGTGTGAAATATGATATATCAAGAACTATGTAATCTTTTGAACAACCAATAAAAAAAAATGACAATGGGGGCTGGGGATGTGGCTCAAGCGGTAGTGCGCTCGCCTGGCATGCGTGCGGCCCGGGTTCGATCCTCAGCACCACATACCAACAAAGATGTTGTGTCCGCCGAGAACTAAAAAATAAATATTAAAAATTAAAAAAAAAAAAATGACAATGGAATGCATATAACACATTTTCTTTATCCATTCATCTACTGAAGGGCATCGAGGTTGGTTCCACAGTTTAGCTATTGTGAATTGCATGCATGAGTCTTTAGCAATCTGAAGTTTAAACTGTGAATTTTATATTTTATCCCATTTGTTTTCATTGTTGGGTGAAAGTGATAGTTTCTTGAGATATTTTTTTCCCCTTCTCCTGAAACTAAATATCCCTAGACTAATAGGTTATTCATTAGTTTTCAGGACCATTTTATGCCTGAAAATTATTTCTTTTTTAAATTGATTTTATTATTATTTTTAAATATATTGCAACAGTGGAATGCATTGCAATCCTTATTACACATATAGAGCACAATTTTTTGTATCTCTGTATATAAAGTATATTCACATCAATTTATGCCATTATACATGTACTTTTTTGCATTACAATTCTTAATACACATATATGCCACAATTTTTCATATCTCTGTTTGTATATAAGGTATGTTGACACCCAATTCAAGTCTTCATACATGTATTTTTTATAATGATGACCATCACATTCGGGATATTTTTTTATCCTAGGCAGATGCAAATATTTCTATGTCTCTTTGAATTGTATCCCACAAGTATCAACACGAAGAACTTTAAATTTTGTGAAGATAATTGGAATTAAGGTTTAAAATTTCCAACAAATTTTTTTCTCATTATTGTTTCCTAATTTAATTGTATTTTAGTAAAAGATTGTAGCCTCTATGATGTTTTACTTTTCAAATTTATTTATTGACATTGTATATGTTCAACTTTTATAAAACTCTCTTGAATACTTTAAAAGAGTAATGGTTCTATTTCTCGGGAGCAGGATTCTTTCTCTGTCTCTCTCCTTTACTAATTATCTATTTGCTTCTGGGCTGGGTGCATTTTTCATATTAATGATTGCTTTATTTTCAACAAATAAAATCAATCAGTTCATTTTCGTATTTATTAGTTTTTATTTCATAATTTCTTGTTCTACTTATTTGGTATTATACCCTAACTTACTCTATTTTAAAGTATTTGTGATACTTTATACTTTTATTTCATCTGGGGTTAATTTGCATTTATGTTAGATTTTTGCCTGCTTCCCAGTACTAGTGAAGATGGATAGCATATCCTCACATGTTTAGGTAGGCACGTTTTAAGGGACACTTTTTGGTTTCTTTCATTTTTCCTTCCTCCTCTCTTCTCCGCCTTCTCCCTGTCTCAGGGGCTTGTTCCCTGACTCCCTACCTTTCAGCATGGGATCAGAAGCAAGGTTTTAAAATGTATTGTATTCCTGCTCCATTGATATTATAGATCTAGAAATACAACAGTGGTGGCTTCACTTATTCTTGGTTACAAGGTTGTGTCTTTATCTTACAGGAGTCTCTTATTTTTATTTTAATTGATTTCTTAAGTAGGAATTGATGTCTGGCTCTTCTCAGGTGCTGGGGAGTCCTATTTCTTTTTTTTTTAATAATGTATTCCACTGTCATTTATTTTTAAAAAGTCAATTAAAATTTTTTTAAATTGTCAATGTATCTTTTATTTTATTTTATTTTATTTATTTATTTTTATTATTTTTTTATTAATATACAAGACAGTCTGTTTTTTATTGGTTGTTCACAACATTACAAAGCTCTTGACATATCATATTTCATACATTAGATTGAAGTGGGTTATGAACTCCCAATTTTTACCCCAAATGCAGATTGCAGAATCACGTCGGTTACACATCCACAATTTTACATAATGCCCTATTAGTAACTGTTGTATTCTGCTACCTTTCCTATCCCCTACTATCCCCCCTCCCCTCCCCTCCCATCTTCTCTCTCTACCCCATCTACTGTAATTCATTTCTCTCCTTGTTTATTTTCCCATTCCCCTCACAACCTCTTATATGTAATTTTGTATAACAATGAGGGTCTCCCTTCATTTCCATGCAGTTTCCCTTTTTGGGGAGTCCTATTTCATGCTCTGCATTTTGATAATGAGATTGGCTTTGCTCCCCATCTCAGAGGTCTTTCTTAGCCATGGTTACTGAGAAGCCAAACTTCCACCAGCTCTCTCCAGGCAATGAGCCCCTTTTATCTGCTCGGACTCCTCCCACCTCATAACTTTTTTCTCTATCTGTTCAATTACTAATTGCTTCTGAGCCAAGGGATGACATTTGTGTTTTCCCTTTTTAGTAGTTTTCTATTTTCATTACTAATATTACTGTTATCATTTTTTTCTAACTCTTGCCTTGGAGTTTCTTTGGATCTTGGATTCTTGCCTAATGTCTCAACATTGGTGTGTAAACACTATTATTGAATGCCACAGATACACTATTTGGCTCTATTATTGGGTTCTAAAGCTAGCATATTTTTCTTAGTTTAAATAAAGTGAAAGGATCTGTTGATTCTATAATATTGGCTTCTCAAATGATGGAACTATGGCTAGTATTGGGAAAGAGACCAGAGCCATCAGTTTTCATTTTCATTTATGTTGAAATTTCTTTTGTTGTTTTTTTTCCCCTGTTATTTTCTGAACGTTATGCTGCCTAAAGTCTTTTGAAAAGAAATAATGAAGGTCTTTGTACATGTAAAAAGCCTATTCTTTTACATAAATTTATTTCTAGAATGGGCTACGTGTGATTTTCTGCTACTAAAAGTGAAACAGCCAATTCTTTGGGAAAATTGTTTTTGTAAAAATTTATTTCTTTCCCAGACACTGCTTTTCAGCCTGAGAAAAACAGAAAATCTTTTTTTTTTCTGTCTTTACCTAGGGTGGGGACTTTCCCTTTTTTCTTTTGTACCACTGAGCAAATTTGTAAAGGTGGGTTAATAGGTTAGTGTTTTGACCACTGCCCAGGATACTAATAAAGCATCCCTGGCTTGCAGGGAGGGGTTTGCTATCTTCTACGACATGTCATTTCCTGAAGCCCTCAGAAGCCCATGCAGGTGAAGGATGGGTATTCCCTTTGTGGTCCTGGGTCCTTTAGCTACAACTCACTTCTGACTAACTTCCCAGGCCCAGTTTTACATCTTGGCAGGAAAGTGGCTGCCTTGGACATTTCACTTGAAAATGACTAAGGAATCTGCATGCAACTGAGATCATTCTCTGATGATCTGAACAGACTCCCATTGTTAGACTCCTCTGAAGGGAGGAAGACAAGAACTGTTTCCATTCTCCAATATCTGGGGTAAGATGACCTGTGACCAAGGACTAAAATTAAGCACACAGGTCAGTGGTTCTCAACCAGAGGCAATTTGACAGTTCTGCCTGAGTGATCCCTGAAGTCCAGGTAGCTCTGAAGGTTCAAGGACATTCCCATTTCATATGCTGAAACCATTCTTAGGTAAATTGTACTTTGACCTTGCAGAGGAGGACAATAGAACTTTCTATTCTTATAATGACCCTGAAAGGGACTCAACCTATATAGTAGAAAGGATGATTGTTTCCCCTTTAAATCTGTGCTTTTCATAATGACATCATTAAACATCGAGAGGAGCTCAGATGTCATTGCACTATGATTCCCTTGCATGAGTACAAAACACATGTATTTCTTCATGCTGAGAGAAAGATGTGAGGGGAGGACTGAAATGCCTGTTACAAACAGATGCAAAAGTGAAATTCATTTCTTATCATGTGCTTCTCATATTTACCATTTTGAATGCCACCACCACAGTAGTGCCATTGAAAAATCATTAAAAGAATAATATGAGCAAACAAAAGGAATGACTTGCATTCTTTATTATTAACCAACAGCCAAATGTTTATTAAAATTCTCCTTTGTGTTTAAACTAGAACAAATGTTTTTTTTTTTTTTAAATGATTTCTTCAGACAAAGGTTTTCAGGTTTTCTATTGTCTTGGCAATTAATATGCCAGTGTCACTAAATGAGTTTCTCTAAATCCCAGAGGTCCTCGGAGGCCTCTGACAAAGGATTGTTCCAATTGCTCCTGTTCTGGTACGATAAGGAACGGACACAGACAGTACAAAGCAGTGCTGAGGACACCTGCTTTTCCTGCCGATGGACTGATCAGGGAGACAATGAGCCTCTCTAGAAGAATCCATTAATAAATGACCACATTAACCTCACAGAGATAATTTGATGTGGACTTTAAACTCAGCTAAAATTAAAAAAAGATCATTTGGCCTCATTTTATCGCCCAAGTTCAAATCATTTTTTTTTTATCGATGTTGAAATCATTAGCTGTGAACAATCAATAGAGACAGGTACACAAAGAGATGGTTCTCCCCCCCCCCCCATTGTAGGCTGTTACTCTTAAATATGAATATGAATATGTTGGTGAGTAGGAGAATAAGTTTGTTTCTGATAAAATAAATGACTTGAGATGCTAAGAGCTGAGGCAAGAGGATGAATACTTGATACTGTTACCTTAGCCCAGAGAATAGGCTTATGGTTGTATGCACATGAACTGACCCTAGAGAACATGTTAATTCCACCACAAAGGCATCTCAAGGTCCTAGAAGGTGTTCTGGTTGGTTTGAAAAAAATAGATTCAGTTGTATAATCTTTCTTCTAACATGCTTGACTCACATCATGAGCACTGCCTTAAAATATTTTTACCTCATTTCATTGTCTTAGATGATAAAGAGGAAGATTTTTTTGTTCTATATTTCCTTCAAGCTACGTGTTAGTATAAGAACATTCCATGTTTACAGAATTACTTCTCTTGCTTCCTTGATCATTATCAATTTACCCTGCCCTGTGATGTTCCTTCTATGAACTTGCAAATGATTGATGCATAAGGTTTTTCAGCAAGTTTTTTTTTAAGATATCAGAAGTTTAGAATTGAAAGGGAGTTTAGAGATCATGAAGCACAATACCTTTATTTCATATGTGAATAAATAAGGACTAGGGAGATGAACAACATGCCTAAGGGTATAAAACCTGGCAAGGAATACTGATGAGTTTTTTATTTTTTGACAAAAATTTTTAGGAATCTCAATTAAGTATGGGACCATTCCTGGTTGGGGATACAATAATTTTTAGACAAGTTCATTCTGGTAGCATTTGTGTCTTCCTTGGCCTCTTCCTCTTTTGCATTTCACGTATCATCTTGTGTTCATTTTTCTTTTTGTACTATAAAATTATTCTTTTGGTCCCTCTTACCTGTATGTGAAACATGATATGTAGATCTAGATTGCTTGGGTCTAAATATTGGCTTTGTCATTTATTAGCTGTGTGACCTGAGGTAAATTAACAGACCTCTCTGCCTGTTTCTTCTTGTGAAAAATGGAAATGATAATAAGATACGAAGATTACATAGAATACTGCGTATGAAATAGTACAGACATTGCTTATGGTAGATAACAGGCAGTGATAACTATGATAACTGTTTTTATTCTAATTACCACTTTCAAGTTAGCATCCTACAGATACCTTAAACTCTTACATTTCACTTCAGGCCTGTATCTTCTACATCTCCAAATTTGGTAGGTGGCAACATTATCTACATGTAGGAGTCAGTAGGGATGTCTGCTTTTTATCAATCCTCTGTCTTGATCCAATAGCAACTTATTAAACAAATATATATATTTTGGGGGGGGTACCAGGGATTGAACTTAGGGGCACTCAACTTCTGAGCCACATCCCCAGTCCTATTTTGTATTTTATTTATAGACAGGATCTCACTGAGTTGCTTAGTGCCTCACTTTTGCTGAGACTGGCTTTGAATTTATAATCCTCCTTCCTCAGCCTCCGGAGCTGCTGGGATTACAGGCGTGTTCCATGCACCTGGATGAAGAAATATATTTGAATTTAAGTTTCTACATGTCAGTTACATCTATCCTCACCTCTATAAGGGTATTTATATTGTGTCACCAGGTCCCTCATTGGTTCTTTGAAAGAATTTTAGAATATCACTTTAAAATTTTTACAAATAATGTGTATAAATGAAAACTTATCTGTTCCTAAAATAGATTGTCCTTATAAATCACACAACCATCAGTTAGAGATCTGAATTTTCTATTAATAAAATTAATAACAATTAACACTACATATGTTTACACATAACCACAGATAAAATTATAACCATGGTTTATATGCAAAAAAAATCAAATACAAGATTTTGAGTCTATTTTAGTAACTTCATGATGCTGTAACAAAATGCCTGAGACTAGGTAAGTTATAAGAGCAGAATTCCATTTCTTACAGTTCTGGAGGTCAGAAAGTCTATGATCAACGTGGCAGCAGATTTGGTGTCTGGTGAGGATTACTCTCAGCTTCCAAGGTGTTGCCTTATTGCTACATTCTCACATGGCACAGAAGGGTGAACACTGTGTCTTCACATGGTGAAAAGCAAAAGGGCAAAAAAGGCCAGGAAGCTCTCTGAAGCCTGTTATATGAGCATTGATCCCATTCATTAGTTTGAATCCCTTATGACTTAATCATTTCCCAAATGGCCCTTCTGAATACGATTGCATTGCAGATGATGTGGCAACATAAATTTTGGAGAGGACACCTTCAAGCCATAGCTGATTAAGTACCTGGCATTTACCTTATTTCTTCTTACTTAACAAAGTGCAAAGCCTCAGGTCAAAGTTTCTGACATTCACCTGGGCTACCTGCATTAATCTTTTCTATTCTTTAATTTCCAAAGGCAAGCATTGCGGTGCGTGAGAGTTCTCTTTGCCTCTTGCCTCTGGCTGTATCCCAGCTCTTTCTTCAACCCAGTTCTACGGAGAACCATCCTTCTCCATATTTAGACTTTAGATGGAAATTTCATAGCAGGCAGGAAAGCATTTTTGAGGAAGACAAAGAAAAGGCATAGAGTACCACAGGCTGTTGGCCAGATACAGTTGAAAGCAGGTGCAATAGTTGACTTATTTCTTCCCTTTCTTCATGGATGCATTGTTTCACTGAAACTTTAAAAATAAAAGTCACCATTCTGCTTTTTCATTTTGTAAACATTTGGTAGAGACATGACTGGAAAAGCATGAGGAAGGGGCAAGCATTGCATTTTGACAGAGTTAAGTGTACTCGGGGACATGTTCAGGGAGGTCAGGGAGGTGGCCGCCATGTATTCCAGCTGATGACTTCCTGTAGGATGAATTACAGCTGCACACAAGAATGTGCTGAGGAAGTAGGAGCTCTGTGGACTGACTTTGAGCAGAAAGATTTGTGTGTACCTTCTTGATATATCTTCAAATTTGTAATATTCAATACAATGGTAAAAAATAAATGAATCTTAATACAAATATATTCTTGAACTTTAGGTGTTGTTCTAGAGAAGATATTGAGTATTACTTCTTCAAAACATACCTTGGCATTTTGCACAGTTCACAAAGAGTTGAAGCTGGATGGTTCAAACTGATACTTCCCAGGGGTTCAGATAGTTGGTGTTTTGTGAATGTCCTCTGATCTTTGAGCTTGGGGAGCACAGGATCTAAAGATCTAGATTCTGATAAAAGTTATGAATACCCCTGGGAATAGAATGGGCCTTTAGCTAGATGTGTCCAGTACAGCCTTTTACCTGCTGCATTTCTCCAGTGGAAAGATTTTGGGATATAAAAAAAAATTTTTAGATGCCTTCAAGTTATATTATTCTTAATTTCTCTGACCTAAAGTTGTAGCTGCTTTGCATTTCTCTTGTGAATCTCAAGTTTTCTTTAATGTCACTTTGTCCTGGAGTTTCAGGGGACTAATAGCTCAGTCTTTTCTCATACTCCCAAGACTCTTGTGCAAAACAGATCCATGAGGTGCTGAAAAGCCTCTTTCTACATAACAAACCATTTGGTCAAGAAGATTTTTAAATTCAACATTGGGGGTTATCACCCATGATATAACTGCAAGGAGTTTATTTGAATAAAATACAAATTTGAAAGTACATGCCTTATTAGGCTTAATAGTAATCTCTCTCTTTAGGAGAAATTGCAGAGTTGGTGCCTAATGGGATGGTGTGGATGAATAAAGGCATGTTTCTGGAGGCGACAGATACTCCAGAGCTTGTTGACATGAAGAGTGCGAGCTGATTCTGCGTGACCTGTTCATCTCCTGTGGTTCTGTTAGCTGAAATGTAGGCAAAAGGTCAGCTCTGGGATTTCACCTATTCAACAATTAGGAGACTGGCTGCTATGGAAACAGGCTCATTTGTATTTAAGACCTAACTTTTAACAAAGAACAACTTCTGTTTTTAAGTCCAAAGAAATGTGATTTTGAAGAAGTCTTATTTTTATAGAGATTCAATTTTGATTTCACTGGATCTTCAAGGCCCTTTTGAAAAATACTGAATGTTAATACTAGTCATGGGCAACACACTGCAAAATAGCAGATGAATGAACTGTTGGAGTTGTGGAGTCACAAATGAACTGATGGATGTGTGGATGTTAAGGTGTGGTATCTCTCATTATATTTCTGTTGGATTGAAGTGTTTGATCAAAGATTAGATGTGGAGCAAGAAGTCCAGGGACTAGTTTGTACAATTTTTAGATAAGCTGAAGGTACAGGGGATTAAACTGAAGTAGCTATTTAGCATGCTTTCTGTGTCTGTTGAATAGTAAGGTAATATACTATATAATATAGAAATTAAGATGAACCTTTCCCATTCAGTATTTGTGGAGGTATATACTGTGTATGGAAAAAGCTGTATCAGTATTATGACCAATCTGGGTACTCAAGCTAAAGTAACTGTGATTAGATCTGAGAATGTGTTGAGAAAAGGCAGGTGTTTGACTAAGTGAAATTCAAAAAATGTGGTACCAGATATGCCAGAAAATTTAAAAATATTAAAGCATTTAGGAACCTGAGCAGGTGCTGACTGTGGTTCTTATTGAAATAGTTCATTATTTGTCGCAAGCCATCTCCATGGACTGTGTGTGTGAGCTATGTGCATTTGAGCTTCTAATAGGACTGGTCTGGTGTTGCATGCTGATTGGGCTGTGCGACAAAAATGTGCCTTTCCTCTCCCTCTGCCTGTGATTCCACACAGCACCTGAGATGGGTGTGACTTGCCAAGATGTTAATCAATCTGCTGACTACAAGACATCACAAAGCAAGACTCTACCTTCGAAACCCTATTCACTGCCTTATTTGGTGAAGAACATTCCATCCTACCTCCCTTGTGTGTGTCTCCCCTATAAAATAAAAAGAATCCAGGTGCAGGCTGTCTTTCCAGCGCTGCCCAGCATGGAGGCAACCCTTGGGGTCACCAAACAGTCCCACCATTGATGTTAGAAACTCATGTTTGTGAGCTGTGTGGTTTCTTTGCCATTTTCTCAGTTATTGATACAGTCAGCTCCTTTGAACCCAGCTCATTTTGCCAGCTGGGCCAGCTGGCCACAATTATTGGCCAGATGAGCTTGCTCTTGCTGTATGCCCTACTTCAATTCACTACTTCCTTCTCTTCCATGACAGTTAGCATCATGTCACTACCAGTCCAAAAGAAGAGAAGTCATATGAATAGGTAGGCTAGAAATTCCAGAACTGCTTCCCAAATTCAACTCTCCTTCACTTTTAATTTCATTTCATACTCTCCTTAAAGTAAACTGCATGGTAGGCATTGAGGTTATTGTAAATCTGTTATCTAGATACAACAAGTTGTTACTTCAGATAAGTTTTGCAATAGGTCATGTGAAACCTGGGAGTAAATTTGTTTCTTTGGACATATTTTTTTTTTATGTGGTACTGGGGATTGGATCCAGGACATGCTAACACTGAGCTACATCCCCAGCCCCACTCTCCTTTTAATTAACTATGTCAAGGCAAATTCTTGCTAAGTTGCTGAGGCTAGTCTCAAACTTGTGATCATGCTGCCTCAGCTTCTGAAGTTGCTGGGATTTTAGGCCTGTGCTACTGTGCCCGGCTTGGACAATTGTTATATTGCCTAATGAGGACCATTGAGAAGGCAATTTAGGCTTTAGTTAGGGCTATTACTTATCATTTATTTGCACAGAATTTCTGAAATTAGAAAATTCATATCATAGCCGTTCTTGCCTGGTAAAGCGTGACTTTTAATCACACACATGTTAATTAAGTATAGTGAGCTCTTTTGTACTGCATATTTATTTTCCAGAGCATGTGCAGGAACTTCCGTCTCCCACTAGGGCTGAGCAGAAAAGACATGAGATTCCCTTGTGTTTCCCAGATCTCAACTAAGGCTGGGTGGCATCACAGCTCCCAGATGTGGGGCTCCATAATAGTGCCATGGCTCCTTCCGTTCGCTTGTCTTCTTCTTTCTCCAATCTTCTTAACTTTCTCAGTGACTCTGCTGGCCTGCTCTTTTTCATGGCTTCTTATGGACCCTTTCCTAAAGAACTCTGACTTGTCCTTCTTGGCTTTGATGTAACTCCTCAAATCCATGCTTCACACCAGCAGAAATTTGATTTCTTCAAAGGTGGAACTATAACTCTAACTTCTCTGCTTACCTCTGTTGTTCTGTTTTCTTATTACCCATAGAATCTTATCCTTATTCCAAAGTATGACCTATAAGGCTGGCAGTCCCTTGTAATCCTCTTGTTTATCTATCTCTGAATCTTTCTCTACTGTAGTTTTATTATGATAACATTATAAATGCACAACATTCAATACATCTTTAGAACACTAATAGGATTGACTTAAAGTCTAGATAAAGCAGGAAAAACCAATACAGGAAAACAATATTAGTTCATGTTGAAGTCTAAGCAAATTTGGTTTTGATTGAAGAGCCATACATTTAATCTTAATTTTTGTCAGAGTAATGAGGACATATAGAACATGACTTCTAAGCAAAGATTCCTCTATAAAATTTGGGGAAAATCATCTGTGACCTATGAGATTTTTTTCTATTTTATATCTTTCTCTTAAAAGCTTCATGATAATTATATCTGCTAGGAATGGTTTATTTTATTTTCTTAACTGTAGTTACAAATGATTGAAATCTGGAGATTAAATGTCAGTGTTTGTTGGCTGACCAAAACAAATGATTTCATCTGCCTTAAACTCAGTCACCAACATGTATTAGAGGTAATACATAATTTCGTATTTCAAATGTTCATGCTTTTAGTATTACTCGTGATAGAAATATCCCTTCATCGAGCTTTAGCTAGATGGCAATTTCATTAAAACTATAAGTGCTATACCTTCTGTCTGGGAAAGTGTAGGGGTTAGGACCTTACTAAATTGCCAGCAAAACAGCACTGCACCATGAGTCCTAGTTACTACTGTAAGACCCGCTGTGAAGCATGAATTCATAGACAATATCTAAATTTAAAAAATAACTTTAACCAGTGTAACTTGTTTCAGCAGCTTTGATACAGATACAATGCCACCTAAGCAAAATAACATGTATTCAGTTTTTCTTTCAAAATGAAGATCCTGATTTAAATGTTCTTTTAAAATTTTGATGAAAACTGCCAAATTGCTTTCATTTTTTTTGGATTGATAGCCACAATGTCTATGAAAGTTAATGTCTCTTCTTACAACCTTATAGTTATGAAAAACAAATTTCTTACAAGTAACTGAAATTCCCAATCCTTGCCAATCTGTTGGTGAAAAAAATCTTGTTTCATTTTCATTTTTTAATCAATACTGAAATAATCAAACGTAAAAAGGCATATATATATATATATATATATATATATATATATATATGAGCTATAATTACATATAGTAAAATTTGTAGGGTGGTGAATTTTGATAAATGTATCCAATTGTGTAATTAGCACCACAATGAAGATATAAAACATTTACCCTTCTGCCTGTTAATAGTCAGCCTTCTGCACCTGCTCCAGCAGCTGTCAGCCTCTTGGCCAGTCCTGCTTACAAAGACCCTATGGGAAATGTAATCCAGAATGCTGGTTTCAACAAAATGCATTACCCTTCTCTCTCTGATTTTCTCATCTTGGTGACCTTATCAGTTTTTTAGTGTATTTTGCTTTTAAAATTTTATCTACTCTTTCTAGCTAGTTATTCTTGGTGGGTGTGAGTTTTTCTGATAATGTAAGGGCATATATTTTTTTTCAATAATAGTTTTCCTACTTCTGGCCAATTTTTGTTTCAGGAAGGGTTATGATGTTATTAACAGCTTCCAGACATAAGTATATTATCACAATAGTAAAAGCGCATTGCCCTCTCATGCCTACACATCTATCTTGGGTAAGATGGAAAGTGAATCTGCTATACATGGTCACTTAGGGATCCAGGGTGATACAGACTTTTCCATCTTGTTTCTCTACTTGGTGGAACCCAAGGCTTCATAGATTGTACTGATAGAAGAGACTTAGTTGAGCTCATATTCCTATTCTGCTCTGTGTTAGCCAACACTGTTGCTCATGGCCTATTGGTCAGACTAGTCACATGGTGCTGACTAACTGAAGAAAAGTGGTAGGTAGCATACCTTTTGCAGAAGAAATTTGGTAGATAATTACCATGGAGATTAGTGTTTATTGAAGGTCTATTACTATATGTCAAAACCTTTGATAAGAATTTTACATATATTATTTCTGTCATTTCTTACAAGTGTTGTTTGGGATATTAATTAGTGATTTTACATTTAAAAGAAGGAAACTAAGGACTAAACATGCTTGGTGTTTGTCTGTAGGCCACACAACCAGAAGTGGTACACTCAGGATTTGAATCCAGTGTATTTCTTAATTGGAAGTCTGTTCTTTCTCCAGTAGGACATGTATTCTAGATTCAATACATATTTGATGAATTAAGTAAATTATATATATTATAGTAGTTGGCAGTCTTGTTCAGTTTCCTTTTCTTTGAAAAAATATTGCTGATTCAAAACTCATTGGTGAAAAATGTCAACAAAGAATCTGTCATCTGTGGGGTGAAATACTAGCTTGCAGGACTGAATTCTGGAACTGGTTACCTGTTTTATTTTTACTTAAAAATTTGTCTTGATATCTGTCACTATGGCAAGCAAAATCATTGTTGTAGAAAGTTTTTGTAGACTGAAAACATGGGGATTGTAAAATGCAATCAAAACAAGTGTATATTCTGTGGGTAACTGTCACATATTTTATAGGAGATTTTTCAATCCAAGTAATGTGGCATAGCAGCAGAGTGTGATTGACAGCATTATTTGTTTTTAATGAACAAAACACCAAGAGGTTTTGGTCTCAAACAAATAAACCTTGGCAGAAGACATATTTGGTCTAATACAACATTGAGAATAAAATGGGAGAATGGGTTAAGACAAACATGATGCTAGGAAACTACTGTCTCATTTCTCTTATGTCTGTGAGAAATGTGTCCTGACATCTGAAAAAAATGATTTTGGAGGTTGCCCTGTCTCTTAAACATTTTTTATTATGCAAATGGTTAATTATTATTGGACAAAAGTCCGAAATGTGAAATTATGACTTACGATGATGAGTGCATTTTGTGTTGTAGGACAAGGGAGAGAGAAGTCGCTCATGTACCAGACACTGTGCCAAACAGCCTTTTCTAACCACTTAATTGGAGTTTTAGAAAAATAAGTCCAGTGATCTAAATTATTTTAGCCATTATGCAACCTCAATCTTTCAGTACCTACAGAGCAATGGAAAAGACTGCTTAAGGTTGATAAAGTTAAGTTTAAAAAAGCTGAGGAAGTTTCTGTAAAATTTAATCAAATGTCAAAAGAATCCTTGGGGAGGAAAAATGAGAAGTCACTGCCGCTCTGACCCTTCCAGACCAGCATTATAAATGGATTTATAGTTTTGGAATTAACTAACCTGTTGAGACTAGAGCCTGTGATTTTTAAGTGTTTTAACATCACTTTATTTACAAAAATCTTTGCAAATGTATCCTCTGAGATGAATGTGTATTCCCTAAAAGTTTTGCAATCCTATTCCTTCCTTTTGATTTTTTAGACTGATGACGGCAGAGAACTGCTGCCAATAAAAGAGCATTTTGTCTTTTGAACCACATTCAAATCAAAGATTCTTTTGCTGCTACTAGATTTCGATTGTAGCCTGAAATGCTCACCCTCCTCTTCTAAGTTCTAGCAACCTTTGCTTTCTGCTGTTAACGAGACTAAATTCTACTCTGTTCCTTCTATGTGACTCCCAGTGATATACAACTCTGATCAGTGAATTTTTCTCCAAGATGTTGTATCATGAAACTCCCCAGCCTGTCCTTCTTGGTTATTAGAGGATTATGCATGTAGAGAAATTTGAATTTTCGTTGTGGACTGTTTATAAAATGAGGAACTTTAATATATTTTTGTAACATGATTTTCAACTAAAAATTATATTTTAAAGGACTCCTTTTGTGTTCATGTGTATTTTAAAGAATTGGCATGAGAGTTTACTCTATGATTGTGAAAAGATTCATCAGTTTATGCTGCAGTAAGATCCCTAAACTTTAATGGCTTAAAACAACAAGGTTTATTTCTTATTTATGCTGGATGTTCATTATGTATCTGAGAGAGCTCTGCTTAGTCACTGACATTTCAAGACTCAGATTGTTGCAGCTGCCACCATTTTTAACTTTGAGTTTTCATAGAGGATAAAAAAGGAATGTGACTGTCATTTTAAAAGTTATTTTTAAAAATTAAAATAAAAAATGTTCTAAATTAAGCTTCCAAAAATTTTTAAAAATTATGTAAAACATAAAATTAAAATTGGTTTTCAGTTTACACAGCAATTGTCCATATTTATGGGGTAAGATGTGATATTTCAATTTATGTATGCATTGTTTAATGACCAAATCAGGGCAAATAGCATTTTTGTTACCTTAAACTTTCATCATTTCTTTATGGTGAGCACATAAAAAAATCACATTTTCCAGCTATTTTAAGATATACAAAGCACTATTGTTAACTTAGTCACTTTACTGTGCAATAGAACACCAGAGACTATTCTTCCTATCCAAGGGTCACATATTCCCTACTGCTTAGCTTCTCTCTCCCCCCAACTTTTCTTGCTAGTGCCTTGTAACCACTGTTCTACGTAACTTCTATGAGTTCAACTATTTTATATTCCACATACAAGTGAGATTTTTTAAAAAACTTCTTCTTGAGGTGACAAATATCACTTCTGCCCACATTTCATTGGGCAAATCAAGTTATTTGGCTGTTTTATATTAAACAGGGAAGAAGACTGTAATACTATAGTATTTCCCCAAAGAGATCTGGAATATTTTTGACAGTGTTAATGACCCTTATAATAATCACCCCCATATACATTTTAAGAATTACTTTTCATATCAGAACATAATTTTGACTACTTTTGTATGGGTTATTTATACCCCCTAATTTTATGAAATTAAAATTTATAACTTAAGCTATGTGAGTTTATAAACACATAAACTTCAGTAGTCTTTATTCAAGGACCATTGGTAAAATGTGGTGATTTTCAGATGTGTCCACGTGGGAGTAAAGATCTTGATAATGAGAGCCATTGGGTTAATCTGTTTTTCTTCTGCAAAATTTATTGTGGAAAAAATTTCAAACATACAGAAAAGTTGAAATAATTTAATATATAAGAAACATTTGTACACCTACTAGGTTCTATCATTAACACTTTTCATACTTGTCATGTCTTCCACCTATTCATCCCTCCATCAATTCACCTTTCTATTTTCATTTATCTTGATGAGTTCCAGAAATCAATAGCCATCTAATAACCTTAGCAGGCTTGTCATAAATTAGATTTCTATGTTTATAAATAGTCTTTTCCTTTCTCTGGATAGTGCAAAGGCATGAATATACTATTCAATGAGCAATTTTATTTCCATTAAAGTCTTCTCAATATATAAAGCATAGCCATCCCTTTAACTCTCTGCTTCTCCCTTCCCACTTCTCTTGCTAGTGTCTGGTAACCACTGTTTTATTCTACTTAACTTCTATGAGAAGTTGCTCCGCCTTACTAAATTCCCATTCCATTCCACTTTCTCCTCCAAGTCAATCATTCAACTTATTTTTTTTCCATAAAAAATTACTGTTCTCTGCTTGAGAGTTTTATGTAAATGGGATGATGCAGTGTGTACTCTTTTATTTGAGTTTCAGCATTTTATTTTTAGATTTACCTATTCTGTTCATGTGCTTTTATTACTACATATCATATTTTCTTATTAACACACTCCTAGATCCTTTATAGTTTTTAGATCTTATGAACAAAACTGCTAATAATATTCTTGTCCAATTCTGTTTGTGGGTATATTTTTATTTCTTTTAATAAAATGTATATGACTGAATTTGTTGGGTCATAAGGTAGGGGTATTGCATTTGTCAGGGTTCTCCAGAGGAACAGAACTAACAGGAAAATAAATATATTTAATTATAAGAGGGGATTTATTAGGTTGGCTTACACTATCAGAAAGTGGATATTCCTACAATGACTATTTGCAAGTTGGAGAGTCCTAGAAATAAAACCTGTTGGGGATGAAAATCAAGTCAAGATGGCGCTTGGCACTTTGCCAAGAGGAGTGGTTTATGAAGTAACACCAGCGAGCCATTAAGATGATGAGGATTCCTTAATGACTGACTGCTGTATCTAGATGATGTTAATTAAGTTAAGCTGTATGTAATTAGTTGGGTATATGTACCTCTGCTGTCCTACAAAAAAGCGGCTCCTGCTACCTTGGGTGCCCCCTACTTTGAGTTCTGTCTCAGTTCCTGCTAAGTTCACTGGCAATAAAGTCGTTCCCGCTTCAACCTTCAAGTTGCTTGTCACCTCTCGGTTATTTTGCTCAGCCAGACTACGACAAAAGCCTCTGAATAAGAGGGACCAATCATGCAGCCCTCGTCTGAAGCTGAAGGCCTATAAGTTCCCTGGAGAATCACTGGTACAAGTCCATGTTCAAAGGCTGAAGAATCTGGAGTCTGAAGTCCACCAATGGTGGACATATTTCTTGGACATCCATTTTGCAACAGCAAAAATTATACCTACTCAAGAGTCAAGAGTACACAGGCTCAAGCTTTGCCCCTCTTCCACTTTTGTTTCCATCTGGGCCCCTAGCCTACTGGATAGTGCTGCTCGCGTTCAGGGTGGGTCTTCCCCTCTCCGTTTACATGCCCACATGCCAATCCTGGAAATACCCTCACAGACAAATCCAGAAGTTTGATTTACTAATTTTCTAGGTGTCCTTCTATCCAGTTCAATGGACCAAGAGTTACCATCACATTTATTTTTGTGTGTGTGTGTGTGAAATTACCAGAACTTTTTTTTTAAAAAAAGGGTTTCCAATCATACTGCAATTTCATTGTCAAAGTATGAACATTTTGTTTTTACCATACTCTACCCAACATTTAATGTTGCCAGTCTTTGATTCCAACCTCCTGATGAGTGTATGCAGGTATCTCATGGTGTGAGTTTACCTGAACATTAATGCTGCTACACGTTTCTTTACATTTTTATTGGCTTTACATACACCTCCTCTTGAGAAGAATATGCTTCAATATTTTGCTCAAAAAGGATTTTATTTTGTATCTTAATTTTTAAGTTATAGGAGTTCTTTACATTTCTTGGATTTCCATTGTTGGTCAGATACATGTTTTATAGGTATCTTCTTTCAGTCTATATCTCATCAATCTTAATTCTCTTTAAAAAGTTTGAAGAGAATTTAATTTTATTTCTAATCTTCTCCTGATTATTCAGTTTTGAATTTCTATGTATCAAAGATTTAATCCCAGAATGAGCACAAAATTCTCTGGGCCTGCCCCACCCACAACTGAGCTGTGCTCGGGGGACACAGATGAACTTTTGATGTGGCCTGCCATGAAACCATCTGAATTTGCTGGCACCTGGCCTCTGGTGTCATTTTCCTTGCCAGGGCTCACCTTCTGCCCTTGTCAGGACAAGTTTTGCTGAGAGTTTAGGGGTGATTTAGTCTCTCCACCCACATGGCCTCTAAGATTGGGCCATGCCATTTTAAATTCTAATTGATAACTTTGGAAAAGTGAAATGTTTAAATCAAGCTTGCCAGTTTTTATAAGAGGATGATGCAAAGATATTTTCCCCCCACAAAGGCTTAATATATTAAACTTTTAGGTTTAAGCCGACAGTCTACCTTGGAATAACTTTTGTGTATATAGTATGAGGTAGGGCTTACAGATATTTTATTTATTTTATTTTTCCATATGGATATCAAGTTGCTCTAGGATACTGTTGAGAAAAAAAAAACCTTCTGGATTGCTTTGATGTATTTTCAATTTATTTTAAAAAGTTTTTTAAAATATTAAATTTCAGTGTGAATATCAGTCTATTTGTGGCATCTTTATTCTTCTCATTGATAAATTTGTCAGTCTTTATGCTGGCACCATACCATCTGAATACTCCAGCTTTACAGTAATTCTTGAAGTTAGTTAGCCTACGTCCTTCAAGATCATCATTTTGTAAAACTCCTTTGGATTTATTAGGTTCTTTGCTACTGTACATATATTATAAAATCTGCTTATCAATTTCTATGTAAAAGATTGCTAGAATTATGAAAGAGATTGTGTAGAATTTACAGATTAGTTTGGGGAGACTTGACATCTAAATAATAGTGAATTTTCGATTGATAAACATAGTTGTCTCTCCATTTATGTAAATTCTCTTTAATCTGATTTAGCCAGTGGTATTTATCTGCTTGGTTAACCTGCAACTAACTTTTGGGTAGTAACTCAGTTATTAGTTCAGTTTCTTTAACTTTAGTTATGTTGCTTGAAATATTCCTGGGCATTCATTCTTCAGGGGTTCAACAGAGATTTGGGCAAAATGTATTCAAAAGAATTTTGGGCTCCTTTGGCTTTCTCTCTTTCAGTTTTTCCTTCTTCCTTGCATGGTTCTTTGAAGTTCTGCCCTCTGGATCTTTAAATGAGAAAGACAGCAGGTTTTCTATTTGGATTTTAGCCACCAAGTATGACACTGGCAGGCTAAAAGCTGAGAGCAAGGGATTCACCCAGTGCTAGTCCCCATAAACAAAAATAACTGAAATTGGAGCAGACCTCAATGGGTCAGCAAGCTATGTTTATTAAGTAGTGTTGGAATGGCACATTTTCAGGGAAAAAATGACAAAGGTTACAAGAGGGGTCTGTTTTTTATAGATTTTAATGAGAGTTAATCACAGCAGAATGTTTAGTGTGAATCTTTAGAAACTTGGGCAATCAGGAAACTAGTTGTGCAGGTTCAAAGCCTAAATCTGGAAAACAGTTGTAGAAGTTCAAAAGCCATTGTTACTGGGATGAAAGTCCAGAGCCCAGAGCCCATCATTTGTCTTCTCCACCCAGGACTCATTTTTACTGGGAAAATATGAAAGTCCAGAGCTCAGAGCCCATTGGTTGCCTTCTTTCTCCCTGGGGGTGGTTATTTCATATTCTTCAGTCCCTGCTTTTAAATGGCAACTCCTGGGAAGAATATGCCTGCTATTCTTTGCACTCAAATAAACTTACATAGTTAAAAAATTATTCTAGAGTTTATAGCTGTTATCTGTGGGAAGGTTAGACCCCCACAACTGCTACTCGAAGAACAGTCCACTTAATTTCATTTGGACATGTGATTTTTAATAATGCATGAGGATATTCTTTAACTTGTGACTTTAATATATCAGAGAGAAAAAAGGATTCATTGTGACTTATTAATCAGAAATTCTATAGGAACTGTGAATAGCTTATTGAATGTATTCATTTTAATAGATGCATACATATAACCACAACATGAAGTTCAGTTCTTTCTTAACTGCATAATGCTGTGAAAACCTTCAATTAAAGTTAGTATAGAAAAATTCTCTGTCCTTGTCTTAGTATTCCTTCATTTTTGATTCTACATGTGGTACATTTGCTGTCCTTCTGTATTCTTCACCTTATCTTTACCATTGCATATATTATTTCAAGGATCTTAGTATTAAATTAAAAGTCCTTATTTTCTCTTTATTCTATCATTCAAAACTTTCAGGTAGCTGCCAAGAATAATTACTTATGGACTATCATTCCTTTTCTGTTAATTGGAATTGAAAAAATTTAAAACTAGTAAATACTGCAGTATGCCTATGTTTTTTTTCTCTTATGTGTTTCTTTTGTTTCCTTTCTTTATTTTTGTTGAACTCCACTACATTCTTTGACACCTGATAGAAAGAAATCAAACTTAGTTGGAACATGACCTCACAATGACTTCTCATATTACTTGCATCATGGACTTTGGTACTTTGTATGTTGCAAATCAAATACCTTTAGTGAATGTAAACATTTCAGGAATTTATTGTACATTTACTCCCCAATATTATGGATAGCTTCCATTTGTTCCTAAAATAATTCTTTTTTTTCTCTCTCAAAAAAACTTTAATTTAGTTAAGTAGTTCGCAAAACACTGTAAACTTTAGAAGCACACTATTAAACTAATAAGTCACTTCCTAGACCTTCAGCCCCAGAGATTTTGATGAACTAGATGTTGAATGTATCCCTGGAATATGGATTTTCATTGCTATGTAAAACATTTTCATATGACAGAATGTTATTTTGATTTATCTGGTTCACATACCTTAATTATTAGGTTGGGGCAGGGGCAACTGTGTTCCCAGTGTAGATGCAAAAATCAAGGCACAGGTTAAAAACAAAAAAACATAGTGACGAGTTAAAGAGCAGAAATATTCATATGTTCTGGGTCATCTTCTCTGGCTATGCTTGCTGGAATCCCACTTGGGACTCTGGCTGGTGGCCCTCATCATGCTATTCATACAATTGGTGGGCTGGATCTAGTGGCAGGAATTCCACCAAAGAGAAAACTGCTGGATCCTATAATGTGGTCCTTAAGTCCTTATCTACTAATAGAGACTTGTCTACAGAGGAGACGAAACAATACTTGTTTAATGAATGCAAAAGCATCCTTCAAAAAAAAATCAAATGCTCTTTTCATTTCCTAGTTCTTATACTGAGTCTCTTTGAGGAACACTTATCCATTTGACCTTTGGAGAGAAGAAATGAAGACTCCTGTATTTTTTTTTTTTAAGTACTCCAGTTCCACTGAGACAGGAAAAGACCTTCACAAGTTGGATAATTAGTTTCACCAACTGGTTGCTACCTGCAATTTGAGAGTGATTAGCTGAAATGAATGATGCTTATGTATGTGGTATTTTGTGGAATTATGGAGGGACCCTCTCAAATGATCACCTATAAACTTTTCTTGCAGATCTTGAATGCACAGATGAAAATCCCAGATTAGCCCTTATATCAAATTTCCCATAATTTACCTTTACAATGGTATCTTGTGGTTTTGGATCTCAAGCTCTGTAAAAGGTGTTTTAAGTGATTTTTTTTCTCTGATTCTACAATACCTCTATTCATTTTACTAGATTAAATGCCTAGAGGCATAAACCTAGCAACAGAATAAGCCCTACCACTTTGAGTTATTCCTCTTTGCTTTGCTTACCTTTTCTTGGGTCCTCATTTTTCATTCTTTTCCCTAATATAAGTACTAAAATAATTTGCAGTATTCATTGAGATCTATGTACTAGATGCTGTGCTATGTTTTGCATTATCTCACAAAAAACTATCAACTTATAAGGTAGGTCCTATTATTTTTATTATACACAAAGACTATTATTTTAGAACAGTCATTTGAGATACAGCTATGTAAAGTCATTCCCTGACAGCACAGATAATTCCTGTGGAAAACAGTTCAGGGAAACCAACTAAGTAGTGATAGTCAAAATCCATTTTGGCAGAGGGGTGGTGTAGGTGAACTGCGTAATACATCAATGATGGAAGGTAGAGGCCCCGATGAAAGCTGTTATCTACATGAGCCAGTGGCAACCTTATTTGTTTTATTTGGGAAAAATTGACAAAGTAGGAGACAGGTTGGCTTTAGAATGTGGCATTAACTCAGAATATGCAATAAATTCATACCACCCATACTTTTTCATAACAGTAGATGGAAAATGGGCTGTCATTTCTCAAATATAGAACATTATCACCCTGCTGGTACACTAGTTGTGTGATTCACAATAATGTAATTTACTTCTTTTTTTTAAAAGAGAGAGTGAGAGAGGAGAGAGAGAATTTTTTAATATTTATTTATTTTTTTTTTAGTTCTCGGCGGACACAACATCTTTGTTGGTATGTGGTGCTGAGGATCGAACCCGGGCCAGACGAGCACACTACCGCCTGAGCCACATCCCCAGCCCTGTAATTTACTTCTTGATAGTTTTATAAGGAATCTTTTGACTTCTGGGCTGGCACTAATTAAAATGGAGCTCCAGTAGAAATTATTTTGCAGACAGTTTTTTTGTATTATGTATCAAAATGATATGGCAGGTTCTAAAAAATAGTCTTATAATATTACTCTTTAAAATGATTTCCCATGTAATGTTCTTAAAGATATAATTTTAGTGGAAAGCATGTTGATGCCTGCCTTTAAGGAGTTTATATTTTGATAGTATCAAGACATTTAAACTGTGATAGTATTTTATCAGATGTCTCTAAATTTTTGTGTGTGTGTGTGTGATTTAATGAAAGTTTTTACATCATCTCTTATTAAGTTCTCCCAAATGATCTGACTCATTTCTTTAGAATATGTGGTACTTAGCATTGTTTACTTTTAAATAGCTTTAAAGTTCCAGTTGAAAATGTGAGTTCTTGGGGAAAGTCTGATTCAACATATTGTATTAGTAGCCTGCATACTTCAGCTCAATATCAGGAACTTGATAGGGAAGAAAATACTTTCATGTGGCTTTTGTATTAATAAAAGTTAAGTATTAAATATAAACTCTAAACAGTATTTTATTTAGAAAATAAGTATTTTTATCAAAATAATGCATATAGTTTAGTTCAAAATGTCTAAAAAAATATTTGGCTCTCTTATCTTACCCCTCCCTAGTCTTGCCTCTCCATGACAACCAGTTTTTACTCCTTAAGCAATTTCCTTTTGTATTTAATTGTAGTTCTAAATATTCTTTCCCTTTGATTTATTAATTTTAGATATGTCTGTTATCCTTTCCTTCCACCCACACAGTGGGGCGTTATTAAGCTGAAAAGATGCCAATACAAATATATTTTTTAACCAATATTGAATTTTGACTTACAAAAATGCAGTGTGTTATAGTTAAGCTTACTAATAATTGCTTACTATTTTCTTTGGTTTAATTTTTTTGAGCCTATGATTGTCTCATAGATTTTACAAATTTATAAAATACTTTGAAAAATTTTAAGAGATAAAACTGATGTTTATTAGTTCTATATATATTGTTTACATAGGTTGTTGGTATTATTTGGCTTCCCCTAATCTGTGAGATACTGGAAACCAATAGAGACACTCTAAGTCCGTAGGTTGTATAAAGGTTAATTTGAAGTGTCAACTTGATTGGATTAAGATATACCTAAGATTAAGAGGCTTCTGGGTGTGTCAGTGAGGGTGTGTCTAGGAATGTTTGGCACGTGGGTTAGCATACTTAAGTGGAGACTCTCCCTAACTATGGGCAGCACCATCCAATAGGTTGGATGCTTGGATGGAATAAAAGTTGGAAGAATAAGAATGCAGCAGCAGATGCAAGTTTGATTCTTTTTGAACAGGTTCTTAATTGCTGCTGTGATTGCCTGAGGATATCAGACTCTGGCTCCTTTGCTCTTCCAAAATGGACTCTGCCAGTGATTCTCCAGGAAGTTCCCAGAAACCTTTGGTCCTGGTCTGGGGTAGCATCATTTATCCCTCTTCTTTTGAGGCTTCAGCCTCTTGGACTGTGTAGCTACTGCTTCCTCCAGCTCTCCAGCCTGCAGACAGCCATGTGGGATTGTCTAGCTTCTGGTTATGTGAACCAATCTAATAAGTACCCTTTATATATATATATATATATTAGTCAGGGTAGAAACTCTGCTGCGTCAGATCCATTCAAATAGATGCATAGACACACAAACATTATGTAAAAGCAAGGGAATAAGCCACCCCAAACAACTCAGAATTCCTCAACAAAAGACTCTAGGGACAACACAGTGGAGAAAATGTCAGAGAAGGAATTTAGAAAGTTCACAGTGAAACTGATCTATGAGGTAAAAGATGATGTAAGGAGTGAAATTGGAGAGAAAATACAAGAAGTGAAAGATCACTTCAATCAGGAGAGAGAGGACCTGAAGAAGAATCCATTGGAAATCATTGAAAGTAAGTAATCAATAAACCAAATTAAAAATTCAAGGAAAAGCATTACCAATAGACTAGACCACCTGGAAGATAGAGTTTCAGGCAATGAAGACAAAGCATATAATCTTGAAATAATATGCTGAAAACACAATTTTATGTTTATAAGACCCCCAAAATTCCATCAGAAAACTTTTAGAATTCATAAACAAATTCCACAAAGTAGCAGGATATAAAATTAGCAACCACAAATCTATTGCATTCCTGTATACCCATGACGAATCATATGAAAGAGAAATTAGGAAAACTGTTCCACTCAAAATAATCTCAAAAAATAAAATACTTGGCAATCAATATGAGAAAATAGATGAAGCATCTCTACAATGAAAACTACAGAACACTAAAGAAAGAAATTGAAGATAACCTTAGATGATGGAAAAACCTCCCATGTTCTTGGAGAGGCAAAATTAATATTGTCAAGATGGTCATAATACTAAAAGCACTATACAGATTCAATGCAATTCCCATCAAAATTCCTATGATGTTCTTCATAGAAATTGAAAAAGCAGTCATAAAATTCATCTGAAAAAATAAGAGGCCCACAATAGTCAAAGCAATCCACAGCCAGAAAATGAATCAGGAGGCATTATAATATCAGGCCTTAATCTATACTGCAGGGCTATAGTAACAAAAACAGCATGATATTGACACCAAAACAGGCAAGGAAACCAATAGAACAGAACAGAATAAACAGAGACAAACCCACAAATATACAATATATAATAAGATTAAATTGAGAAACAAATAGTAAATCTTATTAGACCAATATATAATATATAATATTCGTGTTAGACAAAGGTGCCAAAAACATACACTGGAGAAAAGATAGCTTTTTCACCAAATGGTGCTGGGAAAACTGGAAATTCGTATGTAGTTGAATGAAATTGAACCCCTATTTCTCACCCTGCACAAAAATAAACTCAAATTGGATAACAAAACCTAGAAATTAGATCAGAAGCCCTGCACATACTAGAAGAAAACGTGGGCCCAACACTCCAACATAACAGCTCAGGAACTGACTGAGTCTCAACATTGTGTACATCTACAAGAATGGGCTCCTAGCTAGAATAAGATATATTCCATTCTTGTATAATTATAAAAATAAATTCTACTATCATGTATGTATAACTAAAAAGAACCAATAAAAAAGGGGAAAAGCATAATTGATATTACAGATGCTTTCAAACATAGGAAGGCATTAAAACCATTCTGATTTTAAAAAATTAAAATCTGAAACTGCCTTTAAATTTATCAAACATAGGGACTTTATAACACAGTACACTGTTAAGAGTGTTCTGTCTAACCCCACAATGGTGTGACTGACTTGGAGCTGTGTCTCTCTACTGCTGTTCAGTGTTATAAGAGGGTATCTTAACTGAACATGCTAAACTGAAGAAAAATAATTCAGAATTTGAAGTATATTTTCCCAAATGTGTGTTGCATTGTACCATTGTAAAGTTAAAAAATTCTATGTCAAAACATTGTGAATCTGGGAATGTCTAGAGTTCTTTTCTGTTTGATAGAATTCAGCAGCTTACTCATTCATTATTGGTCTATTAAGATTTACTATTTGTTTTTCAATTTAATCTTAGTAAGTTGTGTCAAGGAATTTATCCATTTCTTCTAGGTTATCCAATTATTAGGTATTATAATTGTTCATAATAATTTCTTCTAATTTTTTATATTTCTGTTGTGGCTGTTGTAACATGTCTCCTTTTTTATCTTCTGATTTTTAAAATTTTAGTCTTTCTTCTTTTTCTCTTAATTAGTGTAGCTTAAGATTTGTCAGTTTTTAAAAATCGTATCAAAAAGCCAATTCTTTGTTTTGATATCTTCTTTGATTTTATTATTTTCTTCTTTATAGTAATTATGGGCTTAGTTTCTTCTTGCTTTCCGAGTTTTTTTGAAGTTCAACATTAGGTCACTTGAAATTTTCTTTTTTGCTATAGACATTTATAGCTATAAGCTATAAACTTCTTAGAACTGCTTTTGCTGTATTGTACAGGTTTTCATATGTTGTGCATTCTTTTTTTTGTGTGTCAAGACATTTCCCTTTCAATTTCTCTATTGGTTGTTCAGGAGCATGTTTTAAAATTTTCATGTGAATTTTTGAAATATCCTCCTATTACTGATTTCAAATTTTATACCATTCTGACCAGAAAAGATCTTTATATGATTTTTAATCTTATATTTGTTAGACTTGTTTTGTGGACTAACATGCTCTATTCTGCAGAATGATCCATGTGCAGTTGAGAATGTGTATTCTGAAGTTGTTGGTGGAATGTTCTCTAGGTCTAGGGTTTTGCTTTACAATTGACTATTTTCAGGTAATATTTCAGGACTGCTTATCACTGTCATTGCATGTTTATTTCCTTTATTTGGACTGATGGTATGATATGTTGTTGCACAAATTTATTATAGTTAATTCAGTTTTTGTCCAAAATCCAAAATCATGTTGCATTTTTATTGGACTTTGTACCAGCTAATTTTGGTGCAATACTTTAAATGATTTCCTTAGCATGACTTTTCTAGAAATGAAAATGGTGAGTCAGAAATAACCAAAACTATTTATTTTAAAGGTTTAACAGGTATTCCATGTTGCCATCCATAAAGATAAACTCCCACTAACAGTATAACTTGAAAACCAAACATTATCCTTTTCTTCTATATGGCTTTCTTTCTTGACAAGCCTATGTTGCTTTGAAAACTTCTAAATAATGTTACTTAGTCTGAGGATGCACTTGGGGGAAGAAATTTAGTATTTTACCAAAAACAGAATTTTTTTTTTCTTTTACCACTAGGCACATCTATAACAGGTTAGGGAAAATACATTAAGTGGGTGTCTTAGTTTGGGCTGCTGTAATGAAATACCCAGTAGGTGGCTGAGGTAACAAACACTTATTTCTCATGATTCTGGAAGCTGGAAGTCTGAGATCTGTGCCAGCATGGTTAGCCCTTGGTGTAGGCTCTCCTTCTGCTTTATAGGGGCCATTGTCTCACATGGCAGTCCCTTTCATGAGAGTTCTATGATCTCATGACTAAATTACCCCCAAAGGACCCACCTCCTGATACTATCATATTAGAAGTTAGGATTTCAATATATGAATTTGAGGAGGGAATGGGCATACTCTGTAGCAGTGGGGGACAATTTTCTCAGAAGCATAAATTAGATCTCTCTAAAATACCTGATTTTAAATTCCATAAGTCAAAGTAACCCTTTATCATATCAGTACAAACTTTCAAAGTCAAACTAATTCAGTGCAAGTAGCTACAGTAGCTATTTTATTCCTTGTAAAGTCATATTGACTAAAAAGTCTCTCCTTTATGCTTTGAGATCTAGGGATGACACAAAGATACTAGCATAAAAAAGGAAAATACTTCTTTAGATCTAAGTTGAAAACGTTTTAAAGAAACATGGATTTTTCATATATGTTCTTTGGAAATATTTGAAAATTTACACTCATATGTCTTAATATCTTTTCTTACCACGTCTCATATTTAGTATTTTAGTAAGAAATGTTTTCTCTGAGCCTAGTAATAAAACTGAGTTAATGTCTCAGCATATAGCATTTATCCTCTCTCTATTTTATAAATCTTTCCTTGTTGAGAAAAATATCACTACCTGTGATTCTGAAGACTCATTTCCAAACAGGTCAACACTGTATGTGATAATCCCACGACTGGAGATGATGTGTAAGGCAATAAACTCCTTCTGTTTTGTAAACAATAAAATGTGAAACCTGAGTGCTTATGACAGCAGGATACATTTACTGCCGAGTGACACTTTCTTCCACTCTGGGAATACTGTGCAAACAAACAAAAAGATTATCGGAACGAGGATGTGAAGATTTTTGCTTTACTCTTTTAAATATTTTGTTTTATAGGCAAAATTTGAAGAAATATATTCAGAGAAATAGAATCAGTAAGCAGTAGAGCCTGTTATTGCACAAAGGATTGGATGAGGTGTGTCTTCAGTCAGGTCAGAGTCAAGAATTGAGATCCACTCTGAGAGGAAGATGAATGGGTCACTTAAACATAATTACCAGGGGCATCTTCTGATGCTTAGGAAAAGGTCAGACAGAGAAGGAAGAATGAGCAAATATATTATGTCTACCAAGGCACAGCATCAGATTGCATATTTAAAACATAATTGATTAATGATGGAAGATTTTAGGAATTCCCTATAATTCTACCACTCCAAAATATTTCATTTTGAAGTATGTATATATTGTCTTTAACTGTTTCATATTGCTATAACAAAATCATAGGAGGCATGGTACTTTATAAAGAAAAAAAGTTTTATTTTTCTTAGATTTGGGGGCTGAAAGTCCAAGATTGGGTGGTTCTATATGTTTGGCTTCTGGTGAGGACCTTTTGGCTATGTCACATGGGAGATGGCATCGCAATGACAAGATTGACTTCTTAAAAAATAAATAGCAAAAGAGGAACAAAGATCATGAAAGGGGCTAGCCTTAAGAAACTAATCTACTCCTGTAAGACCCAACCCACTTTAGGAGACTAGCAACAATCCTTTCTGAGGATGTTCATAATCTAGTCATTGCACCCAGCTTACTTTCTAAAGGTCCCACAGCCTTTCCATACCGTTATATTGGGGACCATGTTTCCAGCACATGGAAATTTGGGGAAAACCTCTGTCCAAATCATAGGACCTGCCTCTGTTCTTCTAAATATGTATAGGTTTAAAAAGACCTTTTCATGAAAAAATCACAAAGGTAATGTATTTTTATTACAATAAATTGAACAGACATTTACTTGATAAATAATTAATTCCCTTAGTTTTCTAAATTTCTCTCCTCAGTTAAATTTTATTTATACTTTTAAATATTATGTCGGTGTAGTTGATATCCAGTATATAATAAAATATGTAAAAGTTATATGTATTATAATCACACTCTATGAAAGAGCGATACATCTTGACTCTAGAGTTTAGAACCCAATTACCTTTTTTATGTCATTGATCCCAGTCCTTTCTAAAGCAAAGTTTTTCTCCTCAACCATTCTAGCATCTTGCCAGCCACCTTGGCCCATATATATTCCATTTCTTTCTCTCCCAGGTAACAGGCTCTATTTATTTTGTTCTTGTGACAGGCCATGGATAATCTAATTATACACTTGAATTTCTTGTGGATCACACAAAGATAAATTGTGTACATCTCATCATGTATTGATTCATGCACCGTTTGCCATGCAGTTGACCCAGAGAAACACAATTACTGCTGTTACAGTTCATTTAAAAGAGTTTTCAACAGTTTCAGATGTTATCATTTTAGAATTCATGGTCTTTTGGGTGATACTATAACACACTCACAGACACACACACACACACATAGCAGAATCTAACCAAACTGAAAAAACTGAATTGTATGTAATTTTCTGAATCAGAAGAGAAAATTCTCTTTAATCTGTAAGGTTCGGTTTTACTGTTAAAAAATGAAGAAACTGCTTAGTTTTTTTTTTTCCCATCACAGAGTTTTGTTGACTTCATCTAATTTGTTGGCCCTGCACATTCATGGGTTCTGTATCCATGGATTCAATCAACTTTGTATTGAAAATGTTTGGGAAAAATTCCTTTTCTTGTCATTATTCCCTAAATAATGTATTATAATAATTATTTGTGATATTATATGTCATTAGGTATTAAAAGTAATCTGAGATTATTTAAAGTATATAAGAGGATGTGCATAGGTTATATTGCAAGTATTATGCCATTTTCTGTAAGGGATTAAGCATCTATGATTTTGGCATTCATAGGGGTTTCTGAAACCAATCCTGCATGTTTACTGAGGGAGCTGGATCATATGGAGTATGCAAACATGGGAGGGCTGTTATTCTTCCAATCATAATTTATTTTAGGTTAAAATTTCTCCTTTGTTGCAGAACCACTCTGAAATAATTCATACATATACATATACACAAATGTAAAGATTGAGTTTTGACAATAAAGTCTTATAGAAATTTTGTTTTTACCAATATACTATTTTTAGCTAGTGTTGGGTTTTTAGAGTCAACTATATTTTGATATAAAAAATAGCAGTTCCTATTCCCCAGTGAGTAATATAATTGAGAATTATTGAATGAAGTTACACATAATCTTTACTTAAAACTACAGAGTTACTAGTTTCTGTGTCTTTTTAAAATAAATATATCTTTTTAAATCAATGTTATTATAATAATGATATAATTAACCTTGTTAATATTCTTCTTTCTTTATAGTAAGTAATAATTTCTGTTAGGGACTTAAGTCATCTAGGAAAGGTACAATATTTAACCACTGTATTCTCCTAAAAATAACCTTTAGGATATATCTCAAAATTCTCAACATTTTAGTTAACATTGAAATTTTCATTTGGAAAAAAAAATTTAAATCATATTTATAAGTTTTAAAAAATCGATTTTAGTACTTGATTTTACATTTTGAAGGGTAAATATTAGGGAAGATTCTCAGTAAACATATAATTTTCCAGGTACGAAACGGATATGAATATTTATGTATAAGGCTGAAGATCTGAAGAATTTGTATTCACAGTAAAGAAGTTTGTGATAGAAATGCAAAAATTAGATCTGGACAAATAATTATGACAGCGAATGAGCAATTTCTCAACCCAAATGTTTTGGAGCTTAGGGTCATAAAAAGCTGGATAGTAGGCTACCCAGTTAAGTCTTGTCTGAAAATACTCCTGAGAAGGAAGGGGGCATGAGAAAGTGTGAGCAGTGCACACCTGACTGCATGAGGCCGGCGGGAAGAGCTTGAGTGCTGATGACAGCCATAGCTCCAGTAGCAGAGATGGGCAAAGTAGACAAGATCAGCATCGTTTCCCCTATGGGTTTAATCCAGGTAAGAAAGTCAAACCTTCTTCCCATCTTTTCCGTATCATAAGGAGTTACTGACATTCACCATGATCCAAGATAGATTTGGCTGGGCTCCTTATCTCATATTGGTGATAACATTACTGCAGGAGACCTCAACTGTATTGCAAGTGGGATGAGTGACAGCTGTAGCTGAAATGAGTTTCTACCATTGGTGATGTCTGAAATGTTTTCATAGAATGATTAGGCAATGGTCTCCTTTGAGAATCAATCTTTTCATACATTTTGTTCTTACCCACAGAAGTTAGTTTCTGGGTAGATTTACATTTCTCCTTTTATCTTATTTATTTATTTTTTGTCTTGAGGAAGAGTTAGTGCCAAGTGACATATGAAAGAGCAGTTTTTATATTTTATAAATGCCAGTTAAGAATAGGAAAACATGACTTAAAAATAAATTTGGTTAATCTATAATTTGAAAGCACCCAAACTCTTATGGGCCGTGGGTTGTGAAGGCCTTCCTTTTTTTTATGTTGCTCACCAAGTTGAAGGTTGGAGTTTAAGAATCTCAAACTAGACAAAGGCGCCATAAACATACCTTGGAGAAAAGATAGCCTCTTCAACAACTGGTGCTGGGAAAACTGGAAATCCATATGTAGCAAAATGAAATTTAACCCCTATGTCTCACTCTGCATAAAATACAACTCAAAGTGGATCAAGGACCTAGGCGTTAGACCAGAGAATCTATGCCTACTAGAAAGAAATGGAGGCCCAACTCTCCATCATGTCGGCTTAGGAACCAACTTCCTCAACAAGACTCCTAGAACACAAGAAGTAAAATCAAGAATCAATAAATGGAATAGTATCAAACTGAAAAGCTTCTTTCACAGCAAAGGAAACACATGAAGAGAGAGCCTATGGAATGGGAAAAAATCTTTTCCCCCTGTACCTCAGATAGAGTATGAATGTCCAGGATATATAAATAATTAAAAAAACTTAACACCAAAACCCCAAATAACTCAATCAATAAATGGGAAAAGAAATTGAACAGTCACTTCACAGAAGAAAAAAAATATGATCTGTCAACAAATATATATCAAAATGTTCAACATCTCTAGCAATTAGAAAAATGCAAATTAAAGCTATGCTGGGATTCCATCTCACTCCAGTCAGAGAGGCAATTATCAAGAATACAAGTAACAAATGTTGGTGAGAATGTGGCGAAAATTTTCATTCATACATTGCTGGTGGGACAGCAAATTGGTGTGATCAATGTGGTAAGAAGGATGGAGATTCCTCAGAAAACTTGAAATGGAACCACCATTGACCCAGTTATCCCACTCCTCCATTTATACTCAAAGGACTTAAAATATTACAGTGATGCAGCCACATCAATGTTTATAGCAACTCAAAACACAATAGCTAAGCTATGAAACCAAATTAGATATCCTTCACAGATGAATGGATAAAGAATATGTGGTACATGTGCAGAATGGAATATTTCTTAGCTATAAAGAAGAATGAAATTATGGCATTTGTTGGTAAATGGATAGAACTGGAGACTAACATGCTAAGTGAAATAATCCAGTTCCCCAAAACCAAAGGCCAAATGTTCTTTCTGATATGTGGATGCTAACATATGTGATATGGACAATAAATATTATAATTAACTCATTAAAGCTCATTAAGTCATATTATTACAAACTTTTTAGATATACAGTGATACTATTGAGCCTATACATACTTATTTTCCATTAATGATAATGGGTTTGGGCATAAGTTCTTAATCTCCAGCTAATTGTTTCTTAGGGCCAGGCTTTTAAGTATACAGGTTAATTGATATTCCAAAAAACTTCCAAACTTCAACAAAAATGATTTTGTTCCTCACATTGGATAGTCTGGTGTAGGGCTGCAGTATGTTTTCCTCAGTAAAGTTATATATGGATTGGGACCCTTTGCTCTGGTGACTCCACCAACCTTCAGGGCCTTGGGTCCTCTGCCTATGGCTGACTAACCATGGAGACCATGCAGGATGTCTTTAGAGGCATATATCTCTTATGTACTCTTTCCATCGGAGACACAAATTAATGATCAAATTTACTTCTGCAGGTGATAACTCAGAATTTTCCAATTTAATTAATTAAACCCATCACTGAATAATCCATATAAGCATATTCATTATTGCCTTTAAGAAATACATGCTCATGAGTCCATATTTCCATGCTATTCATAGTTCAATTTTTATTTTACTAAAAAGTTGGAAAATTAAAGAATCCATGCATTTTTCTAAAATCTATCAATTAGCAAAGTTCAAGCATAGAACTACCAGTTTGGACCAAAAGTGGGGAATGTAGTTGTAGTTGGAAATGGGGTATGGTGAGTACATGGCATTGACCCTGAAACATGTTTAGGGCAATACATTGACTCATAGAGGAGAAAATCATCCAGTGCTTTCCAAAGCTTTATACCATTTGAGCCTCACAACATCACAGTGACATTGGTACATGCCATTAAATGAAGAAACAGGTGTGTGTGTGTGTGTGTGTGTGTGTGTGTGTGTGTGTGTGATTTTGTTTAGATGATGTGATTTGTTTCACTTGCTTTAAATAATGAGCTAACACATGAAGAACTATCCTTGTATTTTTCATTTTTGCTAATTAAAATTTTAAACTCACAGGGATCATGTAAAATTCTAAACTCAGAGGGATCATGTAAAATGTAGACCATCATGTTTTAAAGAGGCTCATAAGAGATTTCATGAATCCAGTGTTTTGCAAAATGTTCCTAACTGCCTTTGAAGATATTAACTTATATTTGCTTCCTGAATAAAATTTCACTTTGGTTGGCATAATGCCATATTTGTCTCAATTTTATTATCTAAGTGAATGCTTAAGATGGTTTAATGCTTTAAAACTTTTATCCCTCATTAATTAATCTTCAATATCTTTCTGATGGACCCTTCTGAAAATGGCAATACTGAGCTTCAACTTTTCTAGTTGATGGATTTTAGGGAAATTTATTGCATTATTTTTTACATTTTAAAGTTTTTTATTAAGTAAAAATTGAACTACAAATTGCATACAGATCCAATACCCATAAACATGAATTCCTAAATTGCAGTAATGAATATATGAATATCTTACTGATTTTTTAAAAATTAATAAACATGGAAACTTCTGGGCACAAACCTGTAAAAGTAAATTTAAACTTTATTTTTATTATTTCAAGAATTTAACTTAATCATGTATTTATTTTTGAGTTTTATAAATATAGGAATATTAACAATCTAGATTGAATTGAAACAAAGTTGACTCCTAATTAAAATTTTAAGTACATTTTTATGTCAGTATGTGCATATTTACAGATTATAAATAACAGTCATTTCTAAAACTAATTAAAATTTCATATTGGAATCTTACCAGAAATTTTTATTTCATAGCAATATTTTTGTTTATTTATCTAATAACCTAAATCTTTCTGTGCATATTATTTTTCTGAGTCTATTACCCACAGTTTGGTGATGCATGTTGCAAATATATCCCTTGAAGTTTCTTTGGGGATCATTTTGCTGTGTGATTTTAGTGATTTTGTGTTTCCCTGTTGGGCTTGGAAGATGAAAGCCCTATAACAATCAGGCACTACAGAAACATCCTAATTCCTCTGGTCTTTTTATAATTTAGATCTTTGAGTCCTTCAATGCTTAGTACAAATCCTTATTTATGTTAAATTGAATTTGTAAATAGGTGTGGAGAGGTCCTTGAAAGAGGTATAATTCGGCCATTTCATATGTTGCAGAGGGATCATGTAAAATGTAGACCACAGTGACTTACAGATAAAGATAGAATTAGTAGTTAAAGTCTCCCACAATTTATATCTTATAGATTCAATCCCAGCTCCTAAATTCTGCAAGAGGGAATGATTGGGCCCATTACATTCACAGACAAGACTGGATGCCAGAGGAGTAAATGACTTTGGAGGGAGGGAAATGGAGAGGCCCAGAGGAGATTTGTAGAAATGAGTACATAGAAGAACAGGGATAGCCACAATATGTCATTCTGAGTCCTGGCCTTAGTTTGTTTGGAGGTCTTGTCCCATGCCTCAACATGGTTTTTTTTTTTTTTTTAGGTGCTGGGAATTGAACCCAGGGCTAGTCAAGTCCGTACCTCTGAGTCACATGCCCCATCATCAGTGTGGGTTTTCTGAGGCAATCAACACCCTTATGTTTAATAGAGATGAGTGACAGTTACTTGCAATAAAAAGTCTAAATAATCTGGCATCTCTCTTGCTTTCAGAAATCAATAACGTAACTTATTGGGAGAGGATCTGCTTGATGACAACATCCAATATTATTGTATTTCCATAAAGTCTTGGAATCTACCAAAACTCTCACTAGGTCATTTTCTCTATCTTCATTAAGTTCAGAAGAAAAACCTTAAATCCAGGTACATCAGCTAAAGGATTTGCTTCTGCAGGAAGATCTGAGAGTTATGCTTTACCCATTTATCTTTGTTATGGCTTCTTCCTCATCCAGTTAACGTGTATGTCATATTTTGCTGAGCACAATTGAAAGAAATATACTTGGCCATAAAGAATATGTTCTAAGTATATTTGGAAGCCAGTATCTTTTATAATATACTGCTCTGTGTCTATTTTAGTTATATATCAAGAGGAATCTGGTCTCTTAAAGCTACATGGAATAATTTTTTCTTAAGCTTTGCCTCTTTTAAACTGCAGAAAATTCTGTTTTCCTTATAGGATAAACTGTGGCCCCAAGAACATCGATAGCAGGAAATAAAATTTTTGTGGCATCAGACTGAGATTAGAATTCACAATGTTATAAAAGATGCAATTTGTCCAGGTGGCTGCTTTCCACTTAAAACTCAATTATAATCTCCCTTTTATGAAATGGAGAGACAGGTAAATTCTTTATTTTTAAAAAGTTTTCTGAGTAAAGTAAGCTAGTGAACTTCTTTTCTGGCTGTTTCTAGTAAGACCTACACTCATAATCCAAAGTTGTTTGTAAATCTCATCAAAGCAGGAAGGCCATGTTTTTCTTCCTTATCACTCATATTTTCCCAGCACACCTATAGTTGTTTTTCCCCTTAAGATTCTGAATTTCATATTCCAGTATTAAAAGAGAGGATATAAAAATGTCTTTCATGTCTCAGATACTTTAATGTTTTTCTACTATTAAGTTATTTTAGTGATAGAATTCCTCTTGCCTGTAATTATAGATCTTATGAAAAACTGCAATTCTAAAAATCTCATAAAATATTTACATTATGAAGCCAAACTGAATTAAACTCAGCTTGTTTTTAAGAAATGATCCTGACAGCACTACAAAGCTGATCTTGGGACGAGACTTACAGGTTCAAATCAAATGTATTTAGGCATTTTCCAGGTGTTGCTTCTTGTGAAAAATTGCTGACAGTTTTAGACACGAATGTTTACTGCATCAAATGATGATAAATGTTGTGGGTAACAGTAACCAGTACCTTTTCCTTCAGTGTTGCTCCCTTTAGACTAGATGTTTATGTCTTCCCTTTGCTACTGTCAATAGTCTTAATTTGTTGAGTTCAGCCACAAGCAACAGAAAAAAGCTAAGAGTATAACAATTTAAAATCATCTCCAGGTTAAACAGTGCAATTTTTGGATGGTGCTCCCAGTTGCTGTCTAAAACATGTGGTTGGAGAGACATTAGAATTGAGCACTGCCATCTTGATTTTTAATTGATAGTGGTAACTATAGTTTATAGACCTGAGTGATACCATAAAAATACATGAGATTCTGAGTCAGTAGGACACACTGTCCATAATATACTGTACTGTAAAAGGGAGGACTGGTAAATTGTCTATGAATATTTCAGGACTCCTATAATATATTCCCAATTTGCCTTTTGTGTGAGGATGTTTAGTCATTTTAACTAGTCTTTCTCATTAAGTCATTAGGGAAATGTTGAAAAGATAATGATTTCAGGGATTAGGATATGAAATTTATAATATTGTCTCTATTTATGTGACTGAACAAAAATAAATATTGAACTGGATGGTGATATTTTCAAAATAAGACTGCTAAGATAAGCCAAGCTATTCAAGGAACAAATTGCTCTCGACTGTTCAATCAGAATAAATGTCAAATTGCAATGAACTCTTACAAAATATGCTATTAATCTTCACGTGAATATGTTTATAGTAAAGTGATCTTTTTTTTTCATTCAAAACATATCTATTGAAGATGATTGCAGGTGATTAAATGCTGTACTCTCAGAACTAATGTTGTTAATGTGACACTGCTGAATTAGACATCAATCAAGTTTGGCAACTGTTATTAACATTAAGGTTAGAAACAGTACAAGTCGCCATATCTAGGAAAATGAAATACAATATCTTCTTAAACTAGATATCAGTTCTAATCAAATCTACTGAATATCTATTTCTAATCATTGAGATGTTTTTATAGCTATTGATTTGTAATGCAACTTCAATTTGCAAAACATGGACAAATAATATGAGCAATATAAGAGGAAAAAATACCTATCATAAGTAAAAAACCTAGGTAGATTTTTTTTTTGTAATAGCTACCTTTCTTTGTCCTTTTTGAATAGAACATAAGCTCCTTGAAGACAGAAATGTTTTTCATGGTCAAAACAAAATCCATACAACGCAGAACCTTACATGGCAGGTAGATAATCAGGAAAGATTAGGTAAATGAAAGTCTGTTCAGAAGACATTCTCCACTTTCCAAAAGTATTAAAATAGTCTTTATATTTATTTACTGAATAATTATAACTGCCAGTATACTTTAAATCTAGATTTTTATATTTTATACAAATTAAGAATCCTTAAAAAACATCAAAACTCTTTAATAGTTGAAATTGACTAGAATGTGATTTGTCTTCTAAATCTTGATTTATCCAGAAAATTAAAATTTAAGCCAGATGGAGTGGTTTATGCCAATAATCCCAGCCACTTGGTCTACTGAAGCAGGAGGATCATGAGTTTGAGTCCAGTCTGGGCAACATAGTGAAACCTTGTCTCAAAAGAGAGAGAGAGAGAGAGAGAGAGAGAGAGAGAGAGAGAGAGAGAGAGAGAGAAGGAGAGAAGGAAGAAGAAGGAGGAGGAGGAGGAGGAGGAGGAGGGGGAGGAGGAGGAGGAGGGAGAAAGGAGAAAAGGAATGGAGGGAGGGAAGGAGAGAGAGAAAAAGAGAGAGAAGGAATTAAAATTGGGATCTTACAAATAGTAAAATTGATAAATCTTAGTTATTTTTATTTTGAAGTTAAAAATAATATGTCCAAGGTAATTTAATGAACATCTTATATTCAATGTGAATTAATCATCAGCAAATTGGCATATTCTAACCTTTTTTAGTCTCTAAACTGCCAAGACTAGCACAACTAATTAATCTTAATCAAGATTTCAATTAAGTCTTAATAAATCCAGAAATAATACTCTATTAGACTTCTAACTAAAATATCAGAACATACTTTCAGTGGTCAGTAGATGGTGAATGGACTTAGCTCTGACATTTTCATTCATTACTTCAAAGTTACTCAATATTATTCTATGCCACATCTGAATGAAGATATGTAAATGCATATAAAAATGAAATCAGTCAATGGTGGGTGGTGGTGCTGGGTTTTAAAATTTCAATTGATTATAAACTTTTAATTTGGCTCTGTCTTTATAATTCAAGATGTGATTTATATTGGCCAAGAATCATGGTAAAAAGTTCTGGTGACAACCTGGATATAGTTCTCCTAGGTTATAACCTGAGTTGTCACATAAAAAGGATTGACAACTTATAGAGACTTTTAAGATAAATGGAAGAGGTCTTTACCTGGGGACCTCGGACTTTGGCTGACCAAGAATTGATGAAAAGCCAGATGACCACTTCTCAAAAAATAAGGAGACATCTGTTCACTGTCACCCTTAGCATTTACTGCACACAGGTGACAATTTACATGTCTCTGTGTTAATCAGTGTTCTGAGGGATCACTGCAGAGTCAAGGCTTTCCGTCTTCCTTGGTGGGTCATTGGAAACTTGTGTATCCCCCTCTTTTCTTTAGTCCTCCTATTTGGGACCAGGAATGCCATATTATTCCTTGTGTGCAGAGATGGGGCATATTTGTTAGAACAATGCGCACAGATTCATGAGAGCATTTATTACCAGATGGTAAAGTTGTGACAGAAGGGTGAGTGTTTCCATGCATAAAAAAGGAGCTGCAACAAACTCGCCTTGGAATTTTCTTCATGTTCAGAGGATTAACTAAGACAACATGAAGCTCATATGCTGCTTTTGGGGGACTGATGGAGGAGTAAGCAGATGCTCAAATTCAAAGCTATCTGGCATAAGTTCTGGCTCTGGGAGTAGAAATGGGCCAAGAAAGAAACAGCTCGTTTTGTGCAAGCCAGGGAGAACACTCTGGCTTTCCAGTCTAATAGCCTCAATGGGGATACATATTATTTATTCTTCTATTTTTGTATAATTAGAATCAATTCCTCAGTTCATATTTCCCTATTGGTGGACACGCTTTTGGCTATTAAGTGGCAGAGATGGGAGGTGGGAAGGTTCTGTTTCTTTGTAAGATGATTTACATGTATTATCTCCTTTAGTTCTCAGAAACATCTTTTAGGGAAGATGCTTTTTCAAAAGTTTAATAAATGAGTAAACAGAAGCCTAGAGAGGTGACATAAATTGCTAAGGTCAGGAGAAGGCAGAAGAGGTGACAAATTATTAATTAATTAATTAATTATTAAGTTTTCTTTCATGGATTATGTTTTGGGGATCAAGTTGAGCCCTTTCCCTTAGCTGTAGATTTCCAAGCTTTTCACTACAGTTTTTTTTTCCCCCTAAAAATCTGAATTTTCTGTTTTACACATGAGTTCATGGTTTGTGTTGATTTACCTATAAGATTCAGGATGAGCCTTTATATTTGCCTTTGGGTATCTGCTTTCTCGTGTACCAGTTTTTGAAAAGGATATCCTTTCTCCATTGCATTGCTTTCGTTCCTTTGTCAAAAACTCAGTGGATCAAGTTTCTGTGGGTCTAGTCCTGGACTCTCTGTTCTGTCCTGTTGATCTGTGTCTGGCCTTTAGCCAGTGTCATATAGTCTCGATTACTGTAGTTACACAGCAAACCATGGCATTGCTGAGTGATTCCTCCCCTGTCTTCTCCCTACTCTCCCAATATTGTTTTAGCTATTGTGGAGACTATTCCTTTCCATATAAATTTTATAATAAATTCTTCTTGTCTATAAATAATCTTGTTTGCATTTTGATGGAATTGGATTAGACCTTCTGACTAGTTGGGAGGAGATTGTCATCTTTATTGGATTGTGTCTCCAACCTTGGACACAGTATGTATTTCCATTTATTTATGTCTATGTTGATTTTTTTCCACCCTTTGTAATTTTCAGTGCACATTCTTATAGATATTTTATTAAGTTTATATATAAGCATTTGCTATTAGTTTGATGGATTGTAAATGATATTGTTCTTATTTACTTTCATGTATTCATTGTTAGTATATTGAAAAGCAACAGATTTGTGTGTGTGTGTGTGTGTGTGTGTGTGTGTGTATGTGGGTGTGTGTGTTTGTATCCAGTAGCCTGCAAAAATGCTGAAGTCATTTATTAGTTCAAGAGGTTTACTTGTAGAGTCCTCATGATTTTTCTATGTGGACAATTATGTTTTCTACAAATAAGGACTGTTTTCTTTCTTTCTCTCCATATATATTGCTTTTATTTCTTTTATTACTGAATTGTAGGGGCTAGAATTCCAGTTTGGTGTTGAAAGGAGTGGTGAAATAGATATTTATTATAGTGAGAAAACCAGTTGTTCTGTGTTGGCATAAAAAATTAATAGTATATATAACCAAATTATTTTCTTACATAGGATTGCATATTTTGTTGGCCCTTAATGACCTAGCTCATCATAAACATTAAGAAAAAGTTAGCTGTCTTTATCATGATATTACATATTTCCCTCATTCCAAAATAATTTAAAAAATCTAATAATTTTAAAGATATTTACTTTTTATGGGATTACTCAAATTTCTAGCTTGTTATTTCAGATTTTAGGAGTACTAATCCATGCTTATTTTGTCTACTGACTCCAATTCATGATGGATTGTTTGTGTATTTTAATCATTTTTGTATTATGAATTCACTTTAAGCATCAAAAGTCCTTTTTTTAAAAAAAAGTTTTTATAGATGGAAACAATGCCTTTGTTTTATTTATTTATTTTTATGTGGTGCTGAGGATTGAACCCAGAGCCTCACACATGCTAGGCAAGTGTTCCACCACTGAGCTACAACCCCAGTCTCCAAAAGTCCTTTCTAAAAGAAGGTAAATATACAAGTTTTTGAAAATATTGTGCAGTGGTTTTAGTTTGCTTTTGAAGTATACCTGAGAACTTCATTTCTTAATTTGCTTTTACCCAATATCCAACAGAACTTATGTTTGCTATTTCTCTGTACCACCTGTGCATAGATTTGGACTCTAAGCCCGTGGGTATTGTCCCTGTAAGTTTCTATAGGAGAATTGTTTCCTACTCCTCTAACTAGGATCTAACCTGTCTTTTTTTATTAATATTTTTATTTGTAAATGGATCTTTTATTTCATTTATTTATGTGCGGTGCTGAGGATCAAACCTAGGGCCTCACATATGCCAGGTAAGTGCTCTACCACTGAGCCACAATGCTAGCCCCTCTAACCTGTCTTAAAATTTGAGTTCCTCCAGATCTCAAGTTAAGGATTAAAATGCTAGTAATTTATTTGGAGTATTATCACAAGTAACACCTCAAGGGAATGGAAAAGTGAGATTAATAGTGGGGAAAAGCAACCAAGCCTGATAGGTAATTAGGTAATTATCATAGGCAAGAGGCACACAGTCCTGCTGGATATAATGTAAAATATACCCCAGAGTTATTTCAGGTGAAAAGACAAATGATGAGATGTTTAGATACCGACCCTCTGTCCATCACTGGTTTGGGCATTTCCAAAGGGCATTTCCTCTTAATCCTTTAAACTTTCCCTATTAACCCACCAAGCCAAAAATCTATACCAAACCCCCAGGAAATGATACTTCATCAGAGTCTCAGGTACATGCTGTCAGCATCCTAGGGATATGGACAGGGCCTTGAGTGCATCTACCATTTCTTTCTTGTCATTGCCTCTGGTCAGTGGATTGAGTGATTTAGTGTTTTTTGCACTTTGCTTGTAGCCTTCTAGTGTCTTCTAGTGCTGAGTTCCAATTTCTTATCTAGTATAGGCCTGAGGCTTACTCTTCTGTTTTGTGGGAGTGCTGAATCCTTTAGCCATTGCTTATGGAACATAAAATATAACCATAATTCTTCTTTCAGCTTTATCTTATTGCACCTGGAGATTTCTTATTTTCTTTTCTTTGTCTTCTTCTGCTGCTTCTGTTGCTGCTTCTTCTTTTTGCTGATCCAGGTCATTATTTTGCTGGAATTGAAAGTCAGCTTTCCTTTTTGATTAACTACATAAATTAGTGTGAAATGGATGCACATTTATTCAAACTCTTCACTTTGTGATGAATATTAGCTGTTTTGTGTTTGGGCTTTTGTTTTTGCACTGTAAACTTCCTTCTATATGTATCTTTGTGCCTTTATCTCTGGGATAATGATTCAGCAATAATATAACATCACAGAAATTTTAATTGATTCATTCTTAACTGCATTTCAAAAAGGCTATAACAATTTATATTTCTACCGGCAATGCATTCTGGTGAAAAGATTTATTAGTCTTATAAATATCAGTCAGAAATTAAAGTATTTTTCTTAGAGCATTAATACTTTAATTCCCTAGCTCCTCAGCAAAGGAAATAATTTTTCCATTCATTTAAACAGAATAAATTGTATAATAACAATAAAACCAAAGCACAAGGATTGAACAATAAATCTGCAAACTTTTTGTCTGACGAACCAGCAAAGTTGAGAATAAATGTGCTATCACTTTTACCTGAGAAAAAGAAATAACAAAGCCTTAATTCTAACTAAGACTAACTTCATCTGTGGAGAGCTATCACTTACTGGCTAATGAGGGGTCATTTAGGAACTTGGTATGAATCCTTAGGGAGCTATAGCCTGGGGTCACAGCTGCCTGAACACATCAGGATGGTAATTAAGACATGCTCATGAAATCAGATGAATTAACAGCTTCCTGGGAATTTGATAAATGCTGCCTCTTAGGATGTATACTGTCAAAGATATCTTGGGGATGCTTGAGTTCACAAGGTTCTGGCCCTGTTGACTGACCCTAAAACTAGCCTGGTTAATTCTGTTAAAATGAGTTTCTATTTCTGACACATTCCAGCTGACAAAGACCTATCAAACTCTATGTGGCTATGGCTGTGCATATGCCATCTTTCTGTGTGAACTGAGAAATGTTTAGATGAAAATGATCAAATTTGATGGCAGTATGGTTTTATTCCAATAAAGTACAATTTCATGAAATTTATTTTTCATATGAAAATAGACACTCCGAAAGAAATGCAACAAACTATAGTATCACTTGTTACATCTTAAATTTAGGATTTGTAATTTGAAAAGCGGTAATATTACTGGAGATTTGCATTGTGTTCTTGCAGGAGAGGATTTCAAGCAAGATGCAAAGTGTGGTAAGAGAAGCATAAAGTTTATAAGAAAGGAAAGAGTAAGGGGAAAAAGACACTCTGGAGGAATAGAGTGGGTCCTCTCAGACAGGATAGAGACAACTCATTTCCTTGTGTCCCAGCATTTATTGAGGTAGGAGAGGGATTGTTGGAAGGTCCTGCCCAAGTATCACCTATGGTCTAGACTGACATACTACGAGGCTAACAATCTAAGGGCAGCTCTTGGTCATCTTGGTCTGGAAGACAGGCCTAATCGGAACTGGTTTTACAGGATTTATGATTTGTGACTCCTCTGGTTTTAATCATCCTGCTTTACTAGGTCTGGGAATCTCTATTGTTTGTGCAGAGTCTTACTTAAGATGTTTTAGAAATTAGGCTCTTTTGAGCGACCATACCTTTCTTTACCTTTAGTTTTTAACTCTTGAGTTTATCTCTCTTCCTCCTATTGTAAGAGGAATAGTTTATAGAGCTGAGACCTGGTAAGGGTCCTGAAATAGTTATCTTGTCAGACCTTGCAGTTCCACTGAGGCAGGACTGTTGATTAACTGATTTATTCTGTAATTAGTATTTTTTAAACTGCTGCCTGCTATGTCTAACTGCTACCTCAATTGCACTGAAATTTGCTTTGATATTATTTGTAGAGAAAAGATTGGCTAAAATATCAATGATATAAAGATAGTAAAGGAAATATTTAAAACTACTGAAGAGAATAATTTTTAGTCACACAAGAACAATTTTATTGTTAAGTCCTAATGAAAAATTTTTTCTACTTAGTATTTGAGAAACACTTTCCTAGTTTTTGTACTTTTTTTTTAGAGAAAGAGAGAGAGAGAGAGAGAGAGAGAGAGAGAGAGAGAGAGAGAGAGAGAGAGAGAGAGAGAATTTTTTAATATTTATTTTTTAGTTTTTGGCGGACACGTGGTGTATGTGGTGCTGAGGATCGAACCCGGGCCGCACGCATGCTAGGCGAGCACACTACCACTTGAGCCACATCCCCAGCCCATAGTTTTTGTACTTACATGAAATTTCAAGAAAAAGTTTCCTTTCAAAAAATATAAATTCTATTAATTGAAAATGACTTTTTTATTAATCAATTGTAATTAATCATCAATTGTAATTAATCACTGTTAGGAGTGAATTTTGATTTCCAGGAGAATACTTATGTATATCCAGACAAGTTTCTTTTTTGTTTTATTTTATTTTATTTTATTATTTTTTTTGTGTGTGTATCACAGTTATGCGTAACAGTGGGGTTCACTTTGACATATTCATAAATGCATATAACAGTTTTCTCTTTTTTAATCCCCAGTACTATCTCCTTAGACAAAGTTCTTAATAATTCAGTCTGTCATTTTATTTGGAATGGGGCCAGTGGTTGACAAAAGGAGGGTTCAGTCAGGAGAAGAATCTTATAACTTTCAGTGGTCTAGCTTCTATTGAAAAGATTATAGAGATACTTCTTCTTTTTCTTTTTTTTTTTTAATGAAACAGTAGGTAAATTCCAATGACTTTTTGTTGGTAGCGATTATAGGTTTATTTTCAACTTTTTGCTCTGTTTCAGGCAAATTCAACCTGTACCAGAGACTTTCTTATTGACTGCATCAGCAATACAGGCTCTCTATCTACTGAACTTGCATAGCAATTATTTTGTGTATTTCTCAGTAAATGTGGTGAGTTATACCTTAACTTTTTATGTACACTACTTGAGATAAGTGAATCTGCATTAAATATTTTATACTTACTTATCTTTAAAACCAAGGTAATTAGCATAACAATTTGCACCTAGTTAGTATAAGATAAATGCATGCCTATTGAAATGTTACAGGTGGTGTTTCTCAAAGGATAGAAACATGGGGTTGTGCTAATAAGAAAAAATAACTCTCACAGAAAACTTTAGAATAAATAAATCCATGTAACACAGATTATAAACTGCACACCTTGAAATAAGTTGCATACATAAAAAGGTGACATTTGAGCCAATACCTGAATGTGATAATGAAGTGACGCATGTAGATATCGGTATTTTTTCACCTGGTTAACTAAGCTGTTTAGGGTGTCAGTTGGTATATTCAGTTTTTATAAATAAAATAATAAAATGGTTGGCACATCCCACTCTATGTCCTTCAAATTTGTGGCAAAAGTAAAATAAAACAAATAATCATATGTAGCTAGAAGATTAGAATTTAAAGAGAGTTCCAGTGAAGGAACATTATGAGCAAAGAGCCAGCAGCACAGTGACATAAGATATGGGAGAAACTGAAAGAAGATGGCTTGCAGCTGAAGCCCAGAGGTTGAAGGCTTGTGTGGTGGATGATGGGATTCTTGAGGGCAGGCAGTAACCAGGTCAGAAAGTCTTGCCGTATTTATTGCTATGAGTTTATTATTGCCAAATGATTAGGCATCTTCAAAGCATGTTCATTTCATTTTTCGCATTTTATTTTTACTTTATCCACATGATATAGATGGTCAAGATGCTTATAGCTGAAAGAGTCTGAGAGAGATTCAGGTGATATTTTGAGGCTCTGTGAATAATTAATAGAAGAAACTAGAAACCAAATAATATGAGTTTTGGGCCTAGGGATAGTCTCCTGGGCTATGATAAACATTGTTTGCTTGCTGTGTTTGTTCTTTCCTTGAATGTGGTCTGGTATTGATAGTTGATTTTGTATCTAAAACATTTATCAGATACATGACCTTAACCTAGTTTTGAGTGGTCAGAAGATTTCAAGTCTTACTGATTTTGTCTGGCCCTTCTTGTTTAATTTTAAACCCACAGGGAATATTATATCCCATTCCATATTTCTATATTCAAAATAAAATACTTCACAACAATCACATTTTATAGAACTCCATTTCATTTTAAGCTGCGATGCCATTTTTAAAATGATTTTTAATATTCTCTTTTCCTCTTATTGTAAACTTTCATTTTGTATATTCTTTATCCCAGAAAAATTCCCTTAATATTGATTCATGTAAATATGTCATTGATATTGCCTTCAAAGTACACTGCACATTTAGAGAAACACACAACATCTTCCAGGAATGATAGAAATATCTGGAGACAGGCTGTAAAAAGGATTTGACAAGACCAATTTGTGCTACTTTAATATTCTCTTTTTGAAGATAAACAAATCCCTGAAATCTACTTGGAAAAATTTAATATTAGATTGTCATTTCCAACTTATTTTTATATGACTTGTTTTATTCCCGTAGTGGCAACTAGCAACTCTACATAACATCACTCAGAAATCATGCATATTCATTGAATACAAATAAAAATTTGTCTATTTTGAATTCTCTTTGAAAGAGTTAATGCTTACAATAAAATAAGTATATAATACCATATTAGATCTATGACTTTACCATGTTATTAAATTTTCAACCATATTCTCTCACATTTATATATCTCCAGTAAAGTTGTTTATAAATTTTCAGTATCATATTTTGCAAACTTTAGATGAAAAGTCACTGATCCTTCTTTTTTTAAATAATGCTTTTATAATAATGATATCATACTGATTTCTCCTTTCTCAGAGGATACCTATATTTTATATTCTCTTTTACTTTTTTGATTGCTCAACTCTTTGAATTTTCCATATTTTTTATTGGTGCTTTCTACATATTGATGAGACTTATTGTTACAGATTCTTACTTGCACAAAATATAAAAAATAATTTAGCCAATATCACTCCCCAGCACCCCCCCACATCTTCCCATCTCCCACCCCTTGGTCCCTCTCCTCTACTGATCTTCCTTTGACTTTCATGAGATCTACCCCACCTATATTTTCCTTTCTAGCTTCCACAAATGAGAGAAAACATATGACCCTTAACCTTCTGAGTTTGGTTTATTTCATTTAACATGATGGTATCTAGTTCCATACATTTTCCTGCAAATGCCATAATTTCAGTTTTCTTTATGGGTGAATAAAACTTCATCATGTATACATACAACATTTTCTTAATGCATTCATCTGTTGATGGACACCTAGACTGGTTCAATAATTTGGCTGTTGTGAATTTTGCTGCTATAAACATGGGCATGCATATATCATTGTAGTAAGAGAACTTTAATTCTTCAGGATAAGCTTTGAGAAGTGGTATAGCTGGATCATCTGGTGTTTCCATGCCTAATCTTTTGAGGAGCCTCTGTATTGAGTTCCATAGTGATTGTACTAATTTATAGTCCCACCAACAGTGTAAAAGTGTTCCTTTTTCTCCACATCCTCTTCAGCAATTATTATGAATTATATTCTTTTTTTTATTGATTGTTCAAAACATTACAGAGCTCATGATATATCATCTTTCATACGTTTGACTCAATTGGGTTTTGAACTCCCATTTTTACCCCAAATACAAATTGCAGAATCACATCGGTTACACACTCACATTTTTACATAATGGCATATTAGTGACTCTTGTATTCTGCTACCATTCCTATCCCCTACTATCCCCCCCTCCTCCCCTCCCATCTTCCCTCTCTACCTCCTCTGCTGTTGTTCGATTCTCTCCCCTTATTTTTTCCCTCCCCCTTGCCCCTCACAACCTCTTATAATTTTGTGTATCATTGAAGGTCTCCTACCATTTCCATATGCTTTCCCTTCTCTCTCCCTTTCTCTCCCCCCATTCGTCTTTGTTTACTGTTAGTCTTTCCATCATGCTCTTCCTTCCTGTTCTGTTCTTAGTTGCTCTCTTTATATCAAAGAAGACATTTGGCATTTGTTTTTTAGGGATTGGCTAGCTTCACTTAGCATAATCTGCCATCCATTTCCCTGCAAATTCTATGATTTTGTCATTTCTTAGTGCTGCATTTCTTAGTGTCTGTTCAGGTCCTTGGCCCATTTGTTGATTGGGTTATTTGTTATCTTATTGTTTAATTTTTTGAGTTCTTTGTATATTCTGGAATTTAGGGCTCTATCTGAGGTGTGAGGGGTAAAAATTTGTTCGCAGGATGTAGGCTCTCTATTTACCTCTTTTATTGTTTCTCTTGCTGAGAAAAAACTTTTTAGTTTAAGTAAGTCCCATTTGTTTACTCTTGTTATTAACTCTTGGGCTATGGGCGTCCTATTAAGGAATTTGGAGCCCGACCCCACAATATGTAGATCGGAGCCAACTTTTTCTTCTATCAGAGGCAGTGTCTCTGATTTGATATCAAGCTCCTTGATCCATTTTGAGTTAACTTTTGTGCATGGCGAGAGAAAGGGATTCAGTTTCATTTTGTTGCATATGGATTTCCAATTTTCCCAGCACCGTTTGTTGAAGATGCTATCCTTCCTCCATTGCATGTTTTTAGCCTCTTTATCAAATATAAGATAGTTGTAAGTTTGTAGATTAGTCTCTGTGTCCTCTATTCTGTACCATTGGTCCACCTGCCTGTTTTGGTACCAGTACCATGCTGTTTTTGTTACTATTGCTTTGTAGTACAGTTTGACCTCTGGTATCGCTATACCTCCAGATTCACACTTCCTGCTTAGAATTGCTTTTGCTATTCTGGGTCTTTTATTTTTCCATATGAATTTCATGATTGCTTTATCTATTTCTTTTTTTTTTAAAGAGAGAGTGAGAGAGGAGAGAGGAGAGAGAGAGAGAGAGAGAGAGAGAGAGAGTTTTTAATATTTATTTTTTAGTTCTCGGCGGACACAACATCTTTGTTGGTATGTGGTGCTGAGGATAGAACCCGGGCTGCACGCATGCCAGGCGAGTGCGCTACCGCTTGAGCCACATCCCCAGCCCCTTTATCTATTTCTACAAGAAATGCCATTGGGATTTTGATTGGCATCGCATTAAACCTGTAGAGAACTTTGGGTAATATCGCCATTTTGATGATGTTAGTTCTGCCTATCCATGAACAGGGTACATTTTTCCATCTTCTGAGATCTTCTTCTATCTTTCTCTTTAGGGTTCTGTAGTTTTCATTGTATAAATCTTTCACCTCTTTTGTTAGGTTGATTCCCAAGTATCTTATTTTCTTTGAGGATATTGTGAATGGAGTGGTTTTCCTCATTTCCATTTCAGAGGTTTTGTTGCTGATATATAGGAATGCCTTTGATTTATGCGTGTTGATTTTATAACGTGCCACTTTGCTGAATTCATTTATTAACTCTAGCAGCTTCTTTGTAGACCCTTTTGGGTCTGTTAAATATATTATCATGTCATCCACAAATAGCGATAATTTAATTTCTTCTTTTCCTATTTTTATGCCTTTAATTTCTTTTGTCTGTCTAATTGCTCTGGCTAGTACTTCGAGAACTCAATTGAATAGAAGTGGTGATAGAGGGCATCCCTGTCTTGTTCCAGATTTTAGAGGGAATGCCTTCAGTTTTTCTCCGTTTAGGATGATGCTAGCCTGAGGTTTAGCATATATAGCTTTTACAATGTTGAGGTAAGTTCCTGTTATCCCTAGTTTTTCTAGTGTTTTGAACAGAAAGGGATGCTGTACTTTGTCAAATGCTTTTTCTGCATCTATCGAGATGATCATATGGTTCTTGTCTTTAAGTCTATTGATGTGGTGAATAGCATTTATTGATTTCCGTATATTGAACCAGCCTTGCATCCCAGGGATGAATCCTACTTGATCATGGTGCACAAGTTTTTTGATATGCTTTTGTATTCGATTCACCAGAATTTATTGAGAATTTTTGCATCCAAGTTCATTAGAGATATTGGTCTGTAGTTTTCTTTCTTTGAAGTGTCTTTGTCTGGTTTCGGGATCAGAGTGATGTTGGTCTCATAGAATGAATTTGGAAGAGCTCCCTGTTTTTCTATTTCCTGAAATAACTTGAAAAGTATTGGTATTAATTCTTCTTTGAAGGTTTTGTAGAACTCCGCTGTATACCCACCCGGTCCAGGGCTTTTCTTGGTTGGTAGTCTTTTGATGGCTTCTTCTATTTCTTCCTTTGTTATTGGTCTGTTTAAATTGTGTGTGTCTTCCTGTCTCAGTCTGGGCAGATAATATGACTTAAGAAATTTATTGATATCTTCACTATCTTCTATTTTATTGGAATATAGAGTTTCAAAATACTTTCTAATTATCTTCTGTATTTCTGTAGTGTCTGTTGTGATATTGCCTTTTTCATCCTGTATGTTAGTAATTTGAGTTCTCTCTCTTCTTCTCTTCGTTAGCATGGCTAAGGGTCTGTCGATCTTATTTATTTTTTCAAAGAACCAACTTTTAGTTTTATCAATTTTTTCAATGTTTTTTTTTTGTTTCAATTTCGTTGATTTCTGCTCTAATTTTAATTATTTCTTGTCTTCTACTACATTTGCTGTTGTTTTGCTCTTCCTTTTCTAGGTTTTTGAGGTGTAGTGTGAGTTCATTTATTTGTTGGTTTTTTCTTCTTTTGAGGAAAGAACTCCAAGAAATGAATTTCCCTCTTAAAACTGCTTTCATTGTGTCCCATAGATTCTGGTATGTTGTGTCTGTATTATCATTTGTCTCTAAGAATTTTTTTATCTCCTCCTTTATGTCTTCTGTAACCCATTGATCATTCAGTAACATATTGTTCATTTTCCATGTGATGTAGGATTTTTCCTTCCTTCTTTTATCATTGATTTCCAATTTCACTCCATTATGATCTGATATGGTGCAAGGTATTATCTCCATGCCTTTATATTTACTAAGAGTTGCCTTATGGCATAATATATGGTCTATCTTTGAGTAGGATCCATGTGCTGCTGAGAAGAACGTGTATCCACTTGATGATGGTTGATATATTCTATATATGTCGGTTAAGTCTAGGTTATTGATTGTGCTGTTGAGTTCTATAGTTTCTTTTTTCAGTTTTTGTCTAGAGGATCTGTCTAATGGCGAGAGCGGTGTGTTGAAGTCACCCATAATTATTGTGTTGTGATCTATTTGACTCTTGAACTTGAGGAGAGTTTGTTTTATGAACGTTGCAGCTCCATTGTTTGGTTCATACAAATTGATAATTGTTATGTCTTGTTGGTGGATGGTTTGAATTATATTCTTGATGACTGCAATTCTGACTGGTGTGAGATGAAATCTAATTATAGTTTTGATTTGCATTTCCCTCCTTGCTAATGATGTTGAACATTTTAAAAAATGTATATGTTGTGCATTTGTATTTACACTAAGGTATTGATATGGCTCCCCAGCTATCATGCAGTTTGCCTATTAATTCTTTCCCAGAAGCAACAGCTAAGTGGTGGAACAGCAGAGTGGTAGCTTGGGTTGGTTAGAGCATGCATGGTGGCCATGGGCCATGGCCGCACAGAGCCTTGCATAAAGACACAGTGGGCCTGATGTGATGTGCGTCAAGGTCAACAACCTGTCACCTGACAGGGGCCACACCTGGGCATGGAGCAGATGTGCTGCAGAACCCCACTCTACACAGTGAGTCAGCCTGGAGACTGCAAGCATAGACAATCTTGTGACCTCAATATCCCACTACCTGATCTGCAGTGAGAAAATGGAAGTGGGGTAGACCTGAATGGAAGTTCAGACTCAAGAGCTGACCAATATGCTGACAAAACTGGCTATTCATATGTAGAAGAATAAAACTAGACCTTTATTTATCACCCTACTCAGAAATCAACTCAAAATGGGTAAAAGACCAAGACAAGAAATTATGCAACTTTTGGAAGAAAATGTAAGGTCAATACTACGGCTTTTAGGCATAGGAATGATTTTCTCAGTAGACCTATAAAGCTCAGAAAAGAATGCTAAGAGTTAATAAATGGGATGAAATCAAGTTTCAATGCTTTTTTTCACTGCAAATGAAACAATTTGGAATGCCAAGAGAGAATCCACAGAATGGGAGAAAATCTTTGCTAGATACTCTTCTGACAGATAATTAATAGAATACACAAAGATCTCCTTTGGTGTAAAAATCTTTACACCATAAAAATCATACACTAATAAAATAAAACAACCCATCTCATAAATGAACAAATGAACTACATGAACACTTCTCAAAAGAAGAAATACAAATGGCCAACAAATACTTTAAAAAGTCCCTTTTACTTTTGAATTATACCTTCCTTCTTTCGTGATTGAGTCATTTTGCCTGAACCCTTAAGTTCTGATATGCAACTCTATCCCAAGTACCCAATATGTCTTGAAAGTATTTTATCAATATAGTTCAGATGCTGCTGACTTCTTGGAATATCTGTTATGATTTTTACTCCAGTTACAAAGGAGTTTACAAACATAAGCTAAATATGTAAAGTCACCACAATAGAGACAGAGAAATGAAGTGGTTAAAGAATATCTCTGGAGGAGACCCAGAAGAGGACAAGAAAACAGAGCAAGGAAGTCATGTTAAAAATCTTGTGAGGCTTAAGCAGACTGGAAGGATAGCATATTTCAATTCTGCATCAGTTTAGTGGGGGAATTTTAGCTATACACAAATAATTAGTGCTTGAAGCAACCAAGAAATGTGTAATCCCAAAAGTCCTTTAATAAAGACATAGCACCAAGAAAATAAGTAGAGGAAAGAAGATGAACACTAGATGTTGATGGAAAGATCAATAGGGAGCAGAGTTTAATGGATAATCTTAACTTTCTATCCAGGACATTCTGGCATTGCATATAAACTGAAAAACTTGCATTTATGTGTTTGTGTGCAATATACTTTTTAGTCATTACTATCTTTTCAAGAGATGAGAGAAACCCTGAAATTGTATATGAAGATTCACATATTCCCTAGTTATAAAATAACACTTATAGTTTATTTTAGTGATCCTCTCATTGGCACTGGAAGAAATGAAGTGGCATTCTTCTTCCAAGATTATAGAACTCCAATATCTACCTACCTTACCTGTCTGCCTAAATATTGAATCTGTTGTATTACACAAGCAGTAGTATAAAATAAAGACAACACTTTTTTTATAGGACTCTTATCTAATATTCTTATCTTTTGACAAAATATCTACAGAGAACCACCATAAAAATTCTGGTGAAGATGTAACTTTGTTCTACATTTCTGTAGTCTAAAATTTGTGTTTATCAGGAAGTGTAATACATCCATGGTATCCAATATCTATATTATATAATACTTCAGGTTTATTAAAGGAATATTGCTGTGATCCCATGGTAAGAGATGCTGAAGTAAAATAAACTTAAGAGTCATAGAAAAATTTAAAGCAACAACCATAACTACCACAACAAAATTTTAATCTTCAGTGAAAATGCTATCAATACTCAATGCTGTTGAGATCTTTATCCATAACCTCCCATATGTCATCCTCTGTGTTAAGATATACAAAATGAGCAATATAGTAGACTTGGGAAATATCCCAGAGGATGCACTTGAGGAAGGACAGTATAATTGATGAGCCTCTAAAAATAAGACAGAGATTTACGTGTTAATGATTTAAAGGAATGCTTTCAAGAGAACTCTATAAGGGAATGACAGAAGCAGGAGAGAAACTAACCAAAGAGGAGGTCTTTTAGATGAAATCTAACTTTAGTCTAATCCTGTTGGGACTTCTTAAATGAAAATGATGCTATAAATGGAGTTGGGCTCTTGTATTCTGCATCTACAATCATTATTCCAATTCATTGGCTACTAAATGTAATGGAGCATAGTCATAACTTCCCATGGATTTCCAGGCAAGATAGTTTCCATCACCCAAGGTCAAGCCTTGGAGAAGGTGGCTTCTCTGTTAGTATCATCATGCACAATAACTGGAGATTCTCAGGATCTGGATATGACATCAGCAGTGCCTGCTATATGTAGATAACAAAAGATGAATTGTGGATGCATATAAGGAAACTCATTTTTTATATTTGAGTAAAGAGGTGGTGGATAAATACCCTCCACTTCAGTGATGGTGATATCAAGAAGGCATGAGGGATTGTTTCTTTTCATCCATTTAATACAGTGTCCCATACAAACACATGCCCCCAAACAGATAATCACCCTTCAGAGATGGTTTGTTTCCAAAGTGGGTAATTCAGCTTATCTATAAGGTAATTTTCAATTCTTTTTTTGTTTGATGTAGTAGGCACATATCCTCATGTGTTTCTGGATACCAGGTAGCAAAATTTGTATATGGCACCATTTTACTTAGAGTTTTAATTACATGATAAAGTATTATCAACAATTATTAACCATCTAGAATTTTCTTGGAATGTCAGCTCAACAAATTGTCCAATAGCTTTTATAGTCTGTATGGTAAATATATTTGGGAGCAAGCTATGAACCATCAACAGACTGGGGTTGAGTATTATGAAATACAGTGAGTATTGAATTAGTTTCTCAAGGTGAGTCAACATCTTTTTTGCTGTAATCATGCACTCCCATGTAATCTTGCCATGTTGTACAGAGATTTTTTTGTTTAGAAAAGTTAGAGTTTGATTCTTCCTAAAATATGACTTCCCCACTTAGCCAGTAGCTTTTCAAGCAGTGGCAGTTGTTTGGAAGTAAGCAGCTAGACTTGTGGCTTTTTGGTTTGATGAGGGCCCTTCCAGATTTGCAAGAGCAACTCTTTTGGTGGCCCACTCCTGTGATGTGGCTTTGGAAATCCACCGTGGAAGCTCAGTCCAAGGTCTAGTACTGCAGTCAACTAAAAATTCTGTAAGTGCTTCAGTACTATATCCTTTTCAATCAGTTGGGAAACATTTTATTTTTAATAATTAAACTCTGCCCAATAAATTTTAAATTAAAATTTAATGATTATTAGATGCAATTTATAGAGGTGGGTTAACTTTTTTAACTCATAAAGTTGAGATACCATTTTTTCCTCTTTTTAACAGTTAAGCATCTGTATATTGGATTTTACACTTCAGGTGACATGTTCTATTAAAAAAGCTTGCTGACTAAAATATGGTTAGGAAATTTTCCCACATTATTCAAAAGGTGAAAATTATGTGCAAAAGTACTAGATTGCTCAAACTATTTTTTAAATCTCATTGTTAAAATGACATTCACCACAGGAAAGAATTTTTATAAAGATAAATGCACTTTAAAACTGCCTTTTTTGCTTCAGTCAGGTCCCATCTTGCCCTTGAAAACTCTGCATTTTGTAGAGACAGACTGTAGCCTACTCATATGACACAACACGAATATCGACCAGTGACTTTTTCATACAAGCATAAAATTAACTTTTACTAGCTACATTTGTCAATGACTTGATAACTTTAAATTGTACAGATATTCAAATGCTTAATATTTCTTTTCCTTTGTGAAAATTAACTCTTATCCTAAGGTCTTTTTCCCTATTGCAGTATATCATATCTCAAGCTTGACAAATTCAAAAGGGAACATTGCTAGTGAATTATTAATTTTCATGAGCCATCTATAATAGTGTATTCTCAGGAGTATGGTGAAAATAATTCCCAAGATAGTACTCTTAACATGCTATACATTTCAATGTTATTTTACAGCAGATAATTTGATTTCTAAACCAAGCAAAACTTTAAGCACACGCTTCCTCTTTTTTAATGAAATAGAGAAATGCATTGGGGGAGTTTTTTCTGCTTTTCCGATTAAAGGTTAAAGAATTATTTGCAGTCCTGATGTGACATACTGAAGGTTCTCAGAGAATGCCACATAAAATGACAATAACATAAATCTGTCTGTGTGCATGGTATGATATTGCCAATGACTTGATTCCATTTCAGTGAAGTAGGACTTCCTATCTCTTGGGGTGATGATATGCTTATATCAGACTGCAGATCTTTAAAAGTCTACTTTTTTCATGTTTCATGTTTCTGAAGAATTGTCAATAGTAACTCACCCAACTAGGAAACCACAGAATTTCTTCTGTTCTCTGATAGAAACAACTTGCCTGAAGGCAAAAGTACTGTTACATAATTAATGTCATCTAGGAAATGAACACAGTGCCTACAACTTTGAGTTCAAAGCCATGTCTGAGGAGTGACTAATTTAATGATGGGTGCTTTGTATTGTGCAACTGCTTCACTTGCGGTGTTTAGGGATAGAAAATTAATGCACTAGATGGACTGGTTCTTTTATGGTTCAAGAGAAAGCAATTAGTAAAACGATTTTTATCAAGTTATTTCATACAGGATATGCACATCAATTCAGTAATCACTAGTGAAGGACTTGGAAGTTAGGCTATTCTTGTTCTCTCTGGCTCTGTTAGTAAAATTGATTGGTGTCAACAGTGATTTAGTGAGACAATGAACTTTAATAATTAAATCATACTCTCTTGGTAGCAATGACAATAATTATACTAAAGGAAATCTCATTTTAACTAGGTAGACTATTTTGAACTTTTGAAAGTACATTTGTGATTTTCTTCCAATTGACTCTCTATAACTGTGAGATAGGACAAGATAACCTTATCTGTATTACAGATGAACAAACTGAAATCTAGCAAGACTTACTCAAATTTTAAAGTCCTTGACAGAAAAATGGGAAGGAGAAATAATCTAAACATATGCATTTTCAAAGGCTATATCTTTATCTTTTTAAAGAGGAAACACTGGTATAGAATTGTAAGTTCACTTAGACAGAAAACAAGGCAGTACCTATTAAAGAAATTATAATAATTATTTATGTGCAATTTAAATAATAACATATTTAATAAACATATATGAAACATGTTCATATATAAGAGTAATTGCCCAAAGATATTGTGTGGGACACATTATAATTCTAAGTGTATTATTTTAATACATTCATACTCCAAGACTATATCTCCTTGGGGAAGATGTGTGTTTTACCCAGTGTGTCATTGTTGCTGATGGAGCATGTCATTTGGTGCAAGTGACTGAGAACCAAATGAATTTTGCAAATCTGGTACATGTATCAGCTAGTGAGCTTCATCAGTAGCTCATGGCTAATCAGTAGAATCTGGTTATTTAGTTACTTATTTTTTGGGTACCGTTTGAACCTACGGTGCTTTACAACTAAGCTACATTCCCATCCTTTCTAGTTTTTATTTTGTGACAGATTATTGCTAAGTTGCTGAGGGTGACCTTGAACTTACAATTCTCCTGCCTCAGCTTCCCTAGTTGCTGGAATTATGGGTATGTTCCAAGAATCTGGTAATTCTGAAAACTAGGGAAATTTGGATGTCACTGAAATACACTTGTGGCATTCAATACACATCTAAGCAAAGGTAGTATTATCATTGCCACATTTCAATTATGCTACCTTTTAAAGAGAAAAACGCCTATGGACTTGTCAAAGAAAGACCAACAGTTCAAAGGAACAGAAGAGGCTCAGGGACACTAGGAATTTGGCAGTTGAACTCAGGTTCTCAGTATTGAACCTTTGTACTCTTTGACAACTTTGACTGTAATTCATCTTCATGTCAGTCGGTTTTGCTTGGACATGCCATTAGAATAGTTCTATCTCTGGATTAAATCTATCCAACTTGTCATCGACTTCATCTGAGTCAATTGGGAAGAGTATTTTCTGGGGCATCCTCAGTCATATATGCAGTAGAATGAGACATACTCTGAGCTTTAGGACCTGGAACTTTGACATGTCCACTAATGTGAAGTGATGTCAGCCAGTCTGACATGTTACCACTGAAGGTTAACATAGCCATCAACATTACAGTTAACCTTCACAATGGAATGGAGTTATATCCATGTGTGGATAGAGCATAAAAAAGAGTAATTCAGGGTTGCTTTAGGGAAGTCTCTGAGCAGGTTATTAAATCTTAGCCAGTCTTTAGGAAGGGTACAGAAAAGAGGATGGCAAAGTTTGAGTCCTACAGCCATCAGTGTACTGAGTATGCCCAAAGGAGAGGACCAGTGGAAATTCATTTAAAAGTCAGTACTTAGGGCTGGCAACATGGCTTGTGGGTAGGACACTTGCCTAGCAGGGGTGAGGCCCTGGGTTTGATACCGAGCACTGCAAAAACTAAATAAAACTAAAATAAAAAGTAAAAGCCTGTCCTTAGCTACAGATTGGAAATCCACATAGCCTGCTGCCTACTGGACATATAAGACTCTCTGTGTTACTGGCCTCTCAAACTTAACCATTCATATTAACTGAGCATGCCATGCTCCTTCCTAAAGTATTCTGTTGCAAGAAAAAAGCAGATCTGTCAAAGTGCCAGAGTCATGGGTGAAGCCAACTTCTTTTTTTAAATTTTTTTTTTATTTTTTTTTATTGGTTGTTCACAACTTTACAAAGCTCTTGACATATCATACTTCATACATTAGATTGAAGTGGGTTATGAACCCCCAATTTTACCCCAAATGCAGATTGCAGAATCACGTCGGTTACACATCCATAATTTTACATACTGCCCTTTTAGTAATTGTTGTATTCTGCTACCTTTCCTATGCCCTACTATCCCCCCTCCCCTCTCCTCCCTTCTTCTCTCTCTACCCCATCTACTGTAATTCATTTCTCTCCTTGTTTATTTTCCCATTCCCTTCCCAACCTCTTATATGTAATTTTGTATAGCAATGAAGGTCTCCCTTCATTCTTGATATTTATATCAGCAGTTATTAGTCTGTACTTTAGCTTGTAACTCTGAATCCAGAGAAGTTTGTTATAATGATAATCCTTAGTGAATACCATGTATGAAATACTGTTTTGAAAGATTTATATAGGGGACCTCATTTAATTTTCTCTGTAACAATTTTAGAAGGGTAATTCTTATTATCATTGCACATGAGAAAAGCAAGATAGAGAAATGTTAAGAAACTTGGTCAAGGTCACACAACCAGCAGATAGAAAGCTGGAATTTTAGCCCAGGTGGTTCATCTTCACGGCTTGTCCTTTCCCTTGTATGCTATATTGCTTCTTAATTCTATTCTACTGCTGATATTAGTAGATATTGCCTATTAACCTAAAGGGTTTTGTGGAAATAAAAAGTTAGGTGGTATCTAACTCATTATGCAAGTCTTGAGACTGTTAATTTGTGATGAGGATGAGTGGATTTGGTGAAATATGTCCAGGAGTCAGAATTCTGCAAAATACATTTCAGGAAAAGCAGACACTAGTTATTAAGGCAGCTAGATTTTGCATGTATGAATATGATTGCCAGAGAGAAGTTTTATAGATAGGCTGAAATGCTGATCTTCCGGCAGAGAACAGTTATTAAATCTATCCAATTGCTTATGCTAATTGTTCTATAGGTTTCTGTGTAAATCAGTGCTAAGACTGCATTCATCTGGACTTTGGTTCAGTAGTTCACATTAAAACTTTTACATGTTCTTCCTAGGAGGGTAGTAATTTTTGTATATATTCTTTAAACTAATCTATTGTATACTTAGTGATTACCATGTATGAAATGTTTAGACCCTACAGAGAATTTTATCTGTGGCAGGCAAGATGTTTCAGTGAATGAAAAAGATTTTTCATGTTGATTTGAAAATAGGAGGATATTTACTTCCTTTTAGGTGTGAATTCTATTATTTGTGGTGACATTAATTAATAATGAAAAAACAAGCCCATCAACCAGGTCCATCAAACAATTTTCCATTTTCTCTGATGGTGCTTGTCATGCTTGTACGTGTCACATCTAATTTTTGTAGTTTTGATTACAATGAAAATCTATATTTAATCTTAATTTTAAAATCTATGATACAGAACATATTTCCCACATATTTATGTTTCTCCTGAGCATTACATTTATTATCTATATGCAATTTCATTCAAGAGGTGTCTTCTACTAATACTGAATACCCATATTGTGCCCTCCTTTTCCTACTACAATTAAAACAAACGTTAAATCTGTGTGATAATAACACATACGTGGACAGGAATGACTGAGTCAGGGTCAATGTGGTCTTGCTAGACTAAATTATGGGAGTCTTTTCTGAAAAAAACTTCTTTTGCTTAATTTAGTATAAATATAGAGAAGACAGTTTTTAAAAAAATTTGCAGTAATTTCTGAATTTTTTTTATTGGTTGTTCAAAACATTACAAAGCTCTTGACATATCATATTTCATACATTAGATTCAAGTGGTTTATGAACTCCCATTTTTACCCCGTATACAGATTGCAGAATCACATCGGTTACACATCCACGTTTTTACATATCGCCATACTAGTGACTGTTGTATTCTGCTGCCTTTCCTATCCTCTACTATCCCTCCTCCCCTTCCCTCCCATCTTCTCTCTCTACCCCATCTACTGTAATTCATTTCTCTCCCTTGATTTTTTTCCCTTTCCCCTCACTTCCTCTTATATGTAATTTTGTATAACAATGAGGGTCTCCTTCCATTTCCATGCAATTTCCCTTAGAGAAGACAGTTAACAGAAGAAATTCCATGGTGTCATAATGACAAGATCTGCCAACTGAAGTATGAAAAACCCTTTTAGGTAATTGATTTTTTTTACCTCAGAATTTGAAATGAAAAATGGAAAGAAATTATTTAAATATAATTTTATTTTAGATGCAAATATCCAGATTGAGAGAGGTTGTGTGGCATAAATAAAAGAAAAAAATAATTAAGAGGGAACACTTGAACCCAGCAAGAGTCAATGAATTGTTGAATAGAATAGAACCTACTCATGCACTCGCACACACACACACACACACACACACAGAAAAAGAGAAGAGAAGAGAGAGAGAGAGAGAGAGAGAGAGAGAGAGAGAGAGAGAGAATATGAATGAACTCAGTAGTCCCCCAAACCTAAGCCTGCCTTTACCCAGTATAGGATACTTCCCTAAGAGAAATAGCCATGCATAGAAAGCCTGAAATCAGATTTTTTAACCTTACAAGGTGGGCAGGGTCAGGGAGATGCCTTGCGAGTTCACATGATTCTAGCAATTTCAGAAGAGGCTGGACTGATCTCATCTATTATCTGTCTATTGTCTTTCTTCCTACTTTCCTTTGTGTTTCTTTTTTTTTACATCTTTCCATCCATCCTTCTTTCTTTTTGTCATCCTATTGTTGAGTTCCCACTATATATGCCTGTCCCTGTTCTAGGAACTAGAGATGAAACTAAGAACAAAACAACATAAATATTTTCTCTCATGCATCTTCTGGTAAAGGAAGTCATAAAACACACAAATATACACACAAGCACACAGGATAACGTGCTCTGATAATGATGGAGGTATGTGTGTCACAACTTTAAGTAATCTGAAAAAGCTACTTTGAAGAACTGAAAAAAAAAGCTAAGACCTACAGAGTACTCACTAACAGGAACTATTAATAAGAACACATGTACAAATTTCAGTGCAGAGTAAATAGCAAATACAAAGATACAGGAATGAATTTGGAGGTCCAAGAAACCCATTGTGGCAGAATATAGTATACCACAATTGGAGAGAATTCAACAATTACTTTTCTTCTGAGATGGAAAAAAAAATGGATAGTACTGTGGGAATCAGACTGCATCAACACACACCTTTATGGCATGGTTGAATGCGATGGTTATGAAGAACTTGAAATGGCTACTGAAGCATAAAAGATGAGCTTTGGCTTGCCAGTCTTCAAATGTGCATCAAGAAAAATCCTTCTTCCCATTGAACAAAACTTACATTCTCAAGCTGGATTAGATGACAATTTAATAGAGAGCTTATAGAAGTTTGATGCCTAAAGTGTTGTATTTGTCATGCCAGAATGAACAGACTGAATAATGCTTGTAAAATTTAATTGTTCACTAGGAAAGAATTCCTTGATGGCACAGTTGATATTTAATTTAACAAGTTAATTGAAGAATAACTCAGGCTTACATTTTGGAAAATCAATTTACCATTCAAATCATTAAGGCAAAGGAAATGAAAGTGTCTGATTATGGGATGAGAAAAACATGAGCAAATAGGATTGAGAAGCTGTCTTGTTTTCAGATATTTGGCAAGGAAAATCCAGAGAGGATATTTTCTTGTTTTGGAGTTCTTAAAATTCGCAAACAAGTATTTGAATTAAAATATATGATAATTTACTTGCATAATTGATTCAATTAGTGAAAGAACATTAAATCTTCAATTTCTTTCATGGTTTTGAAGAAAAATTGGCTGGCACCTATGGAAAATGAGACAAAGAAATACTATCAATGGAAAAACATCTTTCAATTGAATTTCATATAATTGTCTTCCATATCACTGGATTTGCAACAAACCATAAGTAATTTAGAATGTACATCTGTGTACTTCTTTATAAATTTTCGTGTATCACTTTGGACCCACTTAATTAGATTATGAAATTCTTGAGGTAGAGAACACACATCATCTGTTTCTTTTTTGTGATGTTCTATAGCACCAAGACTGAAGATAATAGCAAACTTGGTAAGCTATCATGATTCTTACTGGATTATGGCGCTGGAATAAAATAAATAGTGGACAGAAAAATATGTGCAGCCAAAAATATGAACAGCTTTGTTTTTGTAAATAAATGTGTACTGGAACACAGTCACTCCAATCAGTGCGTATAGTGGCTTTCCCACTACAACAGTAGTACTGAGTAAATGGCAGCAAAAACTGTGGGTCTCAGAATTTATAATATGTAGCCCTTTATGCACAGGTTTGCTGATCCCTAAAATAGTCTTTTCCGTTTCATTTATGTCTTGCTGTGTTGAAAAAAAAAATCTAAATAGTTATCTACATTTCCAATGAGTAGTTTAACGATTTTGTTTTTACATTTTCACTTATTTTGGTTAATGTAAAAAAAAACTAACTTAATTACACTTCTACATAGTGATGACCTCCATACCTCTGAGTAGATAATCCATTAGCTCATCACTAATATGAAATTGAATATCCAGGTACTGAATTAGAGTATCAATATTACTTAACATGTATTCAGATATTATTATATCATAAGCACTTTATTATAATTTTATTTATTGCACACAATATTCATACAACGTTTGTACTTTTATTACCTCTATTTTACAAATGAACAAACTAAGGTGTACAAATATTCAGATATTAAATAACCTGTTTAAGGTGACACAGTTTAGAAGCTGAAGGGATTAAATTTCACAGATCTTAAAAGAATTGAAAATGGCAATTATTGAATGGATTTTTTTAAAAGGTAGAAGAGAGAAAGAGAGAGAGAGAGAGAGAATTTTTTAATATTTATTTTTCAGTTTTCGGTGGACACAACATCTTTATTTTTTATTTGTATGTGGTGCTTAGGATCGAACCCAGCACCCCATGCATGCCAGGCGAGTGCATTGCCGCTTGAGCCACATCCCCAGCCCTATTGAATGGATTTTGAATGAAATTTCAATGGACATATACAATTGTTCTGTTTTGTTTTGTTTTTGTTTATTCTGTGGTGCTGGGACTTGAACCCATGGCCTCCTGTGTGCTAGGCAAGCACTCTACCACTAACTTACATCCCTAATTCTCTTATACATGTTTTGGTCATGACTTACTATTGTGTTTCTTTTAATGTATAATAAACATTGATATGCTATCAAGCTCTGCTCTAAGCATGTTATAAATATTAACCCATTTAAACCTCCAAACACCCTTATAAGTTATGTATTATTATAGTCAATATATTAAGAGTAAAAATTTGAGCAACTCTCAAAAGTGGTTTCTATGGTCACCCAACAAGGAAATGTCAGGCCTGGGATTTAAATGCAGGAGATTTACTCTAGCTACTCTGCTTTTCTCTAGGCTCTTTTTCTGTTGTTTGAGCGGTTGTAGCAAGCACAGACATGGATGTAACTAAATATAAAACAAATTATCAGCATGCTGACATGCTGGGAGACCAGCAATTTAAGATGAAGACAAATTAGGAATGTAATTCTAGAAGTAGAAACCTCCAGAAAATCACCTAAATCAAGTCATATACATTAATACAAAAAAGCCTTGCTTTATATTCCTTAGCATGCCAGAATATGAAAAGTGGTCTACTTGAATTAGAGAGGCATATTTACGTGATATTATATTGTGGAAACAGGAAAAAGAACTAGTTGTGTTGATAGCCAATCTGGAAAATTGTTTGAAACCTATAAACATAAACTTCATGATGAAACAGCTTATTATATTTTAAAGCATTTAATATGGGATTTATTGTTTCTATGTAAAATCAACTTTGCTTTTCCCCTCTAACTCTTATATTGAGAAATAGTTTTGACTAAAACAAACAAACAAACTAAAACTAATTTTGAAAGTAGCATCTCTGTCTCTAAGCTTTTAGAAGTACCTGATGCATTCCCTAAGGAGTATAAATCTCCTTGTCCTCCTTATTTTGGCTTGGATGTGTCAAATAAAATGACATGGAATTTTAAACTTTACCAGACAAATCACCTGTGGATTCTGCAGAATTTCAACATGGAATAATTTTTTTCAGACTTTGTTTCTGAGGACAGAGGTGCCTCTCCTGGCTCAGTGCACTTCAGCAGTTATTACATTAGGAAAAGCACCACTCTGGGATTCAGAACTGTTTCCTAGGAGCAAACCAAATGAAGCAGAATGATATATATTTGTATTGCCTAATTGGTTATACATTTACAGTAGAATTTGAGTATTTCCAAGGAAAGTGTTAGTATTGGCCATATCCAAATTGTGCCCTGAATAAGGTCAGAGTTTTTGTCATTAACTTGGTGTTTATTATTGTGGGAAATTTTGGCAGACAGTGCATTCCAGACAGCCTGTTTGGCTTTGTACCATTCATGACTTTCAACCTCTTGGGAACTAAGACCTAAATCAGTTTTAAATGGTTGGCCTAACTTAAAATTGGGTTGGAAGAAGATTATTTACTGGGTCACTGGCTAAGGACCAGCTTGAAAAGAATTTCATTTGCTAACACTGTGTGGTACTGGTTGTTGTTGTGAGCAGTCCCTGTATGGGCCGAGTTAACATCCTGATGAGATGTCAGATCTTGAGTTTCTGAAATGCTGAATCTTTATTTTTTCCTCAATGATGAGAAAGTTGTATTAATTTTTCAAAAAAAAATATTACCTGATATTTGTTTCCCAACCATGAAATGCAAAATTACAATAGGCAGATACATATCACTCTTTGCATTTTTATGTCAAATAAGCTCTGATCGTGGGGAATGATTGTGAAAATGATTTTTTTTTAGTACAAATTCTAAAATTAGGTTTTTTTAACTTTGATGCCAATATTACAATTTAATTTGACAACAGGTAAAATTTCAGATCATTATATCAAATAAACAATTTGAATCAAACATACTTGAATCATAAACATAACTGAATCATAATCATTAGAACCAATTCTAGTAAAGTCACTCATAAAAGAATAAGGGAAGGAAGAAGAGGCCTCAGTAAGTGAATTGTTTCTTCATACTTTAAAAAATGTCTTTAAAGTGAAGACCTAATTACAGCTCATCTCTTTGGGAACAATCTGTCCTTTAAGTAATGACATGATTCTGCTTACTTTTTGCTTTCTAATGAAACATTTGTTTATTTTTTATTCAATTCAAGAGAATATGTGTTGAGAGGACTAGTAGACAGGCTAGTGCCAATATCCCTATATTTTATTCAGAATCCCTTCAGTGCAGCAAACCTAGAGTATTTGTAAGACTTGCATAGTTATAATTCATGGTATTTTTGCCACTAAACCAACAGCAGACATTTGGTACATACTGATTAAGAAATAACATGTGATAGGACTTATCTAAACATTTATATATCAGAACCAGGGAACCTTAATGCTATATCATTAAATCACATTGGGCTTTGTTTCTTTCTTTCTGTAAATGTCCATTTGCCACTTGGATATCTGCTTAATAGCCATGTAAGCTTGGAGGATTTGCAGAGATCATAGAATCTTTGGGGTGAAATACATTTTAAAGGTTATGTTGCCAGTGGCTCATAGGAGCCTAGAATTTCCTCTTCAGCATCAGCACAAAGTAGTTATACAGCTTCTGTTTTACTCCTCCTAATTATGGGGAACTTGGTATTAACCAAGGGAACTCAAGCTATTTTAAGACAACTCTAAGTAATAGTGATATATCTAAATACTGAGTTCTTTTATTTTCAGTTGTATAAATGCAAATGGATATAATGACTTCCTTATCTCAGAAACTTCTTGTAAGGATAAAATGTGGAGATACATCTATCTCTCTATATCTATATATGGTGATATACACACACACACACACACACACACACACACACACAGTGTACTCCCTGAAGTGAGACCTACAAGAATACAAGAAGCTATCGTTCTTATTATTCCAAGTGTGCTAGACAGGGTGATTATTCACACCTTCAGGGTAAGGATTGTAATTCCTCATCCAAATGGCATTAGGCTTGCCGATGTGCTTAAATATGAATGGAGGTGACATGTGTCACATCTGGGTAATAAGTTTAAGAGCCAGCATGTGACCCCAAGCTTTCCTCCTCTTCTATAACCATTAATTTTCTAGAAAGAATCTGCTCTAACAGTGTGGATCCCAGAGTGAAGGTGGCATGAGGCAGAGCCACAGCCTATTCACATGGACATGTTGCATGCATCAGAAATAAATCTTGGTTGTTGTAAGCTGCTGAGATATTGGGATCATTTTTCATCACAATCTGACTTGGGCTTTCCTGACTGGTATATCTTATCCTAGTTCAGGCCTGAATTAAAAATAATTTTCTTGTGGGCCTCTTACCACTAGTGAGCGTCCCCCTTTTCCTGCTGACTCTGCAGGGACTTCTTTTTTGAAGCAGCAGCCACTGTTGAAGGTAGTGCTTTTTCCTGGACTGACTGTGTAATAATTAAAAAATATTATGGAATAAAGCAAGCATTTGGGGGGTACTTATAAACCTAATGATACTTCTTTTCATGAAAATTCCAAGTTATTATCAATTTAACTTCTTATAATTTGGGAACTGTGAATATTTTTATTGAACTTATTCTTTTTCAATCTTTTTTTCATTATTTCATCTTTCACAAGTCTTTTTTAGAATATTTCCCCAATCACCCCCATGAAACGAATACCATAGATACAATGTATATCTGTTTGTATTTGCTGTCTTGTAGACACTTATATATCATATAGTCAACACCGTATCCATTACCTGTGCCTTATAATTAAAAGAGTAGGATTTTTCACTCCTAAGACCAATGTTTGCCCTCATTGAGAATAGTTGCTCTAACTGAGGAGTAGACAAATACATTAGGAAAGCCAGTTTCTAAATCTTGGGTAATTGTAGGAAATAGCACCAAATGCTGTCCTAAGCAGATAGGAGTTGAGCCAAATAACATTCTGGATACATATTTTCCTCTTTATAAGTTTGATAATTTTGAGAGCTGGCACACAATATATATTGTTTTAAAAAGTCATCACAATTCAGCAATATCAAAGTTGAGTAGGTTGAAGATAAGATAGAGTGGTACTGCCCAGAAGAATACACAATGACAAAAACAGTCTGTGGCAGGTATTTAATAAGTACTTTTCTGTGTAACTCACCTTTAATTATTTTCTTTCATTTAACTCTTATAGAAAATTTCTGAAGTTCTACTATTAAAAAATTTATGGATTAAATAACTTCGTCTTAGGGAAGTTGAATGTTCAAGAGGCTCAGAGAGGCAGAAAGAATTAGGATCTGTCACCAAGAATGACTAGACAAACTTTTCACTGAGGGCTGACACCTACTGCTCTCTAGAAGTAGATTTGTCTAAGGATGAACTCACTGCTGGCAAAGCAAAGTGAGAAGTTCAGGTATCATTATTCTAAGTTTGATTTTTTTTAAAGAAATTTCTGTTCCTCTACCTTCTAGGTAACTGAATAGTAACTGTATGTAGTGTGGAAAAGCTAGCTCCAAGACTGAGGCTGAACCTTACTAAAAGTCACATGTAATATATGTACATAATATACTTTTTATAAAGTAAAATAAACCTATCACAAATTGAAAATAAAGATGCATTTGTATTATTCACAGTCCTGTTATGCCAGGGCGGTGGGATAGGTTGCTGAGAGGCCAGAGATGGTGTGCAAGACATAAAGTTTACTAAAAAATGCTTACAGGAAAGTCCCAGTGGTGATAGGCTAGAAAAATAGCACCTCCGTTCTTTATGGTGCTTTTCCAGAAATAGAGCAGCTCTGCCAATCATGACATCTGTCTAGTTGTGTCTGGATGAACAAATGGCCCCTATCTCCTCCACAGGGCCTTTGATTCCACACTACTCACTGTAGGGAGAATGGTTTCAGAAGCTAAGCTGCAGATTCAATGACATCATTAACTAGTGGCTTTGTCCCATTTGTATAACCACACCCCAAGGAACTTGTTATTTAGGCAAGAAAGCCACTCTCTAGAGACAACACTAGCTAAATTCCCACCATACATGAGAGAAAGAAAGCCAGTGTCCTTCAAGATAATGTTTATCTGGACATTTCAGCCCAGACTTTTTCTCATTGTTCCTTAGCTTGGCTAACTTCTTGGGAATAAGAAGAAATAATTCAGGGACATGGTGTTTTACTGTCCTCTTTTTATTCAAGTATGACACAAAATTTAGTACACCTAACTTAATGCATGTCATAGGTTTGCAGCACAGTGTACTGTGGAATATTGGATGTCTGCCCTTGTGATTGCAAAGCTGATTGGGAGCTGTGGTTCACTGCCACTACCCAGCATCATGAGAGAGCACAGAACAACATATTCCAAATGCTGAGAAAGATCTAAATTAAAAAGTTGTTGTTTCTAATAAATATGTATGGCTTTTGCAAAGTCAGAACATTGTAGGTCAAACCATCATAAGTTGGTGACTATATTAGTTTTACAATGTGCATGATTTCTCTATTTGCAAGCAATCCCATAAACTGCTCTCCAACCCACTTAATCACTAGGAAACTGACATTGGATTAGCCTCTCTCCAGGTCACCACACTGCTTTTACCTATCAGTATGTGATTTCTCCCATTCTAGGCTGGTCCTTAGAGTTATGTTATCCCAATGACTATAAGATAAAAATATTGGGGTGCTGGGATTGTGGCTCAGAGGAAGAATGCTTGCCTAGCATGCATGAGGCACTAGGTTTAATTCTCAGCACCACATAAAAAACACTAAATAAAAACAAAGGTATTGTGTCCACCTACAACTAAAAAATGAAAATGTTAAAAAAAGATAAAAATCTTGGGACAATACCACAATTTTAGTCTGTTTTGTTCACCTTTGTATCCCTAACACTTGTAATAGTTCTTGACATATTAGGGAAGACTGCATGAAGTCTTGCTGAATGAATAGATGGATGGATGACAAACATATAGAGGACTACACAGATTCCTACCTTTACCGTGGGAGTTCCTATTTACAAATACAGCCACATACCTGTAATCCCAGCGGCTAGGGAGGCTGAGCTAGGAGGATAGCACATTTGAGGCCAGTCTCAGCAATTTAGCAAGGCTCTCTAAGCAATTTAGTGAGACCCTGTCTCAAAATTAAAAAAATGATTTTTTAGAAGATGTGGGGATATGGCTCAGTGATAAAGCATCCCTGGATTCAATCCCTGATACTCTCTGCCCCTCACCAAAAAAAAAAAAAAAAAAAAAAAAAAAAGGAAACTATAACTTCAATGAAACATTGTTGAGTGGCTACTTGGTCTTATTTCTCCAGTGAAATGGTTCAAGAGTCAAGAGCTTTAGCTATGTGTGCCTTTCTTTTGGTCTGCTTTAAGGTGAATCACAACCCCAGTGAAATGTTAGTAAAGAAGGCTAAAAGCTGATAAAACATTTAAAATACTAATGGGTTAACAGTTGAAAGAGATGTCAACAGAATTTCTGGAAGACAAAAAACATATGAAGACATATTGTGGATAAAACACCTGGAAATATCCACAGAGGTGCTATGTGAGAGGTGATTTTCCTAGACACCTTCCTATGTGGGGGAGTTTTGCAGTCCCACAGCCTGCAGTCATGTTAGATGTCATGTTGGTAGCTTGAAAATGGCCATGCTGGGAGTACACATCAGAGTTCCTCTTAGCCAATTGCTGGTTGTCAAGCATTTGCCAGCACATCATTGTAAAGAAACCCATAGAAAATCCAAGCTTCAGGTAATGTGGTTCAAAATGCAAGAGTGAAGGGTGGGGCTCAAAAAGGGAGCAGGGTAATTAAAGTTCTCAACCAGCTCTACCAAGCAGTCCTCATCCCTTTGACTCTATTTCTTCATATGGCTTAGTATTTGCCTCAATGTAAGACCCTAGGGATCTCTTTGAAAGCAGTTGTCAGACCTTAACTTGCATCAAAATCACATGGAGGCTTGTTAAAACATAGATTGTTGGCCCTCATTTCTAGTTACTGATTTAGTATTTCTTTAGTATTTTTATAAAATGTTCCATATGATGCTGCCGCTAGTGGTCTGGAGGCCACACATTGAGAACCACTGTTCTAAGAAAATAAAGGAGATCTTTAGGCTGGATGTTGGCATTGCAGGGTGAAGTACTTCTCATTTTGACACTGGGGTGGTAGAGGGCCATCTATCAGCTAGCTTTCTGATTTTGCATTTGAAGTTACAAACTCCTTCCATTAGCGAATGCCTAATTTAACTTTACCACTCATCTGGGAGAAAACAAAGCCAATTCAATAGCTTCCTAGAATAATCAACCTGAACTTTTCTTTAGGGATCAATCATTATGTATATGCCAATATAACATCTACATCTAGCAATCAAAAGAATGCTGATTGCTTTGCAATCAATCCACAGTCAAAATGTGTATAATGTGACTTTATTTACAAACAAAATGTGCTATTAAGGTTAACAATATAAAAATAAGAGAAAAGAACAGAAATAGGGGAGATCAAAATTGGAAAGACAGGTGGAAAGAAAAAAAGAACAGAATAGCATAAATATTTTACATAATAAGTATCTGAGCTGCTGTTTGAAATTAATATCAACATACATAGACTGTTATGTATATTATTCAATTTTATAAAGATCACCAATAGAAGAACTGGACATTTTTATCTCTCAAAAAGTGAAATGAGGAAGGACAAAGTATCATAAAGAAATAAATTCTTCTCATTATTATTAATAGTGGGCAATAGAGTTTGATGAAAGTAGGTAAAGAAAGGAATGGAGAAATTAGCATATTATTTAGTGTTTTAGAGGTAACTACACAAAGACAAGAATGACTAAAAATATTGATCTCTGAAGGGTGGAATTGTTGACATGGAATTTGTGGAGAATACTGGTGCTTTTTTCATAAAATCTGTGCTGTATTATATTCAAATTGATGTATGAATATATTGTTCTTTTAAAAAACTCATTTACAATAAGGTGGCTTCTCGTTGGCATGGACGGTCTCTAGTATCTGTAGTTTATAGCTTAGTTCAAACATGCAAAATGAATACACATGACTTGATATAGTAATGCTGGCAGAAAATATGGTATACTTTGTAAATAAAATTCTGTCTTGCTCACAGAAGATCACCTGAGGTGAAATTATTACCTGCTGACTGATAATTGACTGAGCAACTTCATTTTTCATCTAGCTCTTTGGGTATCTTAGGAGACTGCCAGTAATAATACAAGTAAATCAAAAGAATGCTGATTGCTTCTTTGTCAGTGGCTTCTAATAGACATAAAATCAGATGGCATATGAGTGTTAAAACTCAGATAAGCACTCTACAGCTGTTTCAAAACAGAACCCCACACATTGACAGCTTGGGGCACGTCAGTAATCTGCTGCCCTATGAACTGCTATGGTATCATGGAAATATTATGTTTAGTCTGATAATTTTCCAGCCGTAGAGAAGTGAATTTATTCAACATTATTTGTCTTTCATTGGGCAAGTACTTTTTTTAAATTAAAATTTTTGAATGGGAGAGGTGAGAAAAACTATGAAAATGAAATTCTACATGAAATCATATTAAATTGCCTTTCAGTTGGCTGAATATTTTTTCTTTTTATAACATTTTTCATTAATGGAAAAAAAATCACCCAGCTTTCATTGTTAAGTGCAGAATTTCTAATATGCATATGTGATTTAATGTCCTTTTTATGCCAGAAAATGTATTCATCAACTTCATGAGCCGTTATCATCGAGAATGAGTCATGTCACAATATCTTTAGTTGTCAAGACCCTCATACATTCATAATGATCGCTGTTTGCATAGGTAGTTGTTATTTAGCATGTATGACAATTTAAGGTGAAGATAATGGAGAGAAAGCTTTCTATGAACTAAGATAGTCTGCAGAGTAAAAATGCAGGAAGTATGTACTTTATTTTTCTCTGTTACTAAGGATAAGGCGTAGAGACATAGGTAGGAAATCTGTACATTATTACTGACTATTCCTGAAACTACAACAATGACTTTTTCAGAGAATCTATTGGTACAAAGTGAAAAGCCCCATACATTGTATTATTTTGTCAGTAGTGGGAGGCTGTAGTAGAATTACTCCTGTCTAGAAGGAGATTCTGGATGAAACCTGAAATTGCATTGAATTTCCTATATAATTAATGAAACACTCCTTAGATTGTTATTAATCTTTTTTTTTGGTAAAGTTCCTTCAACAAGTTTGCTCCTCTTAATCTTATGGAGTAAAATGAAAAAAGAGAAACAATGGATGGGAAATTTTAAAAACAAAATAATTTTATCTAGAAAACTGAATCAGGTTTGTTATTTTCACAGTGGATGATTACTTTAGTTCTTCACTCTAGGAAATGTTTCCGACTTTCGTTAGAATTAAGTGTGTATATAAATCTAAAAATCATAGATTCACTGCACTTTACTCTGCTAAAGCAATATTCTGTATTAGTTCTCCGAACTCCCAATTTAATGCTTCTTATTAACTGGAAAGTAAACAGTCTACTTTTTATCTCCAAAAATGCTTCTTCCAAGCTTGAGAAAAATATGCTTTCAAAAGGATCTGGGAAAGGTGAGGGTATTGAACACTTGGTATAAAGTGGTATGGTAGCACAGTAACAGAAAACTAGTATAGTAACTTCTTTTTGGATTAGGTTTGTGAATGTTCTTTCACAAGACCTTTGGTTTCAATTTGTACATTTGTAAAAAGTTTGGATATAGTAGATGATTTCCAAGGATTCTTTTGATTCTAAAATTTTAGGGGTTGTCAAGAAATTAGACAGTTCTGTTAATAAAGATTATTCTGAAATAAATCCATTTTGATTACCAGTGGAGGCTATAGAACTGTGCTTGATTTACCTCGGTCTGGTTTGTCAGCTCACAGAGGACAAACATGGTTACTGTCGTTTGCTGGTAGCCCACTCTTGCATTGGTTAAAGCTCACTGCATAGTTGATGATTGGTATTGCTTACTCAGTATACCTTCAAACCCTCTGGGGTACTTTAGTAACCTGTGGGGTCATTGTGTTGTATGTTTTCTGTAGCACTATGAGATTCACAGGCCATGAGGAAAAAAGAGCTCACCCTTTAGTTTCTGTATTTTTAAGAATAATTAATATTTTGATTTGCCACATTATTTCATGGTAATTAAGGTAAGGTCTGATAGATTTTCAGAAAGAAAAGTTAGTGTTGACCTGTTCGGTTTTACCTGGGGGTGCCTGGGTTTGGGTCACACCCTTTCAGATCTAGGTTTAGTGGGATGAGTGTATGGACAAATAACAGCACTGTGGCTACTAAGAAAATGCTGTGCAAGAAACTGGTGAAAACCAAATTATGCAGGGCAGATTATTCTCGTGTCTCTGAATTCCTACACTTTCAGTTATCACCTAATCTTGTTATTTCCAGAGCAAAGATCCTCCTCCTCCTTTTCTCCCTCTGTTCTTATTTTATAATTCCATTGGGTGATTTCATTCCTCAGAAATAAATGGGTATATGTACCCTTCAAAATAGGGCAAGTAAATTCAACCATTCTTCTGACCTTTACTTTATTAGAAAAATAATTGGAGATGGATGCAAATCTCCCAAAGAGATCTGCTTTAAAAAATGCATATAATGGCTGTAAAGAAGGGAAGATTCATAATAGCAAATATAAGTTATGAATTGGCAAGGCAGAAGGTGACTACTAGTGAGAGCAGACCAGAAATTAGATTTGCCCTGACACAGCGAGAATGCCATCAAAATGTGCAGTGGCATTTGTATATGTCATAAAGGTGATTATTCTGCATCTAAGCTCTGGAGAGGTTAGACCTCAGATGCTGTCTTTCAGATTAAGAAAATTGGTATTGACAGCAGGTAGCCTGAGTTTTAAAGGAACCCAAATGTTTAAGTGACCAGGAGATTGAGTTTTGAGACAAGATTACAAGGACAGGCAATAAATTATGATGCACAGATTCACGGTGAATGAGTAGGAAGAAAAGTGTTATGTGAGAGTAGCTTAATACACAGAATAATGGTATATACCATGATACGAAAACCACAAATAGTTAAGATACCAAAGGACTTAGTTATGTTTAAAGGTAAACATAAAAAGATAATTTTGCAGAACCAAAAGAGGGTGCTGTGTCTCTGCCTCTGCATCTGCTTATTTATTGATTCGATTTTATGAAAACATCAGAGTAAAGGCTGATACAAATGAGTTTAATGTAATAAAAATGCGTTGGCAGCTAGAGTTAAAATTAAGTCTATATCAAAAACAATTTCATGAAAGCAGAACCAAGCTGTAGGCCCAATATTACCTCATCTCAAGGATTATTATAAAGTCGCAGTAACCCAAATTATATGTTGACATGTGGATAGACATAGATCCGTGAAACAGAATTGAGAGGCATAGATTTGTCAATTGATTTTCATCAAAGGTGACAAGACAATTAAATAGAGATAGGAGAGCTTCATTAAAAATGGTGGTAAAACAATGTGATATCCAAGTGGAAAAAACATGAATATGAATGCTAGCCTCATATAATACACAATTAATAAACCCAAATAAATGATAGACAAAAATGTAAAATTAAAAATCTTCCAGAAAGGAACATACAAGAAAATCTTTCTTACCTTGTGATAAGCAAATAGTTTTTAGAGAGTACAAAAACATTATGTCTAAAAGAAATAATGATAAGTAGTACATAGATAGGAAACCTTCTGTTCTTCTAATGACATCATCAAAAAATAAAAAAAATTGCAATCCACAGACTAGGAGAAAAGTTTTGCAATACATATACTTATCTAAGAATTTGTATCCAGAATACATAAGGGACACTTGAAATTCAATAATATGAAGTAATTTAAATGACCCAATTAAAAATGATGAAAAGATTTGAACAGACAATTCATAAAAAGAGATATACAGTTGTCCAGTCAATACATAAAACAATGTTCAACATCATTAGTCATCAGGAAAATACAAATAAAACTACAATGAAATACCAGTACATGCCACTAGATGTCTGCAATTAGAACAACTGAAAGCACTGAATAATTGCAGGAATGTGGAAACAAGTAAAAGTTTGCTATATTGCTTTCTGAAATTTAAAATGGTAAATACATTTTAAAAAGTTGGAATAGGCTTTTAATATTAAATATATACATAGCACTTGACCCACCAATCCCACTATATAAGTGTTTACCCAAGAGAAATGAAAATAAATGTCCTCACAAATACTTGTATACACACACACACACACACACATGCACATATGCAAAAACAAACAAACAAACAAACTTCACATATATAAAACATCTGTTTTAGTCAGCTTTTTCATTGCTGTAACCAAAACACCTGACAAGAACTAGTAGAGGATAGGAAAGACAGCAGAATACAACAGACACTAGTATGGCAGTATGTAAAAATGTGGATGTGTAACCAATGTGATTCTGCAATCTGTATATGGGAGAAAAATGGGAGTTCATAACCCACTTGAATCAAATGTATGAAATATGATATGTCAAGAGCTTTGTAATGTTTTGAACAACTAATAAAAAATAAATAAATTAAAAAAAAGAATTTCGAATTTCACAAAAGGAGTTAAACTGAAATGCAGAAGATGTGATTGTGCACTCACCTGGTATGTGTGAGACACTTGGTTAGACCCTGAACATCACATAAAATTAATAAATTAATTAAAGGTATTGTGACCATCTATAACTAAAAAAAAATTAAAAAGCTGAAATGTGGACACGGAATGTCATTTGTCTAAGGTTACAAAGCTCAATGATGATAAAGATAGAATTTAATGCCACAAAAAAAAGAACAACTCAGAGGAGGAAAAGTTTATTTGGAGTTCATGGTTTCAGAGGTCTTAGTGCATAGATGGTTCACTCCACTGCTCTGGGTCCAAGATGAGGCAGCACACCATGGGTTCAGGGCCCAACACAGGAAATTGGCTTAGCTCATGGCAGGGTCAGGAAGCAGGGGAGTGGGGAGTGTCCCAGGCAGACAGGAAAGATGCATGCTTTAGGGCATATCCCCAGTGGACCACCCCCTTCAGCCATGTCCTACTGAACTACAGTTACTGCCTAGTCAGTCCATTCATACAAGGATGGACTGATTAGATTACAACTCTCAATCAAATCACTTTACTTCTAAATATTTCTGCGTTAATGGAAGTTTTTTTGGGGGGGCACATTATCTTCAAACATAACAGCAGCTTTATTCATAATTGCCCTAGATTTAAAATGTCCAGGTTTCCATCATCAAGAGAATAAACTGTGATACATCCACAAAGTAGGATATTATTCAATACTAAAAAGGAAAACTCTTATTGGTCTACACAACAATGTAGATGAATCTGAGGTATTACTCTGATAGTTAATTTTATGTATCAACTTAGCTGCGCCATATTGCACAGATATTTGGTCAAATATATTCTGGATGTTTTTCTAAGGGTATTTTAAAAGATAAGATTAACATTTAAATTTGTGGACTGTGAGCAAAGCAGATTGCCCTCCATAATGTGAGTGGGCCTCATCCAATCAGTTTGAGGCCTTTACAGAACAAAGACTGATCTTTTAAGCAAGAAGGAAGTTACCAGCAGATGGGCTTAGGACATGATCTTTAACTCCTCTCTTCCCTGGGTGTCTAGCTTGCTTCTCCCTCCTGCAGGGTTTGAATTTTTCAGCCTCTAGTATTGTAAGAGCCAATTCAATAAATCTCTGTCTTTATATACACACCCTGTTGATTCTGTTTCTCTGGAGAACCTAATAGAATTATGCTGAGCAAGAGACGCTATACACAAAAGCATACATACTGTATAATTCTATTTATATGAACCTGTAGAAAAGACAAATTTAATCTATGGTGACAGGAAACAAATTAAAGGTATCCTGGGGTTGGAGCTTGGGGAGAATTGAATGGAATGGGGCACCAGGCGGCATTTGGGAAATGTTCTATATTTTGATAGAGGTGGTACCGCAGGTGTAAAAAATTGTCAGCAGTCATCAAAAGGTACACTGGAAGTGAGTACATTTATTGTATATAAATCATGCCTATGCAAGGTTGGTTTTAAAAACATAAAGCTTATATAAATAGTCCATGTGAGGAGAAAGGGAGAATTTTTGCACCAGTTTGTGGTCATTTTGCTGGAAGGCAAATGAAGTCATTTCTAGATGGTGAGACATGAAGGACAAGATCTTTTTAATGTCATGAGAACATCAAGGCACTGGAGTTTATCTAGGGCTTGAAGTCTAGTAATGGAGAAAACATCCACAAGTTTGGCCTGTGAATGTGGTAGAAAAGCCCTGGGGACATCAGCACTGCGGCCAAGTAAGGGCAACTTTACGGTAGATGCTTTCTGGACAGAACTTCCAGAACGACTGAAGAGACCACTGGTAGAGAATCTGGGTTGTCCAGAAAAAGAGCTGGTTTATCAAGGAATTCAGAATGAATGTAGCACAACATCAGTCCATGGGTCTGCTCTGTCAGGTCCCCATGGAGAACTTTTAAAAACAATACCTAATGATTCTAAATCTAGGCTGAGGCCTAAAAATCTATTTTTTTCCCCCAAATGTTTTTTTTTTTCTGGTGATTCTGATGAGCCATCAAGCCTGATGAACAGTTTTTAGACAATTCATAAAGTAAAGAAATAGTTGCTGGTGACAGGCAACAGGGGACAAGAGAACAAAGGATGGCCTCTTGACATTCAGGTTCATCAGTGATACTGACCTATTTTCTTAGTTAAACTTGAATAAGGGAAAACTTTACAAAGAAAAACTCTGTGGTTGTATTGTGTTCTTGCCTGGCTTAATTAGGAACTGCAGAGTTTATCTGGGGACACTCTGCTGATGAAGTCAGTTTTTACTTTATGTGATACGATTGCAGGTGAAACTCAAGTCGGTAGATTTAAGAAATGTCCATGATATTAAATAATTAATATCAATTCCCAGATTCTCATGAGTTGATTTTATTAAAATACAAAAAGCCCATTTATCAAATACACTTTCACTGACCAAAAAAATATGAGATTAGAAATATAAAGGTGTTCTTCATAGATGTTCATCTATTTGAGCACCTGCACATAATTAAAATTTAGCAGGAACAATTATATGTTATCAAACATTGGGAAGCTAAAGGCAAACCTGAGAACTTGTCACATTTGGATGAAAAATGATAAGATCAACATACTTTCTGACCTCAATCTCCATGGAAAATGATTTGAGAAAGGTAAATTAGACTAAGAGGAATATAGTGACAAGATTCTGGTTAAAGAACATAGCCATGTTATAAACCGAGATTAAGTGAAAGCAGTTTTAAAATACTTCAATATAATTGACTTTACATCTTTGTGGAGTGAAGGCTAAAATATCCTTACCATCAGGAAATAGATTTTAAAGAGGACTAAACTCTTTTATCTATAATTTAGGAATTTTCCCTTTTTTGTAATTGTAGCTTTAAATCTCAGCCCCTAAAGTCTGAGAAGTACTTTAAAGGATGAAATTTGATTTATAAATGTGTTTCTATAAAACCACCGAGGCCTGGAAACTGCTCGTGAAAGGATTATGTCAGAGTTAATTTTGGATTTTGTTACAGACATTCAAATGCTCAGTATTGATGGAGCATATAATATCCCAGCAATCGGAAGTACAGAATAAATAGAAAATCTTATCCGAGTTTGAGGAAGTATTATTGGCTGTCTTTTCTACTTCCTGCATTTTTTTTCTAGTGAGACTTATACAGGCGAATACATCATCTGCTTTAAACCACTTGTAAGAAACTCAGCTGCCTCACAATGCTCTGTTTCATTGCTGGAGAACTTCAAGAAACAAAAATTCTTCCTTGATGTACAACATTTCTTTAATTTCTACAGATTGTCTCCACTTAAGTCTTATGAAATACCACAGGAAGCCTGCAGTTCTGCATTTTATCACACATACCTGAAAAAGCATCCTGTTTCCCATGAAGTTTCTTTTCCCCTGGCTGCAAATGTCCTGTTCATCACAACTACAGCATAAAATTCTTAGTGTGGCCAGAGCTCCGATCATCTGGCTCCTGTTTACTTTCTTTCTTTTTTTCTGGTCATTCTCTGATATCTCTTCAATGGACCAAGAGGGCCAAGCTATTCATGGTTTGCCAAAAGCAACTTGCTCATTCCCACTAGTGTATTCTGACATATACTTTTCCCTATCATTTTGTAGATGATATGCTAGAACCGTGAATGATAGAGCTGAAATATTTTGGTTGCATGGATTATATGCTTCTGACCCCACAAGTACAGTTTTATTCTTTGTAATTTATTGCCTCTTTGGCACCCTCAACTCTATTTGAACTTGGCCTTTGACATATGCATTGTCACTTGCTTAGAAAGTCCCCCTTGATCCCTCTAGAGGAGGAAAGTTTTCCCTATCTTCTCCCTTGCTTTCTGAAGATACTTCTGCCCAAGGTGGATTCACACACTGCTTTTCCTGAGATTATAAACTTCTTGAAGGCACTGATTGCATCTTTGCCTTGGGTATTCCTGAATTGCACACAGTAGGTGTGTAATACATGCCTGCTGAATGCATGGATTTATATCTCCGACCCAAATATCAGAACAGCCTGAACCCAGAGGTCCCTGGTAATTAATTACAATAGATTATGCATATGGCATAAACGTAATTGAAGACACACAATCTCTTTTCAAGTGTCAGGTTTGTTTCTTTGTCACTAAAAATTCATGGGTGCTAGAGCTGAGCTATTTCGGCTACATGGATCATCTTCCTCCTGCCCACAAGTACTTATTTATTTATTTTTTTTTTGTAATTTATGACCTCTTTGGAACCTTCAACTCTATTTTTTTCTTTGTTCTGGTTCTCAGCCTTTGACATATTTCTGACCTCCATCCTTGTGGTCTTTATGATGCCAAATGCTGGCATTTCTCTCCTGGTTTTAATTATGACCTAATTAGTTCTGTCTTCTGGTTCTGTTCATGTTTCAGTATGACATTTTCCTCTCAGGCCATGTTGATATTACTCCCTCAGTCAATGCTGGGCATAAAAGTGGCTGCACATACAGTGAGTGTAAACAAAGAACTGGGATAAGGATATTTGGAAATAGTCACAAGAGAGAAGAAGGGTTCTAGAATCAGATACTCAGTCTTCAGGTTAGCATGAGTGCACTGGACAAAGCCAGGTAGACGGAACATGCACACATCCTAAGAATCAGAACACCCAGCATGGGAAAACCCAAGAAAGTCGATGCATCTGAAGTCAGAACAGCATACATGCTACAATACTTACAATGTATTGGTGAAAGCCCAAGCACATAACTACTTACTGCTCCCTTTCTACGTGAGAGGCAGGTGCTGTGCTGTTAGCATCACACTGAGGGATGAACAAGGGAATCACAATCCCTGCTCACTGTCACTAATGCTGAGTTGGGGGACACATTAAAAATAATCAAAGATCCTTTATGAGAAAAGCTGTGATGGGAAACACACAGTGGGACACCTGGACTGCTATTCCAACCCTGTCTCAGTGCTCTGACAAGGCATTCTGGGTTTGCTTCTTTCTCCATAGCCTCAAATCTCAGGCTTTCTTTTTGTTTCCTGTGACCACCTTGATGTTCCCCTACTTCTGGATCCCCACAATCCTCCTCTAGTCATTCGAGCCTCAGACTGCCGGATTGGACCAAAATAGCACTGCTGTTCTTTTTACTACTTAGTGATTCTTTTATTTATTTCACGTTCACTCCCTAATGCATCACCTGAGTGGCTGCTCTAGTCCTGTCCCTTCCAATCAACTTCAAATCTCCTTACTCTCAGCACTTGACCTTGTCTCTGATTTTCTTGAGCAGATTGAGGTCATCGAATGAGAACTCCTTCATTCCTCCACCCCTTGCTAGCTGTCAAAATACCATCTCTGCTGCCTCTAATTATTCCTGCACTTTTACGGGTAAATTATTCCTTTCTTTCTTCCTGACTTGGATAAAAGGCAACCCGCTTCCCTTATAATGCTGACATCTCTTCTTGTGCTTTTGGCTGCCCTACTTTTTCCTTCCTGGAAACTCCTTCAGTTTTCTCTTTTCCCTCTTTGGTATTTTCAGTTGCTTCCTCCCTGTTCTCTTTCCAGGTAACAGAATGCATGCCCAGATGCTAGACTTGATTTAAAAAAGATATTTCCACATCATATTTCCTTTTATTTTTTTAAAGTACTGCTTCCTTACTTCATCACAAAATTGGAAGTGGAAACATCTCATGTTTACTTAGCAATAGGTTAATAAGTTTAAAAAGGGAACATCAGTTTGTGTACCTCCATTATCCCTATTTCTTCACAGAATTAGTCCTCTTTTCTTCAATTCAGATTATTATTGTCAGTCTTAATGATGATATTTTCATCTGCTTTATTTGCTGATTTTTCTTCCTGGCAAATGCCTGTAGGCAGTTATCAAATCTTTTGGTTTAATGCATATGCTCAGGCTACCTGTATTTAAATCCTAGCCATGTAAGGTGGGCAAGCACTCAACCAGCCCAAATCTCAGGTTCCTTGCTTGTAAAGTTAGGAACAATACTTACCTATCTGGGTAGCTGTAATTATTAAAGAAATAACAACACTTTAAAAGAGATAGCAGTCTGTCTAGTCAAAAGAAATCTCAGACTTTTTTTTTTATCCAATCTCTTTCCCAGTGTCTATAAATGTCACAAATTTCTGTTTAAATCAAGTTGCTAACATTGTGCTTTATACATGATAAGCTGCCAGGTGTGGAGACGGTCAATTGGAATGCACCAAACTGAAATTAACAATTAAGGTTTTACTCATATATTGCAACAGGGCAGGCAAGAGGCAAAAAGAAAGGGCTTGGTCCATATGTTATTCCATTTTCCTAAAGGAACAACACAGGGTGGAGCTGAAATGGACACATAACAAACAAAGAGAAATTATCTCACTATCAAGGAGCACAGAACAAAAAGCTCTGGTGTGGTCTCTTCACCCTAATCAGCATATCCATCAATCACAATCTCACAATGTTATGTTTGCTTTTTTTTGGTAAGGACTTTTAAGATCTCTGTTCTAGACACATTTCAAGTATGTAATACAGTCTGGTTAACTCTCATTACCATGCTGTTCATGAGCTCTCCAGAACTTAATCATCTTGAATAACTGGACCTTTATACCCTTGGACCCACATCTCCCCTCAAACCCTGGAAACCACTACTGCTGTACTCTGCTTCTATAAGATTCCAATAGATAATAAGAAAAAGAGTTCAATATCAATGATCATCATGAAATTTCAAATCAAATGAACAATGAGAGATCACCTCACACCAGTTATAATTTTCTATCTTAAAAGAAAAAAATATAATAAGAGTTGGAGAGAAAGTAGAGAGCCCTGTCCACCTTTGATGAGAATGTAAAATGGTACAGCCAATATGGAAAACAGTAGAGAACTTCCTTAAAAAGTTAAAAATAGAACTGTCTTACAATTCATCAATCTCCTTCCTGAGTATCCAAAGGAAATAGAATCACTGTGTTGAAGAGACATCTGCATTTCCATGTTCATTACAGCATTACTCACAGTAGCCCAGATAAGGAAACAACCTTAAAGTCTGATGAGGGATGAATGGATAAAGAAACTGTGGTATAAAACACAATGGAATTCCATGCAGCTTTTTAAAGCAGGGAATCTTGCCATTTGTGGCAATGTGGTTGAAACTGGAGGACACTGTGTTATTGGAAATAGGTCAGACACAGAGAGATAAATACTCTTGATCTTATAGGTTGAATCTGAAGTGGACTCCTGTACCTTTATGAACCCGAAGTACCAGGGCAGGGTAAGGGTGAAGGGCTGGGGTGGAAAAGTACTGAGTTAGAGCTAAGGTTTTATCCCCTTACCCTATCATAAGAGCATGGGATTAGGAACGCACGCATTCATGTGAACCTAGCTAGGAATGTGCACAGAAAATACCCTACCCTGTCCTTGGTGGCACCTCCTTCCAGAACTTTGCAATGAAAGAGCACATAAGGTCTTATAATGGGATAAGTCAAAAGAGTATTTGAAAAGTATAATAAACAATTCAAGAAGAATCTTATAAGAAAACTGACTTACATGCAAGACATATTTTCTGTTTCCCAGACATAAATTATTTGCATCTGGACAAAACCCTTTAAGTTAACTTCAGCCACTCAGACTTGTGAATTATTCAGACAATAAAAAAAATTAAGTCTGGTACTACGTTTGAAATAACAAACAAAAACAAATCAAGTAATCTCTCTTGCCTGTTTTCAAGTTTCAGATACTTAGACATATTATGAAATGTGGTTATTCTGACTTACCTCTCAGGGTTGTATTAAATATTGTATGATAAGCTCATAGCAAATTATATAATGATTACTCAAAAACCATGCGCTGCATTATCATCAGATAGTCACCATCCCTCCTCTATAGTCTTTGTAGTCTGACTCTTCTTATCAACTGAAATGTTAGAAGGGGATAATCCAAGTTAATTTAATTAGCCTATTATTCCCCCTAGTATTTTGCCCAAATAGTCATAACCTATTTCTTGAAACTTTCCCCTTTGATTTCTTTCTCCTTACTCTACTATCTCTCACTAAGCCTTTTTTTTCTGACTTTTCTTCTTATTATTAGCTTTTAAATGTGAACACCATGAAATACTTCAGTTTTCCTTATGCTTCTTTATCTAATTCTCTCCATGTTTTAATATGTCTTTCCCCCAACAAAATACGTTTTCAATTACATTTGAGAAATTTCCACCTATGCATTTCATCTCTATTTTACATTAAATACATCTATTTTATGATAACACTTCCTGGCATCAGAATTAATTCTTGTTTAATTTTTGAGAAAGAAATAATATTCTAACATTTGGGATTGACAGTATTCACTGTAACTTTTGACTTATTCTTCTTCTTTATTTCTTATATTTTTAATAAACTGCTCAAATCTTTTGACTTTTGCCTTAAAAATATCTCACACCTTGTAGACTATTACTTTGGTGTCACCAAATGAATTATGTCTACAACATTCATGTCTTCTGTAGTCCCAGTGGTGTACTTCATAAAATCAGAACTCGAGATGGTAAGTAATTGCAAAGCAGTGGGCTGAGGCAGGGCAATTAAAGGTGCTCTATATGCAGAGAGAAAGTGAAGTCAATCTTGGTAAATGAGGGATAGGAAAGGCTTACTGGGAAGTAAGAGACAACAGAATATGAGGGTGAATGGGGCCAGCCAGAGAGGGAAATGAAAGGGACTTATGTGCAAGAATTTCAGGACTAGAGAAAGCAGAGGAGTTTTGAAGAACTGAAGAAAGTATTTTTTTAGAAAAGTTTTGCAAAAATGACAAACACACACATACACAACTGTAAACTTAGAAAACTATATGAAGTTTTATTCACATAATCAAAAGTGATGGTGGTATCTGTTGGCTTTTTCATCCTACATAACTGCCACTTTGTATCCTCTGACTTATATCTCCCATTTCTTTGCTTCTACCTCCTCACAGCTGGTAACCATTATTTTATTGTCTATCTCTGTATATTGGGCATTTCCTCCCTAGATTTCTTATATAAGACAGATCATACGATATTTTCTGTTAGAAATTTTTTCACTTAGCCTAATGTTCTCCATGTGTATTGCTTACTTCAATATACACAGAAAAATTTATTTAAAAAATTTGATGTTTTAGGGAGAAAGTTGGAGAATTGTAACTGTTTTGTTCTGTGCTACATCTTTGTGCGTTTCCTGCTCTGTCCATTTCAGTAGATGGCTAATTCATTCAGAAAGGACCAAAAGCTAAAGAGAGTGCTTGGTGACCGGTATGCTCAGATAAAAAGACCAGGATTCGACATTCAGTAATAAGAAGGTACATCACAGGTGAGTTTAGTATTATTGTATGTATTGCCTGCCAAGAACTTAATGTCTGGATTTGAATATACTGGACTTTAGGGGCACAGAGGAGAGCACTTTGCAGAGTCATGAATGGGCTCCATTCAGCATTAAATGATCAATTAGATGAAAACTTAGAAATCTACACAGAGTAAAGTTTATTAAGGCAAGGGATCAATTAATCTATATTAGTAGCCATGTGTGAAACATAGAAAACACAAAAGGAATGCATCTTGGATGACCAAAGATACTTTTGTTATACTTGAAAATGAAAAACAACAAGAAGGTTAGTAAAATTAAAATGCAATACTTTTTATAGGTTTCAATAACTGTCCTTAGCAATAGAAAGTTTAATCATGAAAAAATGTAATGAGTTGTGCTAATTTCCTGTAATCAGGAAATTACACTAAGGAAAAGTGTAGAGATGATGTTGAAATGGTAATACTTCTTTTTTTGTAGGTTTATTTCTTTATTAGCCTTCTCATTTTGTTCATGTATTTTTTTCTAATTGATATTTCATTTTCTTACATCTCATTGAGCTCTTTAAGATTATTAATTTGAATTCTTAGGCATGTAGGCAATTCCTACTTGTTTTTTCTTTGGTGTTAGTTATTAGAGGAACCTTTAGGTCCCTTTGTTAGTGTTGAATTGGCATGATTCTTTGTTACCCATGTAGTCTTGCACTGGAATCTGCATCTGAAAGAGCAAACCCCCTTTTCAGTCTTTAGAGTTGATCTGGGTCACAAGGCTGCCTTCTGGCTCCATAGTTGGGTCTGAAGTTGGTGGTATGCTCTTAATAGGGGCTATAGTGGTAATGAATCCTAACTGGTCCCTGAGTGGACTGGACTATGTCTAGGACCCTGGTCCATGGGACTGATGCTGGGATGAGGATCAGCTTCAGTATTTGCAGATGGGAGGCCTGTTATCGAGTAAATTGATGGGTATAGCTATCTCTGGTCTCTGGTTGGAACACTCTGTGAGTTCCTGAACATTCTGTACTTCTCTGGCCATGGCTAAGAGGACCTGAAACCAAACCACAGGGTTGTTTTAGTTTTGCAACCAAAATGAGACCTTCGGGTCTGTCTCAAGGATCATAGATAGGCATGTCTCCTAGGGGCTTATGGGGTGAGCACACCTCAGATGATGGTTGACAAGGAATAGAACCAATTTATGGGTCCCTTTCAAGATATAGAATGGGACCAAATTTGGCAAATCAACCTGTTGGGGCACTACTGGATGGGCTACACTTTCTCAAAATGAGTCCACATTATGATGTCAAAGAAAGCCAAGATATTATTTAGATGGAAGGAGTGTGTACAGTATAAAGAAATGGATAATTCTACTGGTCTCTTTGCTTTTGTCAGAACCACTTTGTATAATTGTTTCCAGTTCATATTAAAATATTTTAAAATGACTATGACAAAACTGGTATGTTTGCAAGGTGGTGGTTAAAGCAATAAATGTCTAGGAACTATTTAACATGAAGAATGCAGTGTCCCTATTCCAGCTCTCAAATTACGTGGTTCTATAGAATTAGAGAATTGATTTTTTATTGGAGAAAATAATTCTCTCCAAGAAGAATAGCAATTTTTTTTTGGTTAGTGAGACCTGAGAGTATAGGTCTTGGCCTTGAGGATTTGGGGAATTCATTATGCATTTATAATTTATGACTTAGAGGAATAGGAAAATGATTTATGAACAAAGTGTGGATATTGCTAAATTTTGCTTTATAAAACAATTTCTTGTCTTCTCTTTGGTTCAAGTCCTGGTTTAATATATAACCACATGTATTCATGCATTAGAAGTACTTTATAAGCTTAAAAGTAGTACTTTTTTGATTTTATTTTTTAATTTGTTCTGATTAGTTGTACATGACAGTAGAATGCACTTTGACACATTGTACACAAATGGAGCACAGCTTCTCATTCCTCTGGCTGCATATGGTGCAGAGTCATAGCAGGAGTGTAATCATACATGTATGTAGAGAAATAAAGTCTGCCTCATTCTAGTGTCTTTCCCATCCCCATAGCCCCATCCCTACCCTCACTCCCTTCTACACAAACCAGTTTTAGTTCACTTATTTTTAGGCAGAACATTAGCTGAATTCAGTAAAACAACTTTTTAAAAAGAAGAGTGATTCAAATAAATTACTGATTAGTGTCCATAAGTCCCTCCAATAAGAGGAAACACTTAAAGGATACTTTTGATTAACTCCTCTCATTTCACAAAATCCTTTTGAAGTAAGTATTAATATTATCTGAATGAACCTGGAAATTAGTGAGATTAAGAGACACAGTTTGTAATTTGGAAAACCTGCTATAACCCAGGTCGTCCTGGGCCAAATGCAACTGTTAGTATTCTATACTACCTTTTCTTTAAAAAAATTTTACTCTAATTTATTATAAGTGACAGCAGAATACAATTCATATTACACATATAGAGCATGATTTTTCATATTTCTGGTTGTACACAAAGTAGAGTTACACCATTCGTGTCTTCATACATGTACTTAGGATAATGATGTCCATCTCATTCCACCATCTTTTCTACCTCCATGCCCCCTCCTTCCCCCCCCCACCCCTTTGTCCTATCTAGTGTTTATCTACTCCTCCAATGCTCCGCCCCCAACCCCATCATGAATTAACATCCTTATATCAGAGAATATATTTGCATTTGTTTTTTGGGGATTGGCTAACTTCACTTAGCATTATATTCTCCAACTCCATCCATTTACCTGCAAATGCATGATTTTATTCTCTTTTAATGCTGAATAATATCCCATTATGCATATATACCACAGTGTCTTTATCCATTCACCTACTGAAGGGCACAGTTTAGCTTATTGTTAATTGTGCTGCTATAAACATTGATGTGTCCCTATAGTATGCTGTTTTTAAGTCCTTTGGGTATAGGCAGAAGAGGGATAGCTTGGTCAAATGGTGATTTCATTCCCAGTTTTCCAAGGATTTTCCATAATGCTCTCCAGATTGGTTGCACCAATTTTGTCGTCCCACCAGCAATATATGAGTGTACCTAAAAGTAGTACTTTATTAGCTTAAAAATTAAGAACATTTAACAAGCACAGATATACTTCCTTTGCTTGAACCCTCTCCTTCCCCCCAAACAAACAAAAAAAAGAAAAACAGAAAAAGAAGAGAGAAAAAGGAGCATCCTTAGGTAGAGAAACAACCTCTAAATGTCTTAATTCTTCAAACATTTTGAGTGAAAGAGAAAAAACTTTGGGATTTTTTTCTCATGTTATAATTGCTCTTTAAAAGGTGCACAAATGATATCCAAAATATGCATGATACAATAATGGTTTGGCATAATTGTTTCTTAATATTTTCTGAATGATTGTATAATAAATGTATGCTATCTCTAAAGCCAAGTAAAAGGGGCTGGGGTTGTGGTTCAGTGTTAAAGCGCTTTCCTAGTATGTGTGAAGCCAATGCAGACTGTTGATGCAATAGGAAAGACTTTACACAAAGTAAAAGCATGAAGCACTGGGTTCAATCCTCAGCATCACATAACATAAATGAAATGAAGTTATAAAAAACCAGGTATAAATGGAAAGGGCAACGATAAAGATATAACCCATCTATGACACTGAATGATAAACATATTCTATGAATTAAGAACCTTGTATTCCTGAAAATAAAATTGCTTTCTAATGAACAGTTTACACTTTAAGTAATTTGTTTAAATTATCAAGGACCAGAAGCAAAGTGTCTGTTTTCTTGAGTTTTTATTCCTTAAAGAAAAAGGAAGTAAAAAAATAGGAGAGTTATATAATATAGAGCCTTTGAGTTCCAAAGGTGGGATTTAAGCATGCTTCAATACATAATGAATGGCTATCAATCTTTTTTAACACAAATAAAATAATTTAAGATATGGTATAATTTACCATTGAGATATGCCTTTTATATTATGTACACTTTAAATATATGTATCAAGGGAATATATGTATAAACTTAAATACAAGTAAGTAAGAATTCTGGATCACCAGGGTAAAATTTTAACTGTGGCCAAATCCAAGTCTTTGTTTCTCCTGGATCGGCGGTAGCACTGTGGAACATGACTGGTCAATTACCAACTTTAGGTTTTGTCTTATTGCTGCTTGAAAAGCTTACTTCATCTCCCTAGTTACTCACTCTCCTACTTTCCTAGGCAGCTATTCATACATTCTTCTCTTCTTTCAAACCTCTAATATTTCTTCTTCCATCCTAATAAATATGATATATCCTTTCCACAATTTTTTTTATCCAATATAAACCACATAAACTATAACTTGTCTTTGCCCAAACAAGGAACTGGCTCTAGTAACTTTGTCTCCTTTATGTTATAAATGTTACCTGCTCATTGAATTTTTTCCACTACTATTCACTAGCATCAATAGACCATAAAACTCCACATTTCTCATTATGTATGAGAAAATGGTTTCCAGCCATGATGGAGTAACAGGATTTTAAATTATCCTTCTGTCACCAACAAATTGAAAACTAAAAAACTGGTAGAAAACAAGCCTTTTAACACATGGGAGAACAAACAGCAGGAGACAGTGATCCCTGGGAAGTATTGAAAAAAATATATCTCTATATAGAAAGACCAGAATTTCTGTGAATGGTAATTTCCAGATTATGGTGGAAGAAGGGAGAACCTATGCAGATGGTGCAGAGAGCAGAGTTCTACAGGCCAATGCAGACTTTTGATGCAATAGGAGAGACTTACACAAAGTAAAAGTATGAGAAAACTGTGTAGACGTCCCTTGAAACTTTGGACACATACCAAAATGTATGCATATAGGGTTAAATCCACCCTATGTGATCAGTCAAGGAAAAGTTTTATGCAAAGAATTATGGAGATGCTGAAAGCTGAACAATTCCCAGGTTTTACACAGGGCTGGGAATCCAGCTAAAGTGGAGAGATCTTGTTGAACACATGGGGCATTTAGTATGTAGACTATAGGACAGTCATGACTTACAAGTGGTATTGATTCTAAAGTCCTCATTTGAGCTGTCCTACAGAAGATTAGAATCCTAAAGTGGAAAATGACATAATAACAAACAAACATCAAGCTTTTAGAGTGAGACATGGTAGTACCCATTAACAACTTGGCAGGAGATGGTATTGCCATAAAATACCTGCAAAAAAGACCTACTAGTACATTCCTGCTCTTTTCAGAGTCTAAAGCCAGGTCCATGAGGGTAGAACTGGAGTTTGAGTAAGCCTTGTTTTAATAGAGATGGGATCCTCATCTCAAAGAAGCCTGTAGTAGTCAGTCTTCCGTTACTATAACAAATACCTGAGATAACTAACTTACCAACAGAAAGAGCATATTTTGATACCCATGATTAGGCAGACCTGTGACTTTAGGCCTCTAGTGGAGGTGCTGGATGGTAATGGTGGGGAGTGTGAGAGCAAAACTGTTCATCTCATGGCCAGGGAGCAAAAGGAGAAGAGCCCCACCACCCCTGCAAGGGCTTACCTCTAATATCCTGGGACCTCCCATTAGGCCCCACCTCTCCAAAGTGTCACTCTGGGGATCAAAGTCTCTAAATGGATCTTTGGGGAACATGTAAGATCCAAATTATAGCAATAGCAACTGTCATGTTCCCTGAGTTTTCTATGATTTGGTTGCTATTAGTTGATTTAAGTGTATTTTGATTACAAAGACCCATCCACTCTTCTTTAGAAAATATCTCTATTGATTGACATATTGACATACTCATGGAAGTGTAACTGATGTGACTCTGCAATCTGTATACGGGGTAAAAATGGGAGTTCATAACCCACTTGAATCAAAGTGTGAAATATGATATATCAAGAACTATGTAATGTTTTGAACAACCAATAAAAAAACAAAAAAAGAAAATATCTCTATTTTTGAATGTTTCAATAATTTAAATATGGAAGAGTAAAATAATATGAAAAACAGAGTGTAAGCTTTATTAGCTTGGGTCTATTTCTCTATTTTATTCTCCATTTTACTAAGAAGGATGGATGGCATATAGTATGTACAATGTATCTATTTTGAATCAATGAATAAAAAATAAGCACTATAGTTCTACCACTCTGAATAACAACAATATTTCATTCTGTTTGTTTCTATCATTTATTAAAGAAAATAAATATATAAAATGCAACTAAAATTTCTTTTAACAACAATGCTTTTTTTTTAAAAAAATCCCTTTCTCCTAGAAGCAATCTTTACCATGAATTTGGTATTTTTTCTTCTGGTCATGATTATTCTTGCAGATAGATATAAAGACAGAGATATGTAACTATATAGATATACACACTTAGATATACACTACATAGATTCTTTCCTTCCTTCCTTCCTTCCTTCCTTCCTTCCTTCCTTCCTTCCTTCCTTCCTTCCTTCCTTCCATGTATCAATATGGTCTGTTTAACAAACTTCTACAAATAATGTTTAAAGTACTGTATAGTTCTAGGGAAAGCCATTCATCTGGTATTCATGTGGTTATATTTCATATCATACTGGACATATTCTTTGGTATCTATTTTCATTAATATTGTATTTTTTACTTATTTTATTCATTTTAATTGCAGTGTAATATTCCATTATAAAGCTGGCCATATTAAATTTAACTGTTCCCTGAGTAAAGAACTTCTAAGTTATTTCTAGTTCTTAAATATTAAAAACAATGCAATAAAGAATATATACACATCCTGTACAGGTTCTATGTTAAAAAAAAACAGCTAGATCATGGGGTATGTTCATTTGCATTTTTTTGGATTTTACTAAATTATTCTCCAACTCACAATAGAATTTATTTTAGAGTCCCACGGTCATTAAAGCACAATTTTTATATTTTCTTGCAGTGTTTTCTAGGATCAAATGTTGTTTATTTTTAGCCAATGTAAAAAATGAAAACTATTCTCTCATTATTGTTTTAATCTACCTCCTTTAATGACAAAGAAGTTGAACGTGTTTTCAAATTTTTATGAGGTATTTCTCCTCTTTGGGAATTAGCATTCTTATCTTTTGCCTTTTGTCCTTTATGCTTTGATTTCTCTTCAGAATAAGGCAATGTTCTGGTTACATAGTAGCAATAAATAAACATTTATTAAATTTAATTAGCAGTGTGTGGAAAATGTCATATTAGTTTTGGAAGACATTCTTTTTCCTCCCTGTTTCTTTGTGCTGTTTTCTTAATCCTAGTTTGACAGGATTTGGGCAACAGGATGGTGAAAGTGGGATCCTGTGCTTCAGAGTCAGGTAGATTTGGGTTTGAGTCCTGGCTCTTCCTGAAATCACTGTGTAATCTTGGGAAATTTACTCAGACTTTCTAAAACCGGGATGCTAATTAATAACTCATATAGCTTCAACTATTAGCTGGAGACCATAAATGTAAAGCACTTATCACAGTGACTGTCATCTAGCAGATCCTAAATAGGTGTTAGTTATTTTTTCACACCCTTCATCCCAAACTGTGCGTGCAAATCAACATCGTTTGGGTTGATGAGATGTCCAGTAAATAATCTTCTCATTGAATGTTATGTAAAAGTTCCACGCAGTATCTGGTGGGCCCTTTTAGTCACCTTTTCAAGGTGACCTAACAAGAAAAACTTAGGGGAAGAAATGTTTGTCTCACATCAAGGGCTCTTCCGTGATCAGTTGGCTCCACCAATCTGGGACGGAGGTGAAGCAGGATGGTGCAGAAGAAGGATGTGGCAGGGAAAAGATGCCCAGTTGACAACCAGGAAGCAGAGAAGGCAAAAAGAGAGTCAGGAATAAGATATGATCCCCGAGGGACCAGTCCCTAAGACCCTCTCCTGTAGCCATGCCCCATCTGTCTACAGTCACCACTCAGTACACTAGTCCTTCCAATTTATTAATCCATTAAATGGATTAATCCACTGATGGTGACAGCTCTTGTGATCTAATCATTTCATCTCTGAACGTTCCTGCCTTAACACAGTAGGTTTTGTGGGACACCCCATATCCAAATCCCAACAATTGCCTACTAGTATCCTTAACCTACCTCTAAGGGTACTTTTCTTGATGTGGGGGGAAGTTGTATTAACTTCTGAATTTGAAATAAGAAATCTAACCAACTAAAAGAGGGTTTGCAGTTGTGGTCGGTGACATTTCTTAACATTCCCCTTTCAACTTAATATATTGAGATATTCCTTTTATATTATAATCTCAGCCATACACATATAGAGGCAGAAGAAGAATAGGTGCCATGACCATGGTTAATCCGTAGGAAAGCTTTGAGGGAAAGCAGAGTTATCAGCAGGATAGTTGAATGTGGGATCTCTTCGTTGGCCCATGTTGGTACATTTACACTTCCTTTAAATTTTGCTGAATTGCCTCTTTATTCAGATGTATTTTAAGATACTGCTTTGGTTTTCATCCTAGTAGCATCTAAAAATCAGAAGCACAATGAATAGTCAATAACACTATTGTTAAGCTTTGTCTTGAAAATCTGTGCAAATGCCTGTGGACAGTAGGGGTCACAGTTGTCTTAGATTAACATTAGTAAATTGGTGTGCACATCAGATTTTGTTTTGTTTTGGCCTTTGTTTTAGATTTGTAGAATAATAGTTACACAAGCTAAGTATGGTTTGAAAATGCACTCTTTGGCCATATTTAAAAGTTTAAATTTTTTTTCTTTCTTCTTTCTGCATATTTGCATAATTGGCTTCAACATCCCTTTCCAGAGACAAGAATTTTTCATTTGTAGACAGCTATGTTCTGAATGATGGTATTCTTTTAATCATTGTCAGACTAGAAAGGAATTCTCATTAGGGCCTTTTAAATTTTCTAATCAAAGTTCCTGAAACATTTTTTGAATAAATGAGATTCATATTTTACAGTGTGGTAAAAATTATTTCTCCCTTCTATTCTGAAAAAAATGAATGAGGCTTCTAGTTTTCCTATTTTGCATTAAAACTCTAATTGCTAAAAAATTATTGCTGTAACTTATTTGCCAGTGACTGGTTAGAATACATATTCTTACTTAAGTCTCTGCATCATTTACTGTAATGTATCATGAGAGCTCAATATAGCAATGGTAATTTAATACAGTATTTGATATAACAAATTATGTATATGGTTCATGATTTTTTATTTAAAATATGTGTAGATCAATGTACTAGGTAAACACAAAGGGGCATACTCTTTATTATAGATTAAAAGAAAATAGTGAAAAACTGCTGAAAATATGCAATACTTGTAACTCATATTGCTCATGAGAGTAAAAACCAATACAACCCTCAACAGATTTGTTTTTGATAGAAAAGCTGATCATACTCATATGTAGTCACTTTAGTCCTAAAAATACATACCCCAAAGTGATGACATCACTATTTATAACTGTTACAAATCAGAAACTGTCTGAAAGTCCATCAAAAGAACAATTGTTTAATAAATAATGATATAGTTGTAAAATGGAATACCATACAGCAATGAAAATTGGCAACTGCAGGGAACAATGTGGATGAATCTTACTAATAAAAGAAGTCAGACATAAAAGAGAACAAACTACATAATTTGTTTATATAAATATTAAAACTAGGCAAAACTATTTAATGGTATTAGAAGTCAATTAATGACTTACTCTTGTAGGGCAGTTGTTGACTGGAAGGGGGTTTGTGAGTGGCAGAATGTTGTATCCTGACCTGGTTAGGTAAGTTATATCTGGTTAAATGCTAATTACACAGTTATGTTCAATTTATGGAAATTGAACAAGCAACATAGTTGTGAACTACAGTCCTTTCTATATGTATATTATACTTTCCTTTAAAGTTAAAAGATAAGTTTATGATGAGTTAATTTTATCAGTAGAGATGGTTGGTTGGGATATCTCAGTGCCTGACAATATATTCATAGCCTTTTCTCTGGCTTAGCATGTTACCTTTAATTTATATGTGCACAATTATAGTTTTGCAAGGGTACTTTCTGCTACCTGAATTATGAAAAAGTTATTTTAACTCATGGAAAACTATGAATAAATTAAGGTGGATGCATTATTTTTCCATAAGTAATATTTTTTTTTACCATAAACTGGAATATTCAAGCTGTACGTTTAGGCCAACTCCTCTATTATTATCAAATCAATACCTGGAAGGAATTTGGGGAGTGTAGCATGAATGCTGAAGCAGGTGAATAGTAATGAGTTTTTTTTTTTTTTTTAAGAATGTGGTGATGCTCAGTGATTTATTTTGTTTACATAGCAGAGTTTTCCTTTCTGATGCCTGTGTGTCTCCCAGATGTCGTTTTTCATTCTGGAAGATGCTGTGTAAACCATGCTTGCTCTTATTGGTAAGTGTTTCTCATTCCTTATTTTCAGGCTGACCATTTTCCTTCTGGTTCTCTCTACATATCATATTTTTTATTTGTTCTTTCATTGCCTTTAGAGGGCAATGCCGATGATGTAGTGTCAGACAATTGCAAACGACCTTACTTCTACTTACCTGAGATGGATACCAGGTCACTTTTTTTCTGATGTTTGGAGACATTTAGTATTTTTCATCCCAAATTTGCTTATGATTTCTTAATGTACTTTCCCACATGATTAATTATAATCATTGGGTGTTCAAAGGACCTTTTCAAGTCCAAGTTCTTTAGGGCTACCCTGAGTTCTTTCTGATATTATTAAAGTAGTTAATCAAACTACTTTCATTTCTTTATAATAGAGTATCATAAGCCTGGGAAAATATTAAAACATTATTGTTTCCTGCTGTTCTAGAGCCATTAACACAAGCCCCCTCAACTAGATGAGAATATATTCTCCTTTGAAGGAGTATCTGCACGGATGATAATATATTCTCAAAACCTCTCTTGCTTTTTGACTTGTTGTAAAATAGAGGAGGAAAAGCAATATACTAGTTGTGAAGACAGAGCAATACCCTTAGTGATTTTATTGGGAGAAACTCAAGAGTTTTTACTGTGTGGAAAAGTACTTGATAAATTTGAAAGACGACAGACAAATTCTCTCTTGCTACACACAATCTTTTGTTCTTCCATTTTTTAAATTCAAGCAACTATAAGGTGCAGGACACAAGAGAATGAGGGTTTGATTACAAACCCACATACTGAGGTGTTGGTGTTTTCTGAATATGCCCCAGTAGAGACTCTTAACTGCAGCCTGAGATCTGTAGACTCACACTCAGGCAGTTGAGCCATACCCTAGAGAAGGGCATGCTTTCTCTTTACAGAACTAACTACACACAGGCGTGGAGTCAAAGTCAGCAGGAGGTGACAGTGTTACATTCAAGCCTGCTGCCCTTGCCACATTTTTACAAGATGAAACTAGAGCAACTAGTTAAAATCATCTTGAGGATAAAGTCGAAATGTAGCAGGTCAGGTACCCATGGCTAAAGAGCAGATATAAAAGGCAGGACAGATAAAATTTTCCTTTTACAGGATTTTGAGTATAGAACACTTAACATTTTCACTGAAGTTCATGCTGATGCATAACAATTAGTGAAGGAAATTGATTTTAAACATTTGAATGTTTGAATATAAAATCGTATCATTCAAGTAGAGATTATTAAACTGATTTCCTGTTGACCTGGTTACAGTATATATGTTTGATAATGATATTTACAAAAAAATTCTAGCATTATACTACCTCATTGCACCATAAAAGAAATTTCCAAACATCTTTTATAGAGTATTTTATGCTTTTATTAATATTGTATTTCTGATCTCAGGTTTTTTTCTTTTTACTTAATGAAGAGTCACTTATTCATTCAGTGTCTATTCTAAATGATTTTATAGGTGCCATTGGGGGCACATAGATGACTAAGAAATAATCCATATACTGTAGGCATTTATGACTTGGTAAGTGATAGAGAATAAATTACCAAATAAGTATTGATTGAAGTCTAAATGTAATTCATGCTAGAAGAGTTGCATGAGTATTTTGTGCTGGAAAAGATATGAGTTCTTGTGATTAGGAAAAGTTACAGAAAGACTGATGTTTTAACTGGGCTTGAAGTATAAACAATAGTAATAAGGATTTCAGTAGTAGAAAATGGTGCCAACCGTGTTCTTGACTGAGAGAACAGTGGTATCCAGGACACAGAGAAATGTTCCCTTTATGCCTAGTAGGAAGTATGAGAGTGATATTCAGTATAAAATGAGATGCAGTGATACAGGAGGGAGTTAGTTGGAAAGGGGATGTTTGTGTGTGTGTGTGTGTGTGTGTGTGTGTGTGAAGAGAGAAGCTGAAGTCATTTCTCTGACATTTAATTCTGAATCTATCAGCATCACCGACCACATTGTGTTTTACAAGATATTTGACCTAGAGAGAATCTGAAAGAGTATGTAATTGACTCATGGATAGCTTTTTGTTTCAGTCAAGATGAACTAAGTTGATTGTGTGGAAAACACACAATCACACAGGTTGCTAGAGCTGATATGTAGGTCTTTCACCATAACAAGTGGAAGGAGACTGCTGGGCTATGAGGCAGAGCAGAGATCTCAGGCAGAGATAGTTCCCATTGCTGATGTAAGATTCTTAAAGCACAAGAAGTAAAATTAAAAATCAGTAAGTGGTATGCCATCAAATTAAAAAGCTTCTGTGCAGCAAAGGAAACAATCAAGAGCATGAAGAGAGGGTCAACAGAATGAAGAAAAATCTTTGCCACCTGCTCCTCAGATAGGGCATTAACATAAAGACCTCAAAACCCCCCCCCCAAAAAAAAAACCCCCAAACCAATACCAAAACCAAAAACCAAAAAACCCCCAAACCAACAAAAACAAAAAACACCAAAAAAACCCACAAATAACCCAATCAATAAATGGGCAAAGAAAATAGACACTTCTCAAAAGAAGAAATATAAAGGGTTAACAAATATATGGAAAAATGTTCAACATCTCTAGCCATTAGAGAAATGCAAATTAAAACTACCCTGAGCTTTCATCTCACTACACTCAAAATGACCATTTTCTAGAATACAAGTAATAATAAACATTTTGGCAAGGATGTGGGATAAAGGTACACTCTTATGTTGTTGGTGGGATTGCAAATTGGTACAACCACTCTGGAAGGTAGTATGAAGATTCCTCAAAAAACTAGGAATGGAACCACACCGTAAGACCCACCTATCCCATGCTTTAGTAAATATCTAAAATATTTAAAAGTAAGCATAATACAAGGACACAGCCACATCAATGTTTATAGCTACAAATTCATAACAGCCAAGCTATAGAGACAACCTTCAAGAGATGAATGAGTAAAGAAAATATGGTATATATACCCAACGGAGTATTACACAGCCATAGAGAATGGTGTTATGGTGTTTGCCAGTAAATGGATGGAACTGGAGACTACCATGCTAAGTGAAATAAGTCAGTCCTAGAAAGTCAAAGGTCAAATGTTTTCTCTGATTTGCAGAAGCTATTCTAAAATAAAGTGCGTGGTGGCAGATAAAAAAGGAATAGAAGAAAATTCAGTGGAATAGACAAAGGGGAATGAAGGGAAGGGAGGAGAAATGGGATAGGGAAAGACAATGAAATGAATCTGATCTAACTTTCCCATGTATATATATGAATATATACCACAGTCACCATCGTGTATCTCCACAAGACACTAATAAAAAAAAAACACCTATATGTAAATAGCAGAAAGATCAGTAGAATAGAGGGAAGGGAACTGGGGGGGGGAAGAAGGAGGGAAAAGAAAAGGGAAGTACTGGGAACTGAATCAAAACAAAATATATTCCATGCTTTCATAATTTGGTCAAAATAAATCCTCTTGATACTAAAAAGAACCAATAAAAATAAATAAAAAGAAGGCAATAATTTCCAAGTTTTCTAAGTAGGTGGTGGCCTAAATTTATGTTGACTCCTCAGTGTAGCAGACCTGCAGGGAGGTGCATTTTCTGATTTCCAGATTGAACCATTTATAGTAACTGTGGATCAGCACCCCTACTCTGACATGTTTAATATCACATGATCCATTTTTCTGCTGTGTCCAAAGCTTTGACCAGAAAAGTTTTTACTATATATGAGTTTTGATTCAAAATATTGAACAATCTCTCTTCATTTCCCTTGGATTCATATTTTCTCTCCCCTGCGTGTACTTTTGAATAAACAAAGCAAAAACTTAAAAAAACAAACAAACAAAAACCCAATTTAAAGTCCTTACCTCATCTATTTTGTTATTTGGGGTAAAATGTTTACTTTTCCCTTCTCATTTAGATCTGCTGAGTCGAGATTTCTTCATTAAATTACTCCAGGTGAACAGAAACCATCGGATACACCCTGGAATCTCTCCTGCCTGCACATGGCCTGTGTGTGAAGCAGAAGGCTTGGACTTCCTGTGCAACTGAACACTGCTGCCACAGCAGCTTGCCTCCCTCCATCTGCTGCATGTCACCTTCCATTTGAATGACCAATTTGAAAATTTGAATGTTTGAACTTGAAAATCTGCATTCTCCTTAAAATGTTTTCTTTTCCCTTTTTATCACTCCGTTGTCATTCAAAGGGCAATGGATCTTGACAGATGAGCTGAGATAAGCACTCTCTACATGTAAGAAGGAAAAGATAGGTATGGACACCAGAAGCAGCTGTCCAGAACTTCTTCAGGATGAGGAACCATCATGAAGCTTCCAAACTGGGATGAAGATGTATGTCTGTAACTAGTTTGAGATGAAAAAAGACATAGGGAATATATTTCAATTTAATAATGCGGCTCTTTTTATACATATTAATATATAAATCTCATACATTTGCAAGTAATTTATTTTAAAATTATAAATGTGAATTTATAAGACATTTCATAACCACCTAAAATGATTTTGTTAAGGGGGTACTGTGCATCCTATTTTTAGTAAGAATCAACTTGCCTGTTGCTTTTTAAATTTTTTTAAATTTTCAGGAAGGATCCAAATAAAGGAACAAATAGGAAAGGGGTTGAATTGACCATGATATTCAAGATGATCAGTGACTGGATTCTTAGAGTAGACTTTTGGATTTGAGAAGACCAAGAAACAATTTAATCAGGCCCCTTAGGTTCTAGGAAAAAAGGAAACTTAGAGGGGAGATTTGTGCTGGGGAGCAGAGAGGATGTCTGGAGCCCTGTGCAACCCACTCTGCCCTGTTTTAGGGCACATAGAGGGTTAATACTGGTATCCTTTTCTTTGCTGAGAGCAAAGAATCACCTGTGAGCCTCATTAGTCTCAGACCACAGTCAATACCTACAGATCAAGGACTACCTATGGGCCACTTTCATCAGGCAAAATAAAAGCAGCGTCTGTCTGAGGGCCCAAGCTTGGCAGGGAGCTCACAGTGCTGTTGCTGACTCTACCTGGTTGCTTAGCTCTGGGCACCTTCCAGAACTGACCTTTCTACTTTAGCTACAATCCCCAAGGTCAAACCTTTGCTTTACTTGATCCTGCGTCGAACTTCCTTTTCTTCTGAATTCAAAGCCTATCTTTTCCTAACCAGCTGTCTCTCTAAGGTCTATCCTGCAATAGAAGCACCAGGAAAAAGGAGTTAGTCTTCAAATGTTGATTTCCACATTTAATTTAATTCCCTAGAACATTGATTAGTCTTTTGTGTCTCATCCCCTTCGTTTGTAAAATAGAAAAAATGAAAACTATGTCGCACGGTTGCTCTGAGAAGATATAATGTATACTGGATAAAATGGGTATGAAGTCCCTGGAAGTTCTAGACATATGGTAAGATTGTCAGAAAACAATAGCAGAAGTTTGCTCCTATCAGAAAATTGGCTTTAGAGTCTCAGAGTGTCTATTACTATTATTGTTAAGCCATAACTAAAAACACTTGGTTTACTGGGCATGTTGGTATACATCTGTAATCCCAGTGACTTGCAAAGCTAAGGCAGGAGTTTGAGGCCAATTTTAGCAATTTAGAACTCGACTCTGTATCCAAAAAAAACCCCCCAAAACAAAAACCCAACAACAACAACAACAAAACACTCTTGGTTCAATCCCCAATACCTGAGGACTAGGGAAAAAAAAAAAAAAAGCTCTGATCTTCACATTTTCACATTTGCTAATGAATAAGTTCAGCAGTGTTGAAAATGTGTGTGAAAAGTACATCTCCTGCTCTAGGCCCTGATTTAAATAATTACTTTAGGTTTTATTGAATACTTAAGCCTAATCTTGTAGAATAAGCTTACTCATATAAGATTAAAAAAAAAAACTGGCTCAGCATTTGAATACATTCTTTTTCTTTCCTAAAATAATAGTTATAAATACACAATGGAAGTGAAAAATGATATTAAGGGGAAGGTTGCAGCTTTGTGGTCTCTGTCCTTTCATAAAAGAAGCATCTGCTTTTTATGCCCTGAGATTCACACCTCCTACTTGCTGAATACAGAAAAGCTGTCTTTTATTTAAGAAAATAAAAAGTTAAGATTGTGCGTCTTATTAGCAAAAAGGGAACATGAGCCTGTTCAAATTATGAAATGCTAAGAAAATAAATTTGAGTTAATTTAAAGCCACTTAGTCCTCACTGGCTTTGGGTTAGAGTATAATTTAAACTGTTTCTACACATGTGGCAGCAACTCTTGCTGGACCTGCCTTAGGTCCCAGGTTGTGACTCTGGATAAAAAGCGATTTAAATGCAGAGATGTGAAGCCTAGATAGGTTCTTAGAATTTATTGTCCAAAGAGAGGCCTGTGACTAATAGAAGAGAAATGGTCCCTCCATTCCTCTGTCATCTTCCTCCACTGGGAGACTTAAGAGTCCTAAATGTGTGTCCCAGAAAGAACATGGAGACTTCACTTGGCGTCTGAATGACAGTGGTCTGAGCTCGTCATCGTGTCCCAGAAAGAACATGGAGACTTCACTTGTCGTCTGAATGACAGTGGTCTGAGCTCGTCTCTGTCACTTATCACTGCATATGTGTGGATCTTGGGATTTTAAATTGATCTCTATGTTTGAGTTGCTGACAGAATGGGGTTTTCATTTATCTAATTCCACTGTCAGAATTTGGAGAGTGCATTTAGATCTGAATCCTTATTACATTCCTCTGTGGGTTGAACAGTTTCCTCAATATTCACTCATGTGTTTAGTTCCATATCCTGCATACCTCAGAATTAGACTTTGGAGGCAGTGTCTTTACAGAGATAGTTAAGTTAATATAGGTCGTTAAAGATAGTCCTAATCTGATAGGATTGGTAAAGGTGGAAATTTGGTAACAGCCATAAAGTCAGACAAATGCCATATGAACATGAAGATGTTCATGTACAAGCCCAGGAGAGAGGCCGGGGACAGATCCTTCCCTCTAGCCCTTAGGGAAACAAATGCTGTTCTGGCCTCCAGAATTGTGAGATGATAAATTTGTTATTTAAACCACCCAGTTTATTATGGTAAAATTAGTGGTAGTTTGTTATGACAACCTTAGAAAGCTAATACTATTACTTATTAGCAATGTGATGCAGACAAATTAAATTCTTTTAAATATTAGTTCTCCCTGTTGTAAAATATGAATGAGAAAAAACAGAGTGTCTAAGACAATGAGCTCTGAAGTGAGTCCTTGGGTTTATACTGCAGCTGTACCAGTTCATAGATGAGCAACTTGGAGCAAATTCCTTTGTCTCTGTTGGCTTCATTCTTTTTATTTGTAAAATGAGGATAATAATAGTTCTTACCTTGTAGGTTTTTTTTGTTTGTTTTTTTGCTATAATTACTTTTTATTATAATTCATTTGATTTCTTCTTTTTTTAAATTTCTTTTTTTTATTGGTTGTTCACAACATTACAAAGCTCTTGACATATCATATTTCATACATGAGAATCAAGTGGGTTATGAACTCCCATTTTTACCCCAAATGCAGATTGCAGAATGGCATCGGTTACACATCCACATTTTTACATACTGCCATATTAGTGACTGTTGTATTCTGCTACCTTTCCTATCCCCTACTATCCCCCCTCCCCTCCCCTCCCATCTTCTCTCTCTACCCCATCTACTGTAATTCATTTCCCTCCTTGTTTATTATCCCATTCCCCTCACAACCTCTTATATGTAATTTTGTATGACAATGAGGGTCTCCCTCCATTTCCATGCAATTTCCCTTTTTTCTCCCTTTCCCTCCCACCTCATGTCTCTGTTTAATGTTAATCTTTTCTTCCTGCTCTTCCTCCCTGCTCTGTTCTTAGTTGCTCTCATTATATCAAAGAAGACATTTGGTATTTGTTTTTTAGGGATTGGCTAGCTTCACTAAGCATAATCTGCTCTAGTGCCATCCATTTCCCTGCAAATTCCATGATTTTGTCATTTTTTAGTGCTGCGTAATATTCCATGATGTATAAATGCCACATTTTTAATCCATTCATCTATTGAAGGGCATCTGGGTTGGTTCCCGTCTAGCAATTGTGAATTGTGCTGCTATGAACATCGATGTGGCAGTATCCCTGTAGTGTGCTCTTTTAAGGTCTTCAGGGAATAGTCCTTGAAGGGCAATAGCTGGGTCAAATGGTGGTTCCATTCCCAGCTTTCCCAGGAATCTCCATACTGCTTTCCAAATTGGCCGCACCCGTTTGCAGTCCCACCAGCAATGTACAAGAGTACCCTTTTCCCCACATCCTCGCCAGCACTCGTTGTTGTTTGACTTCCTAATGGCTGCCAATCTTACTGGAGTGAGATGGTATCTTAGGGTGGTTTTGATTTGCATTTCTCTGCTAGAGATGGAGAGCATTTTTTCATGTACTTGTTGATTAATTGTATGTCCTCCTCTGTGAAGTGTTTGTTCATATCCTTGGCCCATTTGTTGATTGGGTTATTTGTTATCTTATTGTCTAATTTTTTGAGTTCTTTGTATACTCTGGATATTAGGGCTCTACCTGAAGTGTGAGGAGTAAAAATTTGTTCCCATGATATAGGCTCCCTATTTACCTCTCTTATTGTTTCTCTTGCTGAGAAAAAACTTTTCAGTTTAAGAAAGTCCCATTTGTTGATTCTTGTTATTAACTCTTGTGCTATGGGTGTCCTATTAAGGAATTTGGAGCCCGACCCCACATTACCTTGTAGGTTTGATGTGAGAACTGAATGAGTGAATGTGTGGAAAGCATTCAGAACAGTATTTGGAACTTGGTAAATTCATAGTACCATTTGTAGAGTAAAGTACAACATGCAGCATACACCTGATACATAATAAGTGCCTGGTTACTGTTTATTATTAATTTATTATTACCAATCATCTTAAATGGTTCTAAGAACATGAAAAAGAATAAAAAGTTCTCACTTAAAGCAAATTTTTGAACACCCCAAATTATAAAGACAATGACGGACCAAATTTCATACTAAGGTTTTTATGAATATATAAATATTTTTTTATATTGCCTATAAAATCTTAAAAAGCTGCTATTGCTTTTTTTGTGTGTTTGAGAATAAAAATCTATACTCATCTTTGAAGATCTTATGTCCTTACTTTTGTTTTTATGTGTTTCTTTAAATTAATGTGCCATGGTCTTTATACCTTTATTTGGTAGAGTTAGTTTTCTAGAAATTATATTTAATTTTGAAAGAAAATCTTCAATATTAGGCTATATAGGAAGATGCTGATTTCCTTTGCCTTTATGGTTTTCTTATTTTCGTCCATTTCCCTTTTCTGCCATCCCCATAGTTGTGTTAAAATTGGAAATATCCTCACCTTCCCTTGAAGCTATAGCTGGTGAAATTAAAATATAAAAATGTTTATGATCCACTAAAGTGAATCCATATAATTAAGGCAAAAATAATTCTTAGTGACTTATACTACCAAAAAACAAGTGACTATTTAACTGATTCAAATGGGAACAAAAGAATTGATTTGTGGTGACTAAATTCTTAATTCATATGTCAGCTAAGTAATAAAAACTGTTCAGGAAAAAGTTCTTTATAACTCAAAGGTACAGGAAATGGATTTTGAAATAGTCTACTGGCCCTCAGGTGGATCACAGCTGCAGTCCTTGAGCCTAAGGATAAGGGGAAACACTTGGAGGCTCCATGGTGAACATATGCTGCTTTTTGTACTAGAATGAGAATTAATTTCTGCTGTGGAAAGGAGATGTGGTTTGATTATTTATTACTTTTTTAAAAAAATATTTTTAGTTGTAAATAGACGCAATACCTTTATTTTGTTCATTTAGTTTTTTTATGTGGTGCTGGGGATTGAACCCATTGCCTCATGCATACTCTACCACTGAGTCACAATCCCAGAGCCTATTACTTTTTTTTTTTTTTTAAGCAAGAAACTGTATCAGTCAGGGTCCTGACTGGAACACAGAGGCTTTAATCAAAGGAATATTCAAAGAGTCTAATGGAGAGATGTCCACTTGCAAGTGTGGACAGAAAGAAGGAAACCAACAAGAAAGAGTGAACCACCCCAGTATAAGTGAAAAGCTGTTGCCATTTCCAGGTATAAAATGGCAAGTGGAGGGGGCAGTTACCTGAACTGGCAGGAAATATAGCTGTGACAGGAGTCCTGGCTGAGTCCTGGCGGTGCATAAGAAGGAACCACTGTCAATAGTGTTCTGGCATGGAAGGAGGAGTGGGACAAATTAATTCCTTGACCTATCTCTGTTTCTACTATGATCCCCTGCTAGACCTTCTACCCACTGGGCTGAACACTGTAAGCCAGAGAACAAGGGAGCCTAGTGATACAGTCCTTGGTGATCAGCTTCCTGAAGCCCAAAACTCAGCACAGAATGGCTGAGGATGCATCTTGGAGGGCAAACCGAGAGTAAGCTGTCTGCAAAGGTTTTGTTATTCCTAGATAAACGGCATGTTGATTTGAGCAAGTCATCATTTCTCAATTACCCAAATGTGAAATTTTAATTCATTTTTTTATGCTTGATAATAATTTTGAGGCATAAAAATAATCTTCATAACCTCTGTTCAAATGTTTTCTTCATTGGCTATTAAATATTGACAAAATATTTGTTATAACTCAGTGCTGTATTGTTTATGTGGCTGAATATTCAAGCTAATTTAATCATTCTCATACACATTTATTTAATCATACACATGGAAAGTCATTGATATCAGATAGAATCATTATCCTTGTATGAAGTTGAAAGAAACAGGTAAAAATTATGTGTATTGAGGAGTGGTACTTGAGTGACAGATTGGATATCAATATTGCATTAATTATTTCTGTTTTCTTGGTCACCACATCAAATTAATCACTTTAGTCTTGGTGACTTGGTATTGAACTGCTGGGACTACTTAAAAGCTAACTAGCCATATGGTGAGCGGTTAAAAGTCTGACTCCGGAGTCCCATTGCCAAGTTTAAATTGCAGCTCAACAACTATCTAGTGGTACAATTTTGAGCAAGAGCCTTAACATTTTAAATTTTCTCTTTTTGACTTATAAAATTGTTTTGAAATATTACTCTGATTATAATATCCCCTGATTTTAAGGATTAAACAAATATGTAAGTGTCAAAAATATTCAGCATAATGTTCAGTGCATGAAATAATTATTTCTTAGTTTGGCTGCTATAAAGAAATACTGTAGACTGGATGGCTTATAAACAACAAGAATTTTACTTCTCAGTTCTAAAGGCTGAAAGTCTGAAATCGAGTGTTAGCATGTTTGTGTTGGATTGAGGTCCCTTTTCTGGGTGGTAGATTGCCAGTTTTTCCTTGTAGCCTCACATGGCAGATCTAACGAGCTCTCTGACCTCATAAAGGCACTGATCCCATTCATATTGCTTCATGACCTAATTACTTCCCAAAGGTCCTACTGTCAAATAGCATCACACTGGGATTAGAGGTTCTACATAAGAATTTGGAGCATAAATGTTCTGTTCACTGAAAATTATAATTCTCATAATGAACTGGATTTATAATTTGGACAGAACCTGTAATCAATATAATTAGAGTGAATATTTGGTTTACATTATTAAGAAGAGTGTCCCTCATTATGTGAAATTACATATACAATAGAAAACATTCCCTGCTCTTGAGGCAGCCTGGTCCATTGAAGGAGGAAGAGAGAAAGAAGAAAAGGAAGCAAACAGAGAATCTCAAAGAATTATAGCCACTTTCCTATTCTTCAGAAGTCCATTCATTTGACCATTCAAAGTATTTTTTTTACTATAGAATTATAAAAATTTAAGATTTCAGATGAAACTAATTGGAACTCTTTTCAAAACCAACCAAAGATAGTTTCATGTCTGAGAAGGGACATGAAAATAGGTTTGCTTCTAACTTGGACATTAAAATTTATTCTACCTGTGACTTAGAATAAACCACATCTTGAAATTCAGCTTCCTGTTGTATAAAGGGTCAGCTGGACAGAAATTTGTTTTCAAAACATCTTCTGGAAAGTTGGGTTCCTTAGGTAAATTTGGGAGATAATGCATTTTGCATCTTCTCAAATTCCTATAGTCTTGCAATTCATTACAATTCTGAGGGTTTGCAAATATTTTCTTCCTTTTTTTAGAAATATTTTTTAGTTGTCAATAGACATTCATTTTTATTTATTTATATGTGGTGCTGAGGATCGAACCCAGTGCCTTACATATGCTAGGCAAGCACTCTACCACTGAGTAACAACCCCAACCCTGCAAATATTTTCTATGGCTCTGCAAGTTGTCTCTTCACTCTTATGATAGCTTTCTTTGCTATGCAGAAGATTTTTAGTTTGATATAATCTCATTTGTCTATTGGTCTGTGTTTTGGGATCATACCCCAAAACTTTGCCAAAACAAATGTCCTGAAATATTTCCCCTTTCTTTCTTCTAGTTGTTCAATCATTTTGGGTCTTACGTTTAAGTTTTCAATTCATTTTGAGTTTAGGTAAAAGATGGGGGTCTTGTTTCATTTTTCTAAATATCATCCAAACCTGGGAAGAGTAGGAAGGAGGAGGGGAAAGTGAGAAGTCGGTTAACAGTTGTAAGTCTACAGTTAGGAGCAGCTCTAGGTTTCTATATTATAGCAGGGTGACTGTAGTTAGTAATAATTTATTGAATATTTTCTGTATCCCAATTTATTATATATTTCAAAATAGCTAGAAGAATTTTGAAAGTCCTCAACACAAAGAAATGTTAAATGTTTGGGGTGATGGATTTGTTAATTACTCTGATTTTAACATTATACATTGTATACATGTAACAAAATACCACATTACACCTCATAAATATGTATAATTATTAAATACCAGTTAAAATTATTTAATTGCTTTAAGGCAAAAATATAAAATGTTTCATAGGAAAATAGAAAAGAAAGGCACTTCAATTTTTTTCAACCCCATTATTTTAAATGTATTCTTCCTTGGGATAATTTCCCCTCATTTAACATCTGCTAATATCCTATAGTGATTGGAATATAAAATTTACTCCAAAGTCAAGAGAATAATATTTTATTAGTGGATTTCCATCTTCTCTGATGTTTTAAAATCTAATTCCTGAACTTTTTTTATGACATGGTAACTATGTAATAACCTTGATATAATACTGATTAATTAAATATTCTTACTTCATTTCTATGATTAAGGGTTAAAGTACTGGAGCACCCTTGGAGAATTCATTTTTTTTTCTCCTGCCTGTTATTCAAAGGAAGTAGTAGAAAGATAATTAGGTCTGATTCCCTCGAGTAGAATAAAGTCAGTTTTTGCTGTTGTTCAATACTACACTGTGTGAAATTCTTAGAAGACTAAAGATGATTGAATGTATATACATTTGAATAAATTACCTATAATGAACATGGAGCTCACTGAATATCTAAATCAGTATGGGCCACAGTGGTTTCAAAAAGTCTACTTGTTATATCACAGTATGATGTAGTTATTATTTTTCTGGTACAAGTGCATAAATAAAAGTAAAAGAGAAGACATGAAAGCATTGTTGCTACTATAAACTTAGAAACAGACTCTTAGTCACTGTAGAATGATATTTGTCTTCAGAAACCATAATATAAATTATCATGACTAATATTTGGTCTCGTGATTGGACCCAAAGACTCAAAATATAGGGAGATATGTTTGCAGTATTAGGCTCATAGCTACCAAGTTCTTTCCTACCATTTCGATTTCAATAAACAACAGAAGAATGTATTTGAAATAATTCAGATCTACAATGCATGATTGACTTTTTCATTGGTGAATTTGGAGTATTAATCAGACAATTCTTTTCCTTAAAAGTTCAATTAACTGTTCTATAGAGATGTCAATTGGCATAGTACTAAATGCAGTGTGTGGTGGAGGAGTACTTTTGTTTATGCTTGAATGTGTGTTTCTGTGTGTTTTGAGCATTCCTCTAGAACTTGGGTACTAACCTCTTTCAGAGGTAATATGAGATAATTGTTAAGTTCCATTCTGTGTAAATGTATGAAGTAGCCACCATATTTCTATGCAATTGCTCCATTTTTCTCTTGGTTCTTTTTCCCTGTTTGTGTTTTCGACTCTGGAAGCATAAATTGCTATTACTTCAGGTTCTTCTCATATTTCTTATTCCATTGGTTGTCATCTCATTTCTTAGACTAGATCAGAGTTTTCTACTACTTGCTTAATAAGTAAAATAAGTAAACAGTAATGAATACTTCTGAATGTTCATGATAATGATAATGATGATAGTTATCTTCTGTTGAGTGTTTCTGGTTTTACAGAACCATTCTAAAATACATTATTGTGAGTTCCTTTCAACAGTCTGTGAAGTAGGAATTATACTCATCCACAACCTCAGAGAGATTGAATTGTTTGTTCAAATTGTAAGATAAACTAAATATCTAAGACGTGATTCAAATCCAAGGCTGCCTCTGTCTTCTCATTCTACATTAACAAACCAATTACCCCACAATGACCATGTACATGGTCACCCCGTCACTAAACATTATGTAGAACATGGTGTAGCTTATGTTATATTCTAGAAAATGTTCTATGTGTACTTGTAAAAATATATATATTCTCCACTGTTTAGTAGCATATACATTAAATGTCAGTTATATTAGTTGATAGTGTTGTTCAAGTTGTTTATATACTTATAGACCTTATATCTAAGTATTCTTTCAGTTATGAAGAATCGGAGTGACATATTCAACTAAAATGTAAGTGTTGAATTATCTATTTTTCTCTTTAACTATGAAGGGTTTTGTTTCATGTATTTTGGAACTCAGTGGTCAAATATGTATAATTTTTAAAATACCTTCCTAATATATCCAGCATTTTAACATTATGATAATAGTGTTTTTGTTTCTAGGAATGTTTCTTAAATTCTGGTGGAAATATTAACATAAACAACTTCAGTCCCTTTTTTTTTTACTTTGTGCTAGGAATTGAACCCAGGGTCTTGCACATGCTAGGCAAGTTCTCCACCACTGAGTCACAGCCCAGCCCCTATTTCAGCTCTTTTTATAGTTTTACTTTGCATGGTTTGTCTTTTCCATCCATTTATTTGCTTTCCACTTATTTATGTGAGCTCTTGTAGACAGTATCTAGTTAAAACTTGGTTATCAAACTTATCATGTTTGATAATTTCTCTTCTGATCAGAATTTCTTCCATTCATCTTTAATATAATTGTTGCTGTGTTTGGATTTGTGTCTTATTTTATATTTTTCTGTGTGTCTCCTGTTATTTTACCCTTTTGAAAACATCTTCATTTTTTGTTTAACAAATTTTTTCTGTGTACCATTTTCACTCTTCTGTTGGTTTTTTAACTGTATATTCTTTAGTTGTTCAGTGGTTTCTCTAGGGGTTGTATGTTTTCTTTTATCACAATCTTTTCAGGTCAATTCTGATGTGATTTTGGTAAAATATAGCAAATTTACAATAATATAGTATCGTTTCCTCCCTTATTATTTATTCTAATATTATATACTTTGCACTTTTGAACCTAAGATAACAGTATTCTAATTATTGGTTTATACAAAGTTGTTTTTTACAACAGCTAAGAGTAGGAAATAGGGTGTATATATTTGCTCATGTATTTTCCATTTATAATGCTCTATATTTTCCCTGTGGATTCAAGGTACTGTTATCATTTTTTTTTCAGTCTGAAACACTTTACATAGTATTTCTCTTAAGGCAGGCCTTCTGGAAATGAATCATCCCAGTTTTTATTTATGTATGACTGTCTTTGTTTCACCTTCATTTTTTGAAGGGCAGTTTTACTTTGTTGACAGTTTTTTTTCCCCCTCCAGCATTTTGAATGTGTCACTCCTCTGCCTCTTAGCTCCCATTGTTCCTGAGGAGGAGTCAGCCATTAATCATATTGTTGTTCCCTGGTATGTCATGAGTCATTTTTCTTTTGCCACTTTCAAGATCTTCTTCTCTGTCTTTCACATTCAGCTGATTGACTGGGATGTTCTATAGGTTTGTATCTCTGTGCTTATCCCATTGGGATTCCTTGAAATTTTATACATACCAAATCATATTTTCATCAAATCTGGGAATTTTACAGCCACTATTTCTTTGAATTATTTTCTATTTCTTTACCTCCCTTCATTCAGATTCCTACTATACATGTTAGTATTTTTAACTTTTCCCCACAGTTGTCTGAGCTTATGTTCCATTTCTTTCAACATTTTTACTTCCTTTTTTTTTCAGATTGAGTAATTTCTTTTGACATATCTGCATTAGAGAGAATCTTAAAAGGAAATTTGATAATGGAGATTGTATCTCTTTCTGCTTTTCCCCGGTTTTTTCCCCTTCTCATCTTACCTCAGGACTTAAACTAAAGAACATAGGCAAAGCTCAATTAATTTCTGAGTAGGCAGCAGAAATATGTCCTCAAAAACTAAAAATTCCCTTCAACTGGAATGAATAGTGTGGTTTGAATCAATTCCACTAGTTCAAGATCAGCCTATTCAGCAAAACAAAGAGGATGATGATCTGTTCTTTTCATATGATAATTAGTGACCATTTATTATTTTTCTAGCAAGACTTTAGTAATCTCATTTCCTACATCAAGTGTCTGTTCAAAGTGTTTCTTTGAAAATCAGAAAACACTTGCTCTGGGAGAGATTCTGGTAAATGCAACATTTTCCTGGGATAATTAACTTTCTTTTGTATGCTCCGTTCCAGTTCCAGTAATTTGTAAATGGGGATAATAGTATGTATTATGTGGATTTGTTGTAAGGACTAAATAAGTTAACATATGTGAATATTTTAGAAAATGTCTCTCACATAGCCAGCACCCTTTATGTATTAGTCTTTTTTTTTATTGTTGGTCGTTCAAAACATTACATAGTTCTTAATATATCATATTTCACAGTTTGATTCAAGTGGGTTATGAACTCCCATTTTTACCCTGTATACAGATTGCAGAATCACATCAGTTACACTTCCATTGATTTACATATTGCCATTCTAGTGACTGATGTATTAGTCTTTATTACGGTGATTGTTTTGTAACATTTATATGATGCTTTAGAACTTCAGAGATATACCAGTACACTGACTGAAGGGTACCGTAGCTGTTTCTCAGGGTAGACCCCAGCCCACTCTGTTTCTTCAGTACTGGTGTATTGTTCATGGTGGGAGGATATTTCCCTTAATAATTTCTTTGTTAACTCATCTGAACAATATTTGCCAGGTATGGAATTTCCAGTAAATCTTAAACAGTATTTATACATAGTAATAGTATGCATGCTTAGAGTGGCATTTCATTTTGGTTATTTTCAAAGAATAGTTCACCCAATCACTGGAAAGTTTATACATCAGATCCTGACTTCTAAATGTACCGGTGTGACTCAATTAACAAATTTGAGTTCTTATCAGTTATCCACACTCCAGAAGCCCCTTCCCTCACTTCCAACAGTTAAATTGAAGCAAGAATGGCTTAGGTAGAGTCACCTCCAAAGTCCTGTATTGGTCTGATAGCTACCATTAAAACAGATTAGCTAATTGACAAAAATGTTTGACAAAATGGCCAGAACCACTGACGTATTTTTTGACTGACCACTAGAAAACATAAATTACCTTACTGAAAGTGATATTTGTTTTAAAAGCACAGAATTTATAAGTCTTCTGTGAAAGTCACATATAAAAATATCAGTATAGTTTCCCTTAACCAGGCAGCCCTAAATAAGTCTAATTAGAGTAATTGAATTGGGTTTTACTACAATTCAGGTTCCCACAGAGGGCTTAATCAACCCTTGTGCATAATGAACACTCAGCCAAGTTAAAGTATAATTTGTGTGCACAAAGGGCATGGGAAAGATGCTCTCCCCCAAAACTGGCTCTTCATAGACTAGCTCAGAACTAACAAAGATCTAAAGAAAACTCTACCTGTCAGTCTTAATAGTTCCAATGTGAGTGTCTTAGATACTTCTTCTGGATCTAATGAAAATTCTGACATGATTTTGGGACATTCAGGCCTTAGATCATGAAGATTTTTATGCTGCATTTGCAGCTTAGAGTTTTGTTAGAGAACAGCTGTCTTTTCAGAGCTGTCTTCATTTGCTATAAAATCAGAGGTGTTGTGCATTTCCAGCCAGCATTACATGAAATAAGATTGGGAAATTATTAAAAATAATCTTGTTATTGTTTACATGTATAAACATCTTTCATGATCATTTGAATGAATCCCCTCAAAGTTAAGGGGTCTCCTAAAGCAAGTGGTGAATAGGTACAATCACAAAGCTCCTCCATAAACTTGAACTGACTGATTATTTGAAGCATACTCTATTTTGAGTAATTCTTGATAACATTTGGTCTTGATCATTGAGCTTCTGTGTCAGAAGCTCTGGCAACTTAAAAATGTCTTTGTGTTAGTGTTAGACTTTGTACAGGAAGAAAGGAGGGGAATGAAGCTGTGGAATACTGGGTATAGGTCAACTTCTATGGTTTGCTGAGTTGTCTGTATCAAGTATGAAATTAAAACCATAGGTGAGACAGAACACTTGCTCTGATTAGCTGAACAGTAATCATTAGTAATTTATATGATCTCTACCCAATTTTCCTTTTCTATTTGAACACAATTTAAGAGAAGGATCCTGAAAGCACTATTTCATATTAAATAGGAGGTGACCCCCAGTATTTTTTGGTACCAGGGATTGAATCCAGGGGTGCTTAACTACCAAGTCACATTCCCAGCCCTTTTTATTTTATTTTTTTTAATTTTGAGACAGGTTCTCACCCAATTGCTTAGGGCTTCGCTAAGTTGCTGAGGCTGTCTTTGAATTTATGATCCTGTTGCCTCAGCCCCCGAGTCACTGGGATTACAGGCATGCACCACTACATCTGGTGAAGTGATCCAAAATTTGACCATGAAATTCGCTTCCTGTGAATGGTATCTCCAACTTGGCTTATAAGTTGCTACTTGAGATTTCTTTTTTCTGTCTCTTCATTTATACTCTTGTCCTCCCTGAAACAAATCCTTGTATGACTGTAGGATTTATTTGGCTTTTATTTATACATCATATTGATCTTAGTATTTACAGTCAGTATTTATTGAGCTTCACGGTATGCCTGGCACAGTGTCAAGTGCATTGGAGGAGCCATCTCATTTAGTACTTACAATGACAGGTACTATTATTATCTCTATTCAGTAGGTCATACAACTGGTATTCAAAGAGGCTAAGTACATTATTCTAGGTTACATAAGTCTCACCTGGTAAAGTTGAAATTTAAGCCTAGTATTGTCTCGGTCCAGATTTCAGCATTTAAACATTATGATAAATTGACTTTTCCTCACATTATTGTTTTTATCCTAGTAATTCTTAAATTGGAGAACTATGCATATGGGAGATAAGATAGGAGTAGTCGTAGTAGGTGGTGTTTTTAAACTCTAAGAGCATTTTTTAAAAATGCACCTCTCAGATTTCCTTTCCAGAGATTTTGTTCTGCCCTTGGGTAGTGGGAAGGATCAGTGATTTCATTGGAAAGAATTCTTCAGAGAGTTTTGCTTCATGCTCTCATTGAGAGTAACCAGAGAACAGTTACATTGGCTGCATTCTGGACTTCAGCCTTCCAAGCATCTGATTTCCAATTGAGACGCCTTGTTGATTTCTGACTTTGATTTTCCTTCTTTGGTCTGGCATCTGGCTCTCTTCTCCAGCCCCACATTGGATAGGTCTACTACTATGGATCCCTCTGTAGTCCCTGTCTCCCTTTACCTGCTCCCAACAAAGGCTCCCTCCTGGTATGTTTCTAACCACAGTATGAAAAGAGTTTTTCTAGTTTCCATATTTCTTCCCTTGTAGATTTGAGTAAGTTTCAATAGGAGGTGAGTCATTACATCATGATGAATTTAGGACAAATTGGTACAAAAAAGAGGTCCTAGAAGATGTATGACCAGAAGCTAATTCTTTGTATCAAATAGTTCCAGTTTGGGATTTTTCAGGTGACTTCTGAACTATGTGAACATTGGTTGGGAAAATAAGAGAAAAAGTTATCTCCTGACTTTGAAAATTGCATAATTTCTTGGCATTATTTAATTAAATCCAGTAAGTAGTTATTCAGTTCTTATGTCATAGAGCACTTTGGTAGGTGTCACATGTGATATAAAGTAAGTGGGATACATAAGCACTGCTCTAAAGAAGCTCAGAAGAAAGAATACCTGCAACCAGCGATTAATATCTGTAGTAGTAATGGAAACTGAAGCAGAGGTTTAGAGCAATGCTTGCAGAATTCTTGGATGCTGTTAACTTTTTAGGCTGTTGGTGACTTTGGAGTAAAGAGAAGAACCCTGTGACAGCCAAGCCTCATGGAAAATGAAATTGTTGAAGCACTGGAGCTGAAGTAGAACAGGATGGGGGTAGGAGCAGGCATAGATGCTGGAGGGGAAGGAAAGGACCCAGTCATTCAGTTTTGCATATCATTTAGGCTCAACATTATCTGCCCTTATGTTCAAGTCATGCAATGTGTTTCATTTGTGGAGTTGATAAATCTGATAGGAAATAGCTTAGTGAGTTTCCTGTGATAAAACCCACAGGGCATTGGCAGGTTACCTATTGCTGAATGTTTTCCCAAGGGTATTCACAGAAATGCATAACTTCTTTTGATTTATCAGTCAACAAGTCTGTGTGGCTTTTGTCAACCTCAAGGCGAAATGGCAATCAAGAGAGTCGGGTAGCTTCCATCTGTCAGCACTTATGTACTATAAGCCATGATAACAAAAAGAAAAAAAAGGCAAAAATATATCCCACTATTAAAAATGATCACCATGCTAAGTACTTGTAGCAAGTTGAAACCTAATTTTTAATAGCCAAATCAGTGTTCAGCTTCAAAAAATTATAGTTATTGTGCTTTTTAATTTTTTTCATACTTATTCAACCTGCTAAAACACCACAACCATATATCATTGTTGTTCTCAGCCCCAACCCACCCTCTCCCTCTCAGCTGATATCCTAACTTAAGTCCACTACATTAACCTAGGGAAAAGGGAAGCTAAATTTCTTAATATTTTGTATGAAATAAAAATCTTTCTCCAAAAACCTCCTTTCTATTGTTCTTCCTGAGGCTTGAGTTATGTTAGTTTTGCTATAGTATCTATTTCTCCTTCTCAAATATGCCTGTTAGCTACATTTTCTCAAGGAGACCATTCATCAACCTTCTTGAGTAAAGAATAAAATTTAGGCTTTCCTTCAAATGTCAGGAATCCAGGATTCCATTCGGGTCAGTGACTTTGAAATGATTGCAAGTACATAAACTGCAATTTATTGCCACTTTCAAAAATATAATCGGACAAAAGGGGCATGAAGTCACTTACCACAAACTATGCAATGAATTACATCTATCTGCATATCCATCTATTCAACAGACTTTTAGTGAAATTCCCTTAGCTAGTTCCTTGGGATACATGGGCGAACATCAATTATAGCTGATTTCCTTTATGGATCACTGCTAATGTTTACATTATAATGTTCACAAGGAAATAATAATGATCCAGAAAATGCATTTTTAAACCTGTTTTCTATAGAACATTTGTAATGAACCAATTACAAGACAGTTTAGGCTGGTTGATATTGATTCCAGGTACAACAGCAACTCAGATGAGAGAATGCAGTGTGAGCTTTGGTAATTAGGGAAAGATGAGCAGAGAAGCTGGGACTGTATAGAAGGCTTGAAGGAAGATTAGTAATTAGATAAATTAAGGCAAAGAGAGATGTCCTTCTCCTAATTGGGAGAAGGATAAGACAATTTCCCGATTTTGTATAGGGGATCTGAGTCCCTTTGGGATATCCAAATTGCTAACCTTTGTTCAGAACTCTATAGATAAGTAATTCTTAAAAAAAGGGGGGGGGGTCTAAATTTTATCTTAACTTCTGTTTTCTGAGGAAACAGAAACATCAGTTCCCTTTACAGTTCAGGTATTTTATAAACCTCATTATATCAAGATCTTGTTTTGAAGAATCTAGTCTCTGTTTCAGTTTAATTTCACCCCAACTTCACCCTTTTCCCAAATCTTACAATAAATAACACTGCCTCTTCCTTTGCTTGATGAAATACATTACACAGTTTCTTTGACATACTTTCCCTATTGTAGTAAGAAAATAAACCTAAATTGATTAAATAACAAGTTTTTTTCAATAGTTTCTTTCATATGGATGTTATCAAACTATCAAACTTTAATATTTTAGATCAAGATTTTAGGCAAAATGGAGATTGTTTTTTCTTCCCTACCAGCTCAACAGTACTTGTTTTAAAGGTAATCTGATTCAACTAAATGTTATTTTTTACTCACTATGGTTAATTGGTGCTAGAGCAACTTTAGGCAAATTACTCATTTCAGAAGCATGCATATAGTACTGTAATATTTAGGTCATGCCATTGTTTAAGGATATAAAAAATCAGAAAATTCTTTACTGACAGGGCAAGGTTTTTTTTTTTTTGTCTTTTTTGTTTTCTTGTATGTCCCAAATATCTAACAATGTCTGGCATGTGTGTTGTTCTCAATTTATATTTATTGAATCAATCTCTCTCTCTCTCTCTCTCTCTCTCACACACACACACACACACACACATACACACACACACACACACACAAATTAGTTTGCTATGAAGCATCAGGGAGAATAAAGTAAACATTAAATTTCAGTCTTGAAGAAACAAAATTGGAGAAATTGTCTGTATCATCCAGTTTCTTCTTATATAACCTAGCATATGGAGTTTTACCCCATTCACACTCTCGTTTATTATGCCTTCTGGACTATTATATTATTTAATTACTTTTACTTATAAAATCAAATCTTCAGCTTGCTATTAAATGATCCACAGAATTTAACTCAAACTTTCTTTTCCTGACCATATCGTATAACTCACTCATTAGAACAAGAAATTTCTTTTTTAAAAACCCAATTGGTGAAGAAAGCATTTGCTTTCCATATACTTGTGTTCCACCCTGACATTTATCTCTCCCAATGGGGCCCAGTGACCAATTTCAGGCAATGAATTATGAACAAAGTGACAGGTGTCATTTCCAAGTTAAGGAAATAGCCTTTTTTGTGCCTCTTTATTCTCTTCCTCTAAGTGATATATTTGGAAGCTACACATTATAAGTGGAGTAACCACAAGATAGATAAACAGAGCTTACCTGTATCAGAATTTAGGTAAGGGAGTTGTGCTACAAAGTTTTATTGTGCTAATTAGTTTTCTTTGGTGTATATTGTAGTGGTTAACATTTATCCTATATGATACAGTATTCATATTCAAACTGTTTCTCTAATTCTAGTACTGTCCTTCCTACTTTATGTTTAATTGCCGCCAAATAGCTCCACCAACATTGAGAAGCCTACCCAATCTCTTCAAGTCAAAGGAAAGACTAATCTTCTTTCCTTCTGATGAACCACTGCATATCTAGTCTGTCTACAATACTTATTTTGAATTAAATGCTAAATGACTCAGTGACTATGGTATGATTATTGTTTCTCTCTTCTTTATTATTTGTTTTTTTAGATATACATGACAGAAGAGTATATTTTGTCATCTTATAGATACATAGAGTATAATTCATTCTAATTAGGATCCCATTCTTGTGGTTGTACATGATATGGAGTTTCGCTGTGCTACATTCATATATGAACACAGGAAAGTTCTTTGTATCTTAGCTTCATTATGAGTTCCTCTTCTTGTATTGCACTGTGATCCCCATAAGACATAGGAAAACATGTTTGCAGTTACTCCTAGTGATTTATTTCATGATAAATCTTTATCTTTTGTACATTTGAACAGATAATTTTTTTATTGGCAAAGTCCAACCTGTTGAGGTATGTAAATACTTTTCTCTGACATTTTTTTGGATAAAACTCTTTTCTAAAGCCAGTTTTATTCCAATTCCAGTAAATATAAATTGATTTAAGAAATTCTAATAGATGATTATGAATGACTTTAATCATTGCTTCTAAGGAATGGCAATTTAAATAATTATCTAGAGGTAGTCACCAAGGAAAACTATATCTTCTATGGATCTCAAGAGACCTCTCCTTTGGCTGGGGTTGTGGCTCAGTGGTAGAGCACTTGCCTGGCATGTGTGAGGCACTGGGTTCTATCCCCAGCACCACATATAAATAAATAAATAAAATAAAGGTCCATCAACAACTAAAAAAAATAAAAAAGGATACCTCTCCATGACGAGGAATATTTGTGAATATTCTGGGGCCATTCCACACTCCATGCTGTGGGCATACACACTCTACCTGACAGTCTATTTGGGTTTGCCCAATATCATTCATGCATCAGATGTTATTCTGTGATTATGGTATATGCACTGTGATTATGGTATATACACTGTCAAGGGAGCTGTGGAGGATAAGATTATCCAGTCTAGGGAAGCTTTGTCTTTAAAACTATCAGAGATATAACTAAAGCTGAATTGTTGAAAATTACTGACATTAAAAAGGCTCTTTGCCCTAGAATCATATTTTGAGGTACTAAGTCCTTTTAAGTGTATTTCTGTTTCAGATCAGGTTGGCTTGCCATCAGTCTCATCTGGCCATCTTATGCTAATTGAGCTGATATGTGATTTTTTGCTTATTTCTCTTCTGAATAGATCAGAAGCTATAGAAATGACCCACTAGGAAGCCTCCTATCTAATCTTGCACAGAAATAAGATGAGAGAGGCCCTTTTCCTTTGGCCCAGCCCCACAGGCACAGAACACAGATGATGACGCCTTGTCCTCCCCATTCCACTCATTTTTTTTATTCCTCCCTATAATGAAGCAGACAGAACTCATGAAATTCTGCATTCACCCTTTCAAGGTCAATGTATCTGTTGTGGACCAATAATAAGCGTCTCCCTAAGTCTACCTGAAAACATGAATCTTTTTTCCAAATTGAATTGTAGACTGGAGGTTTATTTTGTTATGTAGGCTTGTTCTGAAAAGTCAGGTGTAAGTCAAACTTTATTTGAAATACACAAGAGAAACTGGCTATGCAGAGACCCCAGGTTAATACTTTTATCATTTGGATAATCACCATCGTATCAATTGGGAATTTTATGAATTGGCTTCTGAAAGCAAGGACTGCCTGCAGTGAGTTACCAGGAGTTCCATGGAAATTGCATTTCTTTGTTGTCCTATTCTGATATGCATGAGCTGACATAAAATGCATGTTCTCCTTTTCTCCTAAGGTTTTCTGTGTTTTATTTTCTTATTTATTTTTTTACAGGTCCACCAATCATTACTGTTATTTTATCACAAAGTTTGCCAGGGTGTTTTGATAATTGCATTCATCATTGGGAGACATACTACTACTGTGAAACCAATTAAAAGACACTTTAACAACAAGTGAACTTAGGCGACAGTCTGGCTACAAAAGTTCAAATTATTGCTACTTAAATAGTTTTGCATTGAAAAGGAAGTAAAATACACGAAAGACTGTTTTTAAAATGGGCTAGTTTTTTTTTATTCATTGTTCAAAACATTACATAGTTCTTGACATATCATATTTCACACTTTGATTCAAGTGGGTTATGAACTCCCATTTTTACCCCGTATACAGATTGCAGAATCACATCAGTTACACTTCCACTGATTTACATATTGACATACTCATGTCTGTTGTATTCTGCTGCCTTTCCTATCCTCTACTATCCCCCCTCCCCTCCTCTCCCCTCCCCTCTTCTCTCTCTACCCCCTCTACTGTAATTCATTTCTCCCCCTTGTATTAATTTTCCCTTTCCCCTCACTTCCTCTTGTATGTAATTTTGTATAACCCTGAGGGTCTCCTTCCATTTCCAAGCAATTTCCCTTCTCTCTCCCTTTCCCTCCCACCTCTCATCCCTGTTTAATGTTAGTCATCTTCTCATGCTCTTCTTCCCTACTCTGTTCTTAGTTACTCTCCTTATATCAAAGAAGACATTTGGCATTTGTTTTTTAGGGATTGGCTAGCTTCACTTAGCATAATCTGCTCTAATGCCATCCATTTCCCTCCAAATTCTATAATTTTGTCATTTTTTAATGCAGAGTAATACTCCATTGTGTATAAATGCCACATTTTTTTTTTTATCCATTCGTCTATTGAAGGGCATCTAGGTTGCTTCCACAGTCTTGCTATTGTGAATTGTGCTGCTATGAACATCGATGTAGCAGTGTCCCTGTAGCATGCTGTTTTTAGGTCTTTAGGGAATAGACCCAGAAGGGGAATAGCTGGGTCATAAAATGGGCTAGTTTTTAACCTCTTACTGCATCTATAAATTAAAATTCTAAATCAAATCCAACATTAACTTCAGCTTCCACAAAGAAATTACAGGAAGAATTGTCATTTCAGGTATGTTTTTAATAGATTAGTAAAGTGATAGTTACAGATTAGTAAACTGAGAATAGGAGGAGAGAGGAGTCAAACAGCAATATTCCTCAGAACAATACATGGTTTATATTTAACTCTCAATATATTTTCATTGAAAGAATGAATGAACTTGCTTGAGATTTAACATCTGTTAAGTGACAAGACAACATCTGAATTTAGGTTTCTCTGATTTCTAAGTCCTTGCTAATACTTTTATTGTCTTTAAGCCCAAACCTGATGAACTAGAAATTCTCCTTTTGAATTCATAGAGGGTTTATGATACTTTAATTTTTTATCACGATTTTGACCAAATTAAGAGATAGTTGACAATAATATAAAAAGATGCTGAAGGGCAGATATGGCTATGAATTCCAATGATTCCTGGTTTTAGTCAAAGGGAAAGTGCTTCTATATTTGCAAAAATTAGAAGTGAAAGTTCATTAATTTTAGGTTTCAAATTATACTGAAGGACAGAAAGTACATCTTGAATAATATGAACAGGAGGGATTAGGACCTTGTGTTTTCCTGCTATATTAAGTAGGCATTTAAAGAGAGAGTATATTATTGAATTGTATTATACAAAGTCAGCAGTTTATCAAGATCATTCAGAATTCGAACAAATATTTGCCTTTTTGATGGCCTAATGATAATGTCATCCTGTTAAAGTGTCCAGTTAAGACACATCACCATGACCAAGATATTATCAGAACCTGAAAATTCTCATTTAATATTGTTTCCTTCCATAAGGGGATTTATTATAATTTTCAGTATAAAACTTAAGATATTAAGAAGTGTTTCACAGGAAGACCTCAACTAGGGTTTGGTCTTTGTTCTATATAACCTCATGTGGCTTAAGGAAATTTTGTTGTCAGAGAGACAAGAAAAGCTGGCTAGTTTAAGAGTCCACAGTTGGCTCAAATATCTCCATAGCTCTTTACTTACCCTTAATTCCTCCCACATGACCATCCACTTAAGTACCTTGTGGACAATAAGAACTTCACAGTTTAGAAATTATTTTGATTAGGGATGAGGTAGATTAAGGTTGGGAATGAAATATCTAGAGATACATGCAAATTATTTTTTCTTAAATGTGATCACTTTTATTAAAAGGACATTAAATATACATTTTTTACTTAGTTCTGCAATAATTGCTGAAGCAAACCTTTATTTAAATTACTGATTGAAAAATAAAGACAAAAACAAAACAAAAAAGACACAGGAATTGACAAAGAACAGATCAATAATATGTTAACAGAAAGATAATCTTTCATTGAAAAACAGGGACAAATGAAGACCTCTGAAAGAATTAAGAAAAGTTCCCTCTGCATCCATGATACCCCTAACACTTGTTTTGGTTAAAAAATAAATGAGAATGACTGACATCATTGTAATGCTACAGACCAATTATATTTATTCATTTAGTGCACACTGGGGAATGCCAATTACCATCAAGGAATGGAGTACTTTAACCTCATCATTCAACTTCCAAACTCCTGTCATACAAAAGAAGCAGAAAAGTTAAACAACCATTTCGAATGCACACACTAAGTGATGGCTGGGGCACAATTCATGCTTAAAACAAAGAAAAACAAACAAACAAACAAACACCCCACAGGTTGTTTCTGGAGCATGAGATTAGATGAAACTTTCAGGATGAGAGAAAGTACAATATGATGTGATCTGAAGAGAATTCTCTGCCATTAGCCTTCAGGTGGAAGTGGCATAAGACAAAGATGACATAAGATGTGAGAATGTGTGTCTGGTAGACATGGAAATGATAGGCATCCTTTGCTCTTTAACATTTGATGAGACATTGTGAGCACATAGTTTTCATTAATAACTTTTAAATGAAAAAGTTGTAAGTCTTATTATGTGCTTAGAAAATGAAATCAACTGTACACTATTGACTTGATCAAGATCTCATGTCCTGTTTCCTTATGATCTTAAGTTCTTACATATTTTTTTTTGGCAGAAAATTATAAGAACATATGATTTTACCAACACATAGAAATGATGAATGTCTGAGGAAGTAGAAATGCAGATCCCTTTGATTTGATCATTATATATATGTGTATGTAGTGAAATATTGTTATGGATCCCATAAGCTTGTACAAATATTATGTGTCAATAAAACAAAAATAAAATTTAAAAAAAAGAACATATGATTTTTAAACACCAAATTCTTCATGATGCTTTTTGAAAACTGAAAAGCAAATGTCAGAAAAGCTACAGCTGTTCTTATTACATGATGCACTTGTATTACAGTCTTTGCATTTAAGAGTAATGTAACTTTAAAGATTCAGTTATTATTTCAAAGGAAAGAAAATACATCATGCATTTAATTCAGAGAGAAGAATATCTCAGAAACATCACTATAAAATTACACTTTGTACTTCCTATAGTCATTTGATCAGGGAAATCTTTGCAGAGGATTGGAACTTGAATTGTCTGGAAATTTTTAAAAATGAAAATATATCCAAGCAAAACTGAGAACTGAGGGTTGTAGCCAAAGTGAATGAAGTGGTGATAGGGCCACTGTGGTGGTTACATAGAGCAGACTGAGACCCATAACAAGATTCATACCCTTATTCTGCCACCTACCGGTTGTATGGCCAAGAAACTTAACCTTTATACCTTCTGACTTCCTCTGTTGTGTGGGAGTAATGATAGTACCTACTTCATATGATAGTTACAAGGATTAAAGGAAATAGATGACACTTAGGGTGTTTGACACAAAATATGTCATTATCTATTTATTTTAATCCACATATAGTAAACGCATATGTTTTCTTAAATGTATACAACATACAATGTTCAAATTGGGGTAGCATCTATGGTCTTAAACATTTATCATTTCTTCATAGTAAAGATATTCAAAATCCTTTCTCCTCGTTTTCTAAAAATATAAAGTATGTTATCATTATCTACTGTCACCCTGCTGTGAGTGCTTATTGCTGTTGTAATCGGAGAGGTACTAAGTGGTGCAAGTTGCTCTGGCACTAGAAGATCACTGGAAAACTGAAGAGCAGATAGAGGATGGGACAAGAGAAAACATTAATTGTAAATCGACTGTGGGAAAGTAAGATGGGGTTTAGCAAATTTAAGCCCCCACTTCATATCACACACACACACACACTGTCCACACGTAATAAAGGAGGTTACAGCTAGGAACAGACACACACCTGAAGAATTCTCACAAAATGATAAAAAAGGAAAAATTCAAAGATGTCTTACACAATTAAAATCATTTTTAGAAGATTCTAAAAATATGTCCTTAATAGAGAACAATGTGAAAGTTAAATTCAAGCCTTCTGATAGAGAATAAAATTTGCATGTATTTTCATAATGTATAGACCCTGGTGAAGCTTTGGTCCTCTGTGAACTTTAACGTGGCATTTGTCCTTTGAATGCCAGGTTATTTGCTTTGATTTTAGTTTTCATTCTCAGTGTTCACTGCTCTCATCTTCCTAAATGGAGGGTTTCCCAGAAGGTTACCTTTAAACTCAAACTCAGTGAAATGAATATTTCCCTCTTCCTTAAGAAAACATTGGATATAAATAGTTACCATAAATTTACAAGTGTGTGGAGCAGGATAAAGACAAGGATGGAAGGAAGAGGAGCTCATTTGAGAAGAAATGATGGAATATCCCCGCTATGTAATAGAAATGGTGTCTGTAACTCCCCAGGAGAGTTCAAGTGAATCCTGAATAGCAGAGACTAAAAATAGCTTTGAAACTTAACAGACCACTGGGCAAAATAAATACTTAGGATATCAATTAAAGCTGCAAGGAAATAAATTATGTGTAAATCAAGTGAAAGTTGCCTGAAATGAAAGGCTCTAAAAGTAATTAAAATGAAATAAAGCCTGCTGTTTGAACAAGGAATAGTGGCCTTTGATGATTTCCAAAAAGTTAGAGAAGAATTTAAATAAATGTCGTGGTCTGAGATTTAATTTCAGTTCTGACATGACCTATGTCTGAAATAGCCTCATATAAAGGGAGGTTCCCTTAGACGGGGGAATGTGTTGAATTGTCAAGAGGGGGCAGGCACGGAAAAAAAGTATGCTGGTGGCAGGAGATGGGAAGTGGTGGGGTGGAGTTGATGTGAGAAGTGTGGAGGGCAGAGGAAAGAGCTGTCCAAGCACTACTGGCCACAGACCACTGCCCATTCCAGGAGAACCACTGGGCTTGTAGAGACGTGGCTTCCTGCTTTGTTCCCCTTGGCTTAGTCTCACTCATAATTTCTGGCTAATTTAATAGCTAAAGAGAGTCAAATTATTGATTCTTTGCCACTGCCTTTTTGGAATTCCAAGTGGATCTCCAGCTCCAAATTCTATTGCAGTTAGTGGATTGTCTGCTTTAAAACAAGGAGGCAAGAAAAATGTATTTGAAAAAGGCAGAACTACTGTACTCCTAAAAAAGCCCACTCACTGATTTTCTTAAGAACCCCACTAAGGTGAAGACACCTGGACTTTATGGTTTTAAAGATGTAAAGCACAAAATAATAGCTCAATTTTCTTCAAAACAAAACAAACAAACCCCTCCTCCCTTGAAGTTTGAACCTCGAGATTTAGGTTAATTTTGGAGTAAAGGAACAGATGTTTGAGGCTCCGTATTTCATTAGTTTTTTTTTTTTTTTTTTGTACCTACTTGGTAAACAGACATGAGCACTCCCTTTAAAGGAGCAAAGGATAATTTCACATTTTTAACACTTTTTTCTCAGTGCAGTTCTTTATCTCCTAAAGTCTGATTTACTTGATTAATTTGCAGCCTGACCTAATTTCTTTCAAAGGCAAGCTTTGTCATCTGAATCTCTAATTACAGACAGCATAGGAAGCTTCTATCTCATGCTATTTAAAAGGCACACAAGGCTTTCTTCTTTCCTAATTGTTATCCACAAGCCTTTAAAGGAAACCTTGTGCCTCCATGGTCTGGGATAAAATTTTGAACATTAGAATATCTGCTTTGGGTTTACCAAAATGCAAATAATGGCATCTCCATAATGTCACTTTAGAAATTCATGTGCATTGTCATGAGGAAGAATGTCCTGGGGATTGCTAAAGTGTTTTCCTACTAGAAAATAAATACTTTTGTGTATCCTGTTATTTCCTCTTGGATGTTATAGAGAGGTTAACTCTAAGAGAATGAGTAGTTTAAATCCTATTGATAAGGGTGGATGGGGAGGATCATTTGTAAAAGGGAACCTTTATTATTATTATTATTTTGGGGTGCTGGGGGTGGAACTCAGAGCCTCACACAGACACGGCAATTGCTGTATCCCTAGGCCCTGGGGAGGATTATTCAAAGTGGAACAAATAGAATAATCCCAAGGAGAATCCCCAATGAGAGCTCTAGATTGGGGCACTTGGGTTTCTGACCCATAACTGATGACTTTCACAGCACATATCTACATATAAGATTTGAGAGGAAGGGCTAATGACAAGTGTTTATAAAACAAATACTTAATGGGCAACAGTGGTGGAGACTTCTCTGATAGGAACTACATATTTAAAGATGAATAATGTATAATTCTTGATCTTGAGAAGTTTGATTAGATAGACAAATGCTTCAAAAAACCTTCACAAAATGTGGTCAGTGCAAGGATGCGCACAGTTGTAAGGAAGATTAGCATCCTGTGTATATAGGCTGTTCTTCACAGAGAAGTACTATTTTATCTCAATCTGGAAGGGTTGACAGTAGCTCATTAGGCAGAGGAAAAAGAGGGATGTTCTTGCTAGGGACCTGGAAAGAAAAACCAGAAGGTATTTGGGAAAGATTGGATTGTTCTGTATGATGTTGAGTGCAGTTTGTAGATAAGAGTTAATAAATAGTAAAATGATCCAAGATACCAGGGCCAGGAACGTAGGACTGGGACTGGAGCCTGTTCTCAACACGCAGGCTCAGAACTCAAGTTTCTTGTGCACGGAGATGGGTACACAGAGGTGCAGCAGTGGGGAGCCTGCTTCAGAAGGAAAAGAGAAAGTGTGCATGCAAAAACAATGGAGGCAATTACAGTTTTTTGTTTTCCAAAATTGATAAATTTTTAAACACAGAATGTAAGAAACTCGGTGATATTAAAGAAACAGAAAACTGAACAGAAACATGAATAAAACTACACCAAAGCATATCATCATCAAACAGTTTAGCACAAAGAAAACATTTTAGAAACTAGATTAAAAGACATTAGAAATGTCATTGTCCAAGAAACAAATATTTTGTCCCATACAGTGAGTTGCCCTTTTAGTCTGATAATGATAACAGGTATTCTGAAAAGCTCCAATGGTGGTAAACCTCAAAGGTTTTTAAAGAAAGTATTTAATTAGTTTCTATCTGCATTTGATCAAATGTTATCTATATGCTAATTACTTCAAATTTAAATCTTTAATCAAGGCTCCCTTCAACTTGGTTGTCTGCTTGACATCTCTACTTGGGTGACAAATAATATCTTTAACTTAACCTATCCAAATGGTATCTCCAGATATTTCTCCCTGAATCAGTTTTTCTTCATTCTTCTATTTTCTCCAGCCCCAAATTCTGGTGTCACCTTGGATTTTACTATTTTTTTCCAACCCTTCATCTGATTTATTGACTTTTTATTTGAAATAAATCCAGAATTTGACCACTTTAATGCCCAAGCCATAGTATTTTTTTTTTTTTTTGCCTAGATGATTGCAATTCCTTTTTCTTTCCTTGAACTTCTCTAGTCTACCAACAATACAGCCAGCCAGGATGATCTTGGTGTGACGTGAGCCAGATCACGTGTAATGAGAGGCTTTGTATCTCTGTCACAGAAACACCCGCAGCTGTTCTATGACTTCAACATTGTTATTCTTTATATTTTTTCTCTCCACTGTAGCCACAATGACCCCTTGCTTTTATTCATATGTGTCATTATTTTAATAACTAATCAGCCAGGAAGACTAAATCTGGAAGAATATTACAACATGGAGCAGAGAAGATGACGGATGAGAGGAAAGAAATGCCTCATGGCAGGTCCTCAGCATGGGACTGACAAAGCCAGAAGACTGCTTCTGAGTGAGGTGGTCACTGAAGGGAACTCATGGAAACTTAATGCTGAACTGTTAAGAAAACTAAACTCATACAGACACACAAAGTCTGAAAGTTGAATGTTAGGAAATAGTAAGTTCAGAGAAGCCCAGCCTGTCTGCCAGTGAAGGAGAGGGGTACCAAGGACAAAGCAGCTGAGAGGCTGGCAGAAAGAAAAATTGACTTTGGGAAACCCGAGACTGATTATAGTGGACACAGAGTCAGTAGGGTTAGCAACTTAGTGTATGCAAATTGAAAATTAGTTCCTGCCAACTGGAAAATTATCTGGGTGGAAAAATGCTCCTGGGCAAAAATAAAGGGTGCAGCCCTCTGATTGCTTGAGCGCTGGGCACAAAAAACTGCCATGGCTGTAACCAGCACCCACCATAGTAACCATTCACCCCTGGTGACCCTACAAGGACATCCGTATCCACCTATGGCACTGGCACCTCCGTGGCCATGTGTCCAACAGGAAAAGCTGTTGCAGTTACAATCTATCCATGTCCTCAACAGGAAAAAAAGAAATCCCCACCTCGCATGCACCTGGCAGGGGAAACCTCTGCATCCCTGCCTCTTCTGCCTCTGCTGCCACCAAATGCCAGAAAACACCTCTGGTGTGTGTCCTCCTTACACCTGTGCTCATCCTTGCACTGACCACATTTTGTGGGGGTGGTGGGAGGGGAGGGAGGGGGGAGGGGGTGGGGGGTAGGGGGGGAACAGTGGGGTACGAGTTGAGTGCTTGCCAGCACAAATGCTAGCATTGACCAGAAAAACATAAGATCACATTTAGAGGCAAACTAATAAGGCTCACTTATGACTTCTCAACACAGACACTAAAATCAAGTAGGGCCTCGAGCAAGATATTCCAAACTCTAAACGAAAACATTTACCAATCCAGATGGCTATACCCAGCAAAAACTCTCTTTCATGTTCAACAAGGAAATAAAATCTTTCCATGGCAAAGATAAACTAAAAGATTACATGACCGTGAAGCCAGCACAACAAAGAATCCTCAAACATGAACTGCAGACAGAGGTACCTAAAAACAAAATCCCAAACTCTGAAATAAGTAAAAATCTAGTCAACTAAACAAGAATCAAGACAAAATTAAATAAAAAATCAAAATAGCAGCTTACCACAAACACATATTTATAATAACTCTGAATAAAAATGGTCTCAACTCCCCAAATTAAAAGACATAGAAGAATAGATCAAAAAACAAGTTCCAACTACACACTTTGCAAGAGAATCATCTCATAGGCAAAGGTACTCACAGGCTGAAGGTAAAAGATGGAAAAAAAAATATTCCATGTAAATGGAGTTTGAAAACAAAACAGAGCAGCTATCCTTTTAGCTGACAAAGCTGATATCAAGCAAAATTATTCAGAAGAGAAAAAGGCCATTACGTCCTGGTAAAGGGAACAATCCAACAAGAATAATATGTAATATATATTTATATATAGTAAATATATATGCCCCAAATCTCAATGCATTTAATGACATTAAAAAATACTTCTTGGGCTGGGGATGTGGCTCAAGTGGTAGCGTGCTCGCCTGGCATGCACAGGGCGCTGGGTTCAATCCTCAGCACCACAAAAAAATAAAATAAAGATGTTGTGTCCACCTAAAACTAAAAAATAAACATAAAAAATTCTCTCTCTCTCTCTCTTTAAAAAAACAAAACTTCTTGACATTAAATTCTAGATAGATCCCAATATAGCAACACTTGGTGATTTCAGTGCACCCTCATCACCAATAGGTCACCAAAGCATACAATCAATAAAGATATATCCAACATAAACATACTATAAATCAAATGGATCATATAGACATCTACAGAATATTTTCCCCCTAACAGCTGAATTCACCTTCTTCTCAGCAGCTCATGGAACTTTAAAAAAAAACACATTATATTGTAGGTCACAGTATATGTCTTAGCAAATACAAAAAGGTTGATATAATCCCAAACATTCTATCAGACTACAATGGCATGAAACTAGAAATCAATAGTAAGAAAAATAATAGAAACCAAACACATGAAGATTAAATAATAGTCTTTTAAATGAAGAGTGTATCAAAGAAGAAATGACAGAAGAAATACCTAGAAACAAATGAAAATAAAGATTCAATATATCAAAATCTTTGGGACAGTGATATAGTAGTACTAAAAGTAAAATTCATTGCATTGAGTATGTACATTAAAAAGAAAAGAGAGAGGTCTCAAATAAATAAGCTTATGCTCTACCTCAAAGCCTTAGGAGAAGAAGAACAAAATGACTCCAATTTCAGTAGAAGACAAGAAATAATAAGAATCAAAGGCAAAATTAATTAAATTGAGAATTAAAGAAAACAACTCACAGAATCAATGCTGCAAATAGTTGGTTCTTCAAAAAAGTAAATAACATTGTTAAACCCTTAGCTAAACTAGATAAAAGAAAGAAAGAGAAGACCCAAATCAACAAAATTAGATATAAAAAAGGATATTACCACAGATAGTTCTGAAATCTAGAGAACCATTAGAAACTATTTTGAAAATTTATACTCTAATAAACTGCAAAATCTAGAAGTCATTGACAGATTTCTAGATACATACACATAAATAGGCCAATATTAAGTAATGAAATTGAAACAGCACTTAAAAGCCTACCAACAAAGAAAAGTCCAGGACCAAATGGATTCTCATTAGAGATCTACTAGCCCTTTAAAGAAGAACTAATTCCAGTCTTTCTCAAATTATTCCATGAAATTGAAAGAGAAATAATACTCCCAAACACACTTTATGAAGACAGTATAACCCTGATATCAGATAAAGATGCATCTAGGAAAGAAAACTACAGATCAATATCTCTGATGAACATAGTGATTTTGCATCCCTGATGCAAAAATACTAAACAAACTGAATTAAAAAATATTAAGGAGATAATATACCATGATCAGGTGGGCTTCATTCCAGGGATACAAAGTTGATTCAACACACAAAATCAATAAATATAACTCACCACTTAAACAGAATTAAGAACAAGAATCAAGAAATTATTAAATAAATGCAGAAAAGGCCTTTGATAAAATACAGCAACAATTCATGTTAAAAACACTGGAGAAACTAGGGATTAAAGGAACTTACCTCAATGTTATAAAGGCTATACAGAACAAACTCAGAGCCAATATTATACTGAAGGAGAAAAACTAAAAACATTTTCTCTAAAATCAGGAAGAATATGAAGATGTCCACCATCACCTCTTCTATTGAATATAGTTCTTGGAACTCTAGCTAGACAAGAGAATGAAATTAAAGGGATACAAATAGAAAAAGAAGAAGTCAAACCATTTGCTGAAGACATGATCATTTAACTAGAAGACCCAAAACATTTCACCAGACTTCTAGAGCTGATAAATGAATTTAGCAAAGTAGTAGGATACAAGATCAATACTCTTAAATCAATAGTTTTTCTATACTCCCACAGTGATTCAACAGAGAAAGATGTCAGAAAACAATTTCCTTCACAGTAGTCTCAAAACAACAGAACAAAACAAACAAACAAAACCCTGGGAATTAATCTGAGTGAGGAGGTGAAAGTATTCTACTATGAAAACTATAGAACATTGAAAAGAGAAATTGAAGAGCAATTAATAAAATGGAAACACCAAGTTCTTGGATAGGCAGAATAAATATTGTCAATGGCCACACTACCAACAGAAACATACACATTTAATGCAATTCCCAGCAAAATATCAACAATATTCTTCAACGAACTAGATAAAAACAGCTCCTAAAATTCATTTGGGAAAATAAGAGATGAAGAATAGACAAAAAAAAAATTATAAACAAGAAGAAGGTTGTGAGGATTCACAATACCAGATCTCAAATTATATTACAGAATTTTAGTAGCAAAAAAAGAACATGCCATTGGCATCAAAATAGGCAAAAAGACCAATGAAATGGACTTGAAGACAGAGAGAGAAACCCAAATTTACACAGTCATCTGATACTTGACAATCAAGGTGCCAAATATATGAGAAGAGACAGGCTTTTCAATAAATGGTACTGGGAAAACTGAAAATTCACATGTATAAAAATGAATTTAGTGAAATCAAAATGGATTAAAGACTTAGAAATAAGACCAGAAACCTATAAGAAAACATAGGGTCAACACTCCATTATGTAGGTGCAGGAACCAAATCCCTCAAAAGGCTGACAAAGATTTTCTCCCATTCTGAATGATTCGCTCTTCATTCAGTTAATAATTTCTGTTGCTGTGCTGAAGTTTTTAATTTGATGACACCTCACTTATTGATTTTTGGTTTTATTTCTTCAGATTCCTCAAAAAAGACTAGGAATTGGACCACCATAGGACCCAGCTATCCTATTCCTCAGTATTTATCTAAAGATCTAAAAATAGCCTACTAGAGTGATACAGCCACCTCAATGTTAATAGCAGCAAAATTCACAATGGGAAAATTATGGAATCAACCAAGATGTCACTCAATAGAAGAATGGATTGAAAAATACATCTATATACACAATGGAATTTTACACAACCGTAAAGAAGAATGAAATCATGGCAGCTGCCATGGAAATGGAGAAAATCATGCTAAATGAAAACAACCAGACTCAGAAAAATCAAGGGTCAAGTGTTTTCTCTCATATGTGGAAGCTAGAGCAAAATAAGGAAATACTGTGGTTGGGAGGTAATTGGAGATCATAAAGATACAGGAAACATCAGTGGAGAAGCAGGAGAATGAGTGTGAGGGAGAAAGGAATGAATGGAAAGGGGAAGAGAAATGGGATGAATTTTTAAAAATCATGCTATTTTTTTATTCATATATAAACCTACCAAAGGGAATGCCATTTTTATGTATATGTAAAAGAAAGGAAGTTTAGTAGAGTAGAGGAAGGAGAATAGGGGGAGGAATTAGAGAAGGAAAAAGGGGGTAGGAAATGAAATAAAATTCTTTGCATGTATGATTTTGTCAAAATGAACCCAAATATTATGCATTATTGTCATGCTCCAACAAAGAATATTACAACATATCAACCAAGTTCAATGGCCTCATTAACAGTTATACAATACTTTGCCTAAACCTGAAGATATACATTCAAAAAAATTTAAAGGACTATCTTATGAAGATAGTGTTAAAATATTTTGGGCCAAAAACATTTCAGTAAGTTTAAAAGTATTCAAGCTACACAAAGTGTGTTTTTTTCACATCAATGGAATTCAATTGGAAATTAAAAATAGAAAATTATCTAGGGAAAGCCCAAATAGTTGAAGCTAAATTATATACTTGTAAATAAGCCTGGAGGTAATGAAAAATTCCCAAATACTTTCTAGCTGAGTGAGAATTAAAAAATTCAGCATAACAATGTTTGTGTTCTGTTGCTAAACCATACTTAGTGAAAATTTATAACTCTGAATACATAGATTAGAAATAAAAAAAGTCACATTGGTGACTTCAATTTCGATGTTAGGATACTAGGAAAATAAAGAGCAAACTAAACCAAAAATTTCATAGGATAAAGGAACTAATAATGATAAGAGTAAAAGTCAAGAAAGTAGAAAACATAAATACAATGTAAAAAGTCAATAAAACTGAAAGCTGATTCTTTGAAGAAAATCCATAAAATTTATAAATCTCTAGGCAGGGTGATCATAAAAATAAATAAATGTATAGACAAATAAATAAATAAGACACAAATTACCATGTAAGTAATGAGAGGAGTAAAACCACTATAGATCCTGAAGTTATAAAGAGGATTTCAAGAAAATAAATAATTTATGCCAATAACCTTAATGGCTTAGTTAAAAAAACAATTTCTTTAATAAATGAACAAATAAATACCTTCTATGAATTGCCACCACACACACACACACACACACACACACACACACACACACAAATAAATAACCTGAGCAGTCCTATATAATATATTAAAAAAATGAAACTATAGTTGAAAACTTTCCAACAAAGAAAGCTCCTAGTCCACTGGTGAATGCTACCAAACATTAGAGGAAGAAATAATACCTCTAATACAAAAATCATACAGAGAAGAGGAAGAAAAACTTTCCATTCATTCTGTAAAGTTGGCATTATTGGAACAGAAAATCAGCCAAAGATATTACAAGAAAAGAATACACACCAATATTCATCATGAATAAGAATATAAAATTCTAAAGAAAAATTTTGCAAATTCAACTCCTCAATATTTAAAAAGTATACTACATCGTAATCATGGTATTTATACAAAGTATGAAAGGGATGGTTAATGTTATAATACAATGAAGTACATTATAAACAAAGAAAAATTGTGATAATCTCAATAGATGTAGAGAAATATATGAAAAGATCCATTTATTCTTGAGAAAAATTATCAGAAAACTAGGAGCAAAAGGAAATTTACTAAAACTGATAAAAGATACATCATAAAAGCTGAAAGCTAACATGATAATTAATGGTGAAAAACTGTATATATTATCCCTGAGATCACGTACAAGACAAGGATGATGACTTTTACAACTTCTATTTAATATTGACTAAAGGTTCTAGGTACCATTAAGAACAGGAAAAAAAACACATCCAAATGGAGAAAAAATAGGTAAAATTGTCTTTTTTCCCCCTCCACAGATGATACAATCATCCAAGGTAGCAAATGTGAAGAATATCAAAACAAACAAAAGCTATAAGAGCTAATGAATTTACCAAGGTTGCATGATGAAAGATCAGTGTAAAAGTTCCATTTTATTTCTGAATGTTAGAAATAAATAATAAAACTTGGAATAAAGTGTTATTTATAATAGCATAAAAATTCAAAATAGAAAAAAATTTGAATTTGAAGTGAACTTCTATAATGAAAATTGCAAAGCATTTTTTTATTTGTTATTTTTAGTATACAGGACAGTAGAATGTATTTTGACATATTATACATACATGGAATACAACTTCCCATCCTTTTGGTTGTACATGATGTAGAGTTACAGTGGTCAAGTTTTTATATGTGAATATAGGAAAGGGATGTCTGATTCATTCTACTGTGTTTCCTATTCTCACACCATCTTTCCCTCCATTTCCCTTTGTCTAATCCAATGAACTTTTATTCTCCTCGTGTGCCCTTATTGTGTATTAGCAACTGCATATCATAGAGAATATTCAGCTTTTGGATTTTTGGGATTGACTTATTTCACTTAGCATCATATTCTCCAGTTCCATCTATCTATTAGCAAATGCTATAATCATTCTTCTTTATGCCTGAGTAGTATTCCATTGTGTGTATAAAACACATTTTCTTTATCCATTTATCTGTTGAAAGGCACCTTGCTTGATTCAATAGTCTAGCTATTGTGAATTGAGCTGCTGTAACCATTGATGTGGCAGTATCACTATAGTATACTGATTTTAAGTCCTTTGGATATTTATCAAGGAGTGGGATAACTGGGTCAAAAGATGGTTCCATTCCAAGTTTTCTGAAGAATCTCCATACTACTTTCCAGAGTGGTTGCACCAATTTGCAGTCCCAACAATACATGCACAAGTGTAACTTTTCCCCACATCCTTGCCAACATTTATTGTTGCTTGTATACTTGATGATTGCCATTTTGACTGGAGTGAGATGGAATCTCAGTGTAATTTTGGTTTGCATTTCTCTAATTGCAAGTAATGTTGAGCACTTTTTCATATATTTATTGATCAATTATATTTCTTCTGTGAATGTCTGTTTGGTTCTTTTGTCTAGTTATTAAATAGATTATTACTACATTTTGTGTGTGTATGTATTTAATTTTTTGAGTTTGTTATATATCCTGGAGACTGATATTCTATCTGAGGTGCAGGTGGCAAAAATTTTCTCCCATTCTGTAGGCTCTCTTCATGTTACTGATTGTTTCCTTTGCTGTGAAGAAGCTTTTAAGTTTGATTTCATTCCATTTATTGATTCTTGATTTTACTTCTTGTGCTTTAGGAGTTTTGCTAAGGAAGTCAGTTCCTAATCTGACATGATGAAGATTTGGCCTTACTTTTTCTTCTAGTAGGTGCAGGGTCTGTTGTCTAATGCCTAGGTCCTTGATCTATTTTAAGTTGATTTTTGTGCAAGGTGAAAGAGAGAAAATTTCAATTTGCTACGTATGAATTTACAGTTTTTCAAGCACGATTTGTTGAAGAGGATATCTTTTCTCTGGTGTATGTTTATGGTGCCTTTGTGTAGTATAAGATAAATGTATTTATGGGGATTTGTCTCTGTGTCTTCTGTTTTGTACCATTGGTCTTTACCTCTGTTCTGGTACCAATACCATGTTGTTTTTGTCACTGTGGCTCTGCAGTATAATTTAAGGTCTGGTATTGTGATGCCTTCTGCTTCGCTGTTCTTGTGAAGGATTGCTTTGGTTCTATTGGGACTCTTACTTTTCCAAATAAATTTCATGACTGCTTGCAAAGAAAGCATTTCTGAGTGAAAATGGAGAATATATACTGAGTTCATGTTTTGAAGGGTTTATTATTTAAATTTTAAATTTCCCTGAATTGATTTACAGATTCAAAGTTTCAATCAAAATCCTATAATTACACACTAACAATTGCTAATTAAAAGCACCATGGGATACTTGCTTATCTTTTAATCTAAAATTAAAAATGTTGATCATACTAGATGATATCAAGGATGTGGAGCAATTGGAATTCTCTTAAATTCCAGGCAGGACAGTGAAATAGTGCAATCTATTATTCTGGAGTTTCATAAAAAGTTAAATGCACATCCAACGCGTGATCCAGCCAACCCTGCCTAAAAGCATGACCATACAAAGGCTTACATGCAATATTCATAACTGCTTTGTTTGTAGTAGCCAAAAACTGGCAACAACCCTGATGTCCATGAAGAGGTGAGTGAATAAACAGGCTGCTCTATATTTTCATGATGGAATGAGGTCTTGGTATGTGCTGTAAGATGGAACAATCTCAGATAATTATGTTGAGAGAAAGATGTGCACACATACATGCACATCACGTAATGTGTGAATACATTCTTGTAAAAATGTGAAATATGCACATTCATGGTTAGCATCTGCTGGCACATCAGCTCTTGCTTGTGGATAGGGTGAAAACAAAGAATGGAATAGAGGGATTACTAATGAGTAAACAAATTTTGGATAGTAATAGATATGTTTGTTATTTTGGTTGTGATGATGTTTTCATGGGCTTTACATATGTCTAAACATCACTGAACATGCTAAATATCTGCAGTTTCGTATGTTGATTACTTAATTACTTTAATAATACTGCTTTTTAAAAAGAGAATCTTCTTGGATGAAAAGATAATTATGCGTGAGAGTCTGAAGCAAGCCTAGCTTTTTAAAGACTTTAAAGCATGTCTATTTGTAAACCTTTGTAGATGTGTAAAATACAAAACGACTGTTAGAGAGCTGATTTTCCACTAAATACTGCACGGAAGCACTGATATACTATTTAAAAATGAGACAAAGCAGAGGTGAAAACAGAGGTCATGAATTCAGGGCATGCTAATTCAAAATCTAATTTTGACATTTAGTCGAGATAAATATCTTTCCTTTTGCATTTGTACAGAATTGAAAATGGGTTAGAACATTAGTGAGAACACACGAGACTATTTACTAGAGCCGAAACGTAAAACTGAAGAGGCAAAGCATCAAGAAATTATGAATACAGCCTGGCTCATTAAAAGGAAAAATGAATGTAAAAATCTTAGGCATATACCCTGCTAAATAATTTCTCACTCTAAAATTGATGTCATAGGCTAAAAATTGGACTGAAAAAAAAACAACATAAAATCAGTATCCAGGAAAGTTAAGAGGACAATTAGTCCCTCCCTTGTCAGTAGAAGATTATTCTTCTATCATGTACTCATTTTTATTTGACCTAATTTGTTTCTGAAAAAAAATCCTGATAAATGGATTTTTCCACTATTCTCATTTCAATCACTTCTTTCAGGAATCTGTGCTTTAATTTTATAGTCTTGGATGTCATAAAATCTTGATCTTTAGCATATTTAGTTCTCAATTTTATATAATCAACTGTACCTCATTTGTTGATGGTTTAGACCTATCTTTTTTTTATTGGTTGTTCAAAACATTACAAAGCTCTTGGCATATCATATTTCATACATTAGATTCAAGTGGGTTATGAACTCCCATTTTTACCCCAAATACAGATTGAAGAATCACATCGGTTGCACATCACATTTTTACATACTGCCATATTTGTAACTGTTGTATTCTGCTACCTTTCCTATCCTCTACTATCCCCCCTCCCCTCCCCTCCCATCTTCTCTCTCTACCCCATCTACTGTAATTCATTTCTCTCCTTTTTTTTCCCATTCCCTTCACAACCTCTTATATGTAATTTTGTATAACAATGAGGGTCTCCTTCCATTTCCATGCAATTTCCCTTTTCTCTCCCTTTCCCTCCCACCTCATGTCTCTGTTTAATGTTAATCTTTTCCTCTGGCTCTTCCTCCCTGCTCTGTTCTTAGTTGCTCTCATTATATCAAAGAAGACATTTGGCATTTGTTTTTCAGGGATTGGCTAGCTTCACTTAGCATAATCTGTTCTAATGCCATCCATTTCCCTGCAAATTCCATGATTTTGTCATTTTTTAGTGCTGCGTAATACTCCACTGTGTATAAATGCCACATTTTTTTTTTAATCCATTAATCTATTGAAGGGCATCTGGGTTGGTTCCACAGTCTAGCTATTGTGAATTGTGCTGCTATGAACATCCATGTGGCAATATCCCTGTAGCATGCTCTTTTAAGGTCTTCAGGGAATAGTCCGAGAAGGGCAATAGCAGGGTCAAATGGTGGTTCCATTCCCAGCTTTCCCAGGAATCTCCATACTGCTTTCCAAATTGGCCGCACCAGTTTGCAGCCCCACCAGCAATGTACAAGTGTACCCTTTTCCCCACATCCTCACCAGCACTTCTTGTTGTTTGACTTCATAGTGGCTGCCAATCTTACTGGAGTGAGATGGTATCTTAGGGTGGTTTTGATTTGCATTTCTCTGACTGCTAGAGATGGTGAGCATTTTTTCATGTACTTGTTGATTGATTGTATGTCCTCCTCTGAGAAGTGTCTGTTCAGGTCCTTGGCCCATTTGTTGATTGGGTTGTTTGTTATCCTATTATCTAATTTTTTGAGTTCTTTGTATCTTGGCAATTGCTCTTTCCTATGTCATCCATGCATGGGGTCCAAATTCTCCAGGCTCACAAGAGCTTCAAGAGCTCCTCCTTCCCCTGTGACTCTATCCTATAAGTTATTTCTCTTGTGGTGTATAGCCTTGTGGTGTGTGTGTATGCGCGTGTGTTTGTGTGTATTCACTCTAATTCCTTATTGTGTTAGATATGGCAAATGCCACATAATATGATGACTTCTTTTAGCCAGTTTAATGAACTATTTCACTCAGTAATGTGAAATAGACTTTGATTTTCCGTAGAATTAAGCAAGCACAATCTTTCTTTATATTGTATTAGGAAACATTACTTTATTCCCATCCCAACAACTAATGAGATAAACTAAATTTGCACTTAAGTTGTTGGCCAGGGAAGAGCCTAAAACATAGAGACCTTCAATATGTGAGGCAGAAATTATTGCCATGACAGTCTAGCACTCATAAGTTAATTCAGGTGAAAATCAAGTTCTTACATTTGGTTCACTATCATGGTTTCACTGGGTATTTTGATAAACTAGGGGTTATAATTTGGTTGTGAAAATGCCTAATCAGAAGGAAATATGCACTCCAAAACCTTTTGGAGGGTGACCAATCAAAGTTTTGTATAGACAATGCTCTTAACCTTAGAAATGTCTTACTATGACAGTTTTTAAGCTGGCTTCCCTTCCTTTTCCCTCCTTTGTCTACAAGGCAAAAACATAGAAAAGATGGAAAAATAATTCACTTGCAAGTTGGATACATTTTTGTGATTGTACCAGTCTTCTATATTTTAATAGCCTATATTAACATTAACAAACTCATTTATGTTTTAGGAACAGAAGAGAAATCCATCACAGTACAGGTTACTTATATTTAGATTGGGTAATAAGTGTAATAAATACAAAAATTTACTGAGTTCTCAATACATGCCATTTCCCATTCTAATCACCTTACATATGTGAATATACAAAGTTCTCTCAACAATTCTATGGAATAATTACTATTACTTTTGCTGCTTTATATATGAGACAGGAAGGCATAGAAAAACTAAAACTTTTGCTAACAATAGTTCTGGCTGTTGGTGGAGCCTGGATTCTAACCCAGGTTATCTGATGTGATCTGAACCACCAGGGTATACTGTGTCTATGGATTCAGACATTTCTTTCAAAGAGGGTAACTAAATAAAAGATAAATACAATATAGTATTTCTTATAAATAAGGCATCCAATAGTTATTTTATTCCTAAGACAGTATAAAGCTTTGTCATGAATTTGATTTAATATATTTTAAAAAAATTCTTCTGTACTTTAACTTATTTGAATATTTTGAACATTTCCTAGAAGGGATACAATTCTATTTCAACTAAAGTAAAGAAATTGCTAACATAATATACTAAGTTATTAGTTTCAACATATTGAGATACATTATCAGTCCAGTTTGGAAGAGCCCTTGGCATTTAGATTAGTCATTTCAAATGTCATTAAGGGATTGGCTTGATTTTTGTGGACCTGTGTGTCTACCTTGGCACTTGCTCTTGCTTTTTTTGTATTCTAACTCATGTCATAATGATTGCAGTTCCGGCAAACTGTGTGAAGTTGTACAAATTGATAATCCCGTGATAGCTCAGTTTTCTCATCTTTGAAATTGGGATGAAAGTTTGAGTTCACAGGGGTAGGTGGGAGGGAAAAACCAGGTGACCTGTGAAAGTTACTGCTATTACTATCGGATTCCTCTCTCCTGACTTTGATTCTTGTTTATTTGGCAAGTATGATTTCTCAGGTTTTCCTTAAGCTTTTTTAAAAATTTTCATTTGTTTTAATTAGTTGTATATGACATTAGAATGCATTTATGCACTTTGATAAATAATACATAGATGGGATATAATTCCTAATTTTTATGAGTGTACATGTTGCAGAATCATATTGGTCATGTATATATACATATAGCAATAATATCTGTCTCATTCTACTATCTTTCCTATCCCCACATGCCCTCCCCTCCCCTCCCTTCCCTTCCCTCTACCTAATTTAAGTAATGTTACTCTTCCCTAGTGTCCCCCACCTTATTGTGAATTAGCATCTGCATATTAGAGAAAATATTTGGCCTTTGGTTTTGTGGAATTGGCTTTTTTTGCTTTAGCATGATATTCTCCAACTCCAAACAATTACTGGCTATGACATAATTTGACTCTTTTTTAAAGCCGAGTAATATTCCATTGAGTATATATACCACATTTTCTTTATCCATTCATCTATTGAGGGACACATAGGCTGGTTCCACAGTTTAGCTATTGTGAATTGAGCTGCTATAAATATTGATGTGGCTGCATCACTATAGTATGCTGATTTTAAGTCCTTTGGGTATAAACCAAGGAGTGGGATAGCTGGGTCAAATGGTCGTTTCCCAGTTTTTTGAGGAATCTCCATACTGGTTTCCATAGTGGTTGCACCAATTTGTGGTCCCACCAGCAATGTATGAATGTACCTTTTTTCACCACATCCTTGCCAACATTGATTGTTGCCTGTATTCTTGATGATTGCCATTCTGACAGGAGTGAGATGAAATCTTAGAGTAATTTTGATTTGCATTTCTCTAATTGCTAGAGATTTTGAACGCTTTTTCATATATTTGTTGATCAATTTGTATTTCTTTTGTGAAGTTCCTTAAGCTTTTGACTGACTTGAATCTGTGCACCCTTGAGTCATTGGCACTTGCTTCTTTGTAACTCTTATCCATTCTACAAATAATTAATGAAAACTGACCATGTTGCAGGCACATGTATAATGTAAAATAAAAAATAAAACAATTCTAGTTGTTCTGTTACTTTTCCTATAATTAATTTACTCATTACAATATGATTCATTTTTGAAAAGTATACTATAGAATGTTCTGGATAAAGTGTTCTAGAAAATAAGGACAAGGCATTTCTCTTTGCTCCAAGTATATTCTAATTAGGAAGATGATGGTGAGTTAAATGCTATATTACTAAGTAACATCAAGGGCAAATGATAATAAATGACCCTTTCAGTCTTATAATTTAGATGCATATATTTTGGGTATTTCTTCAATCTCATTTGACTCATGAGACATGTCTCTAGCTTATCCTATTCACCTGGATTCATAGGCTTTGTAGTTTCCTTCCATCAGCTCTCATTTCCTGTGTCTATATTCAACATAGTTTCAACAGAACAGAAGTGTGAATTATTTGGGTACTCATGAGATAATGTTCTGATATATTCAAAAAGAGAGGAAGCTATGAAGTGTTGGATATCAGGGATATTGTTGTCTGATTTAGAACCAATGTATTATGAGATGAAATGGAATTACATTTAATGTTATGATCTAGTGTGTTGAAAATAAGTGCTCTATGTGGGGGAAAGATTCTTTAGGAAATTCTTTTTTCTTAATAGGCATTATTTAGATATCTCATAGTGACAAATATTTATCTGATTGCCTGTCATGTTGTGTACTAACACAATTTAAATTATAGATTTGAGGTATTTAGATATTTTAATATAGCCTTAAGTAAACATAACAAGACTAATGGGGAATCTGAGAAGTAACTGCTTCATATTGTTGTGGTAACTATGCACCTTTTCATTGTATATAAGCACATATTGTAACTGAACTAATGGCCACACCATTAGTTTATATTCTAATCACCACTGCATGGGCCAAGGTGGCTATGCAAGATTCAGGTAATATAATAAATTCAGGTAATATAATAAATAAAGGAGGGACAGAATCATTTTCCATTCTAGGAATCACATGTGAGATTCTTCTGCTTATATTCTTTGGCTAGATTTTGCTTTCATGCCACACCTAGCTACACAGAATGGTTGACTACTTGGCTAGAAAATGTTTTTTTTTTTTTCAAGGAAGACAGAGAACAGATTTTTAGAGATATCTTAGTTTCTGACATAACCTTCGTAAACTTCTAGGATAAAGTAGCATTCCATGTTTTTCCAGTGGCATATGAGCCTACCAAACTATCCACGTGATATTCCTTAACTATTAGGCAAAATAGAAGAGAAAGGTAGAGAGCTGTTGCTTTAATAAAGCCTAGTCTTACTTAGTCTTACTTAGTTTTTCTACTTTTACATTTGGATGTCTACTGAAAGAAAAATTCAAGTGAATTTTATGACTTATCTGATGCAAGTTTTTTTTTAAAGTTTCTAATGCAAGTTTATAATAATGTTGTTAAACCTTATATAGTTATAATATAAAACAATGCATTAAATAGTCATTTTGAGCACACTTAAAAAAACCTGCAGTAAGTACTTAAGTTATAAACTTGAAAATCGCTTGCTCAACTCAAATTTACTGTTGAAAAAATAAAACTTGCAATCTCAAAATTTTAGTAAAACAGTGCTTCTCATTTTATAATAAATAATGAGGAGACATTTCATGACAAATTAATATAAAAGTGCTCTACCATACTGAACCTCTTTCAACATAGGTATTCATTTTGCAAATAAAAAATTCAAATGAGGTACAGAATATGAGCTACATGAATATGAACTAAAAGTATATACCTTCTAAAAAGTTATGTAAAGAAGTGAGAAAAATATTAATGTAATATATAATGGGAATGTGACTTCTGTTTTGGAGATTTAAGACATTATAGACTTACATTATAGGTTACGTTAGGAAAATGTGTGATGGAATTTTAAAAGCTAGAGAATAAATTGACAGCCTTGTAATTTTCTAAGAGAACTACTCAAGTGGCAATAATTATTTTAAAAGATTATTGTGGAATGTGTGGAACCTGAAGGGTGCTTGATGAATTTACCATCTGTCTGCAAATGCATGCTTCAAGATACATGATGATGCCCCTTACATCTAGCCTCAGCACTATTCTATCCCTTCTGATTGACACAGTTCCAGAATGGCACATGGGGCAAGGGATTATCTCATAGGTTTTCACACCCTTGAAAAAGAGAAGAAACATCCCCCAAACCTGATCTAGGAACAGCTCATGTTCTCAGTGCTGGCCAATATTGAGTTGAATTATCCAACTACCTAAAACGTGTACAAATTTTGTGCATATACAAAGTATAAATAGAGATCACAGTTACAGTGTTCTGAAGGTACCATATATCAAATCATCACAGTGATGTAATGTTTTCTGAGTCAAAATTGCAGCCCGATTTTTATTTTCAATTCTGTTCCTTATTCAAGATAATAAATCTCACTGAATGTTTACCTTACAACTTTGACAGTTTATTTCAGCCCAAAACAATGGTGTTTTTTTCCTTTTGAGTTGTTAGAATGGCCATTTGTTGAGCCTTTATAAGCTAGAAATGATTAAAAAATGAAAGCTAACAACTTTTATTTGGATTATCAGGTAGAAAATTGAGATCCAGTAGAATTGGGTAACTTCCCCAAATTGGGAAATTAGAAAATTCTAGTTGGACACTAGGTTTGTCTGACATTGTAGATGACATAGATTTTTTTTAAAATAACAGATTTTTTAGATAAAATGACACTTCAGGGGAACTCCATGACAATGAAAAAATTTAGGTCTGATAAAATGTGTTAGGTTTCTTATACAACAAGTTTCTTCCTCCTCCTCCCTTTAGACATGTGTTTATGTGAATTACTCTAGCAAAAACTCCAATTTTATGTGATAGGCATATATTAATGCTTAAACTTCATTGGCTGGTCCAATGGAGTTTCAGTTGAATAATAATAATAATAATAATAATAATAATAATAATAATTATTATTATTATTATTATTATTTGTGTGTGTGTGTGTGTGTGTGTGTGTGTGTGTGTGTGGTGTGCTGGGGACTGAACCCAGGACCTTGTGCATATGAGGCAAGCACTCTACGGACTGAGCTATATCCCCATTCCTGTATCATTATTTTTGATTGCTGCATAATAATTATACATGCTGGTGGGTTTCATTGTGGCATATTTGTTCATGCACTTTGATAAATTTCATTTGCCAGTATCTTCCCTTGCCCTCCTCTCCTCCCCTCCCCAATTACTTTCCTCTATCATACCCTCCCTCTTCTATCTTCATGAGATCCCCTTTTCTTCTTTCTCTCTCTCTAGCTTGCCATTCTAATTGGAGTAAGATGGAAACTTAGTATAGCTTTGATTTGCATTTTCCTGATGGCCAAAAATGAGGAACATTTTATTTTCATATAATTGTTGTCCATTTGTACTTTTTCTTATTGGTATTTTGATGAGAATTGCTTTGAATCTGTATATCACTTTTGGTAATATGGCCATTTAACAATATTAATTCTGTCTAACCATGAACATTGGGATTCTTTCCATTTTCTAGTATTCTCTTTAGTGTCTTCAGTGTTCTATTATTTTTAATGTAGAAGGTTTTTACCTTCTTGGTTAGGTTTATCCCTAGGCATCTTATTCTTTTTGAAGTTATTGTGAATGGTATTATTTTTCTGACAACTTTTTCTGTAGATTCATAATTGGTATATATAAAAGCTATTAAGTTTTGTAAATTGCTATTTTGCTGAATTTGCTTATCAACTGTAGAAGTCTTCTGGTGGAATATTTAGAATCTTGTAAGTATAGGATCATATCATCTACAAATAGGAATAATTTAATTTCTTTTTTAGCTATTTGCATTGTTTTGATTTATATCTTTTGCCTAACTGCTCTGGCTAATATCTCAAGTACTATATTGAAAGGAGTGGTGAACAGTGGACATCCTTATCTTATTCCAGATTTTACAAGAAATGCTTTCAGTTTTTCTCCATTCAATGTGCTATTAACTTTACAATTGTCATATATAGCCTTTATGACATTGAGGCAAGTTCCTTGTATTCCTAGTTTCTTCAGGATTTTTATCATGAAAGAATATTAAGTTTCACAAAAGCCTTTTTCTACCTTGATTGAGGTGACTGTGTCATTTTTGTCCTTGGTTCACCTGTATATGGGGTGAAATACAGTTACTGATTTGCATATATGGAACCGTTCTTGCATCCCTGAAATGAAACCAACTTTATCATAGAGTGTGATCTTTTTAAGTTCTGTTGAACTTGGTTTACTAATATTTTATTAAGGATTTTTATATGAATGTTTTCAACAATGCTGGTTTCTAGTTTTCATTTGTTGAAGTATCCTTACTCAATTTTAGTATCAATATAATGAAGGCTTCACCAAATAAGTTTGGAATCGTTGCTTCTCTTTCAATTTCATGGAATATTTCAGATATATTAACATTAGTTATTCTTTTAATATCTAGTAAAATCCAGCTGTGAATCCATCTGGTCCTGGCCTTTTCTTTATTTGGGAAGCTTTTTATTCTGCTTTAATCTCATTGATTTTTATTGATATATACAGATTTTCTACATCCTTTAGTTCAGTTTTGGTAGGTCATATGTATCTAGAATTTTATCCATTTCTTCCTAAATGTTCCAATGTACCAGAATATACATTTTAAAATTTTCCCTAATAATCATTTGAATTTTGTCTGTGTCTGTTGTAATATCCCCATTTTTTTGTCTCTTACTTTTGAAAAAAATTTCTTCTCTCTCTTTTTTTGGTTAGTTTGATGAGAATTTATCAATCTTGTTTACTTTTTCAAAGAGCCAACTCTTTAATTGTTTCTTTGTATTTTGTTTCCATTTCATTAATTTCAGCTTTAATCATCATTTGTTTTAGAGTTGATTTATTCTCAAGATCTTTTCTAAGCTGCATTATTTGAGGTATTTCTGGATTTTTGGATATATGAACTAAAAGCTATAAATGTTTCTTCTTAAAACTTCTTTTGCTGTACTCCAGATATTCTGATATGTTGTTTTATTATTCAGTTGATTCTAAGAGTTTGTAATTTCTGCATTCATCTCTTCAATGATCAATTCATTATTCAAAAGTGTATTGTTCAATCTCCATCTAATTGTAGTTTCTGTAGTTTTTCTTGTTGATTTCTAATTTGATTCTATTATTGTCTGAAAAAATATGAGATTATTTCAACTTTTTTTTGTATTTACTAAGACTTGAATGAATCTCAACATAAAGTATATCCATAAGACACTAATTTTTAAAAACTGTCAATAAATTGCAGAAAGATTAGTAAAGTGGAGGGAAGGGAAGAGGGGAGGGAGGAGGTAAAGGGGAAATGCTGGGGACTGGATTAGAGGAAATTATATTCCATGCTTTTGTGATTATGTCAAAATGGATCCTAATGTCATATATAACTAAAAAGAAACAATTAAAAGATGTCGGGTAAAGCTGGATGCAATGATGCTCACCTATAATTCCAGCTACTTGGAAAGTTGAGGCAAGAGGATCCCAAGTTTGAGGTCAGTCTGGGCAACATAGTGAGACCCTATCTTAAATAAATAAATGTTTGGCAGAATCCACCAAAAAAAAGACTTGATTCATGCTTAATATAAAATAACTTTCATAGACAGTTCCATTAGTGTCTGAAAAGAAAGTGTTTTTAGTTATTGTTGAATATAATATTCTATAGTCTCTTAGTACAGTCTATAGTAAAGTTTAAATCTGATGTGCCTTTGTTGATTTTCTGTCTGAAAGATTGGGCCATTAATGAGGCTGGTGTTTTGAATTCTCTTACTATTATTATATGTAGGTAATAAGTTTTTTTATATCAAGTGATGTTTGTTTTGTGAAGTTGGGTTTACTTATTTACATAATTATTTATGTAATTATTTGCATAATTATTTACAACCATTATATCTTCTTGTTAGATTTTTCCCTTTACTAGTATGTAAAGATCTTCTTTGTGTCTTTTTATTAATTTGAATGGAAACCTAATTTTTCACTTTCAGTCTGTGACTATATTTCCTTGTGACTTATATTTCTTGGACATAACATACAATTGGATCTCATTTTAAAATCAAAATTACCAGTCTGTCTTTCAATTAGAGAATTAAGACTACTCATGTTCCATGTTATTATACAGAGGTATGTGTTACTTCCTGTCCTTGTTTTATTTATTTTTTGTTTATATATATAAATATAATATATATACCTATATATATATATATATATCTATATATAAATTTAATATATATATGAATTGTTCTCAGTTTTCATTTTATTTGTTTTTCTGATGTGATTGATTCTTTCCCATGGTCTTTTGATTATATTTATCTTCCTCTTTTATTTATAGGGCTTCTTTAAGTAGCTTCTACAATATTGACTTTGTGTTCATGAATTCCTTTTGTTAATACTTACCATGAAAGGTTTTGATTTCTCTTTTGATTCTGAAGTATAACTTAACTGCATATAGTAATATATGGTGCAGTTCATTATTTTATTTTAAGGCTTAAAATATATCATTACCTTCCCTCCTTGCCTTCAGAGATTCTGCTGAGAAATCTGCTGTTATTCTAACTTGGTTTGCTTTTATAAGTGAGTAGGAACGTCTTTCTTCCTGCTTTTAAAATTTTCTCTTTATTTTGAATTTTTGTCATTCTAAATACAATGCCTAGTGGAGTGGTTCCTCTCTGGTCCTATTTGGAATTCTAAGTACCTCCACCACCTGCTGGTGCCTCCAATTCCAAATATTTTGGAAGCTTTTTGCCACTATTTTAATAAATACATTTTTATTTCTATATTATTTATCTGTATCTTCTCTCCTTCTTTAAGACTCAGGTGTTAAGTTTGGACTTTTAATGTTGTCCCAGAGCTCTTGCATATTCTATTCATAGTTCCTCCCACTATTTGAATGTTCAGTTTTGCACATTTTCTGCAAGCCCTTGTATTCTTTATTCTTTAGGATTTCATCTGTTGGTGAGACTCTTTACTAAGATATTATTTGAATAATTGAATTTTTCATTTTCATGATTTCTGTTTGATTCTTTTTTCAGTCTATATCTCTGTGTTATAATGCTCTTTTATATCCTGAATTTTATTCCTTAGTTCATTTCTAGATCTTCTTTTACTCAATTGATCATTTTAGCAATCATCTTTTAAAACTCTTTGCCCAGGATTCCTTCACTCCAGCATCTCTGGATTTAGTTATTGGGCATATTTGAACTTTCAGAGACATCTCATTGCCCCCCCCCATTTTAATCATGTTTTCTCTTCTGCTGTGATAGATATCTGTACCATTGTTATGTGAAAGTCTTTTTAGTGAGTGGCTTACTCTTTATTATGTGCTCTGGGCTGGATATATATGTCAATTCAAAACATCTACTTTGTTTGATCACAGTACTATGCTCAATCCCCACAGTGCTTTGAGAGGAGATAATAATTTCCAGTAACTGTGATCATTTCAGAGCAAACCATATATTATCAAACAATGAAAACTGAAAAATAAGAGACCCAGAGTAGTTAAAGCAATCCTTAGCAAGAAAAGTGAAGCAGGAGACATCACAATACCAGACCTTAAACTATACTATAGAACTATCATAATAAAAACAGCATGGCACCAAAATAGACTTGTAGATCAATGGTACAGAATAAAGACACAGAGACAAACCTACATAAATACGGTTATCTCATACTAGACAAGTGTGCCAAAAACATTCACTAGAGAAAAGATAGCCTATTCAACAAATGGTGCTCACAAAATCCATATGTAGCAGAATGAAATTAAACCTCTATCTCTCACCCTGCACAAAAATCAACTCAAAGTGGACCAAAGAATTAGGCACTAGAAGAGATCCTGCACCTAACAGAAGAAAAAAAATGAGCTCAAATCTTCACCACGTGGCCTAGGATCTGACTTCCTTAACAAGACTCCTAAAGTGCAAGAAATAAATTCAAGAATTAATAAATGGGATGGATTCAAATTAAAAAGCTTCTTCTCAGCAAAAGAAACAATTAATAAAGTGAGGAGAGAGCCTACAGATTGGGAGAAAATCTTTATCACATGCACCTCTGATAAAGCATTAATCTCTAGGATATATAAAGAACTAAAAAAAATGAACACCAAAAAAACCCCTCACAAATAACCCAATCAATAAATAGGCTAAGAAACAAAGAGACACTTCACAGAAGAAGAAATACAATTGAGCAACAAATATATGGAAAAGTGTTCAACATCTCTAGCAATTAGAGAAATGCAAATCAAAACTACTCTAAGATTTCATCTCACTCCTGTCAGAATGGCAATCATCAAGAATACAGGCAACAATCAATGTTGGCGAGGATGTGGTGAAAAAGGTACATTCATACATTGCTGGTGGGACTGCAAATTGGTGCAACCACTAAGGAAAGCAGTATGGAGATTCCTCAAAAAAATGGGAAACCACCATTTGACCCAGCTATCCCACTCCTTGGTTTATACCCAAAGGACTTAAAATCAGCATACTATAGTGATGCAGCCACATCAATATTTATAGCAGCTCAATTCACAATAGCTAGACTATGGAACCAACCTAGGTGTCCCTCAATAGATGAATGGATAAAAAAAATGTGGTATATATACTCAATGAAGTCTTACTTGGCTTTAAAGAAGAGTCAAATTATGGCATATGCCAGTAATTGTTTGGAGTTGGAGAATATCATGCTAAGCAAAAGAAGCCGATTCCACAAAACAAAAGACTGAATGTTTTCTCTAATATGCAGATGCTAATCACAATAAAGTGGGGGCACTAGGGAAGAATAGCGTTACCTTAGATTAGGTAGAGGGAAGTGATTTGGGGGGATGTGGGGATAGGAAAGATAGTAGAATGAAACAGACATTATTACTGTATGTATATATGTGACTACATGACCAATACTATTCTGCAACATTTACACTTAGAAAAATGAGAAATTATATCTCATCTGTGTATGATATATCAAAGTGCATAAATGCATTCTACTGTTGTGTTTAATTAATTAAAACAAATACAAAATTTAATAAAAACATATTGAAATGTTTTCCATCATTCCAGTAGTCCAAAAGTGAAGAAAGGGAGAACTACTGTACAATTGGCTAAAAAAATTAGTTATGAGAGTATATAAAAATGCTATTAAATGATATAGAGCCTGGAAGGAAAGAAAGAAACAAGAAAACAAAAGGTTGGTGATAACAAAGTAGATAATGCAGGAAGATAACAGATTTAAAAGAGACTAGAAAAATGATCAGTAAAAAGTTAAATATCCCATTAACACATTAAAACATCAATTTTATTTTTATTTTTTTAAAGAGAGAGAGAGAGATAGAGAGAATTTTTAAATATTTATTTATTTTTTTTTTAGTTTTTGGTGGACACAACATCTTTATTTTTTATTTTTATGTGGTGCTGAGGATCAAACCCAGAGCCCCATGCATGCCAGGTGAGCGCACTACCGCTTGAGCCACATCCCCAGCCCCAAAACATTAATTTTAAAACATTAAAACATAAAATTGAATTAAAGTGTGTAGTATCAATAATAGGGAGAAACCTATCAAATCAAGAATAAGATAACACCGGTGAAATAACGAACATCATCTTAAATTATTTTTTGCCAAACTATTTGAGGTGAATATATTTTAATTCTTTCCTTCCTTCCTTAAAAACAGGGATTGAACCCAGGGGTACTCAACCACTGAGCCACTCCCCAGCCCTTTTGTTTATTTTTCACTTTGAGACAGTGTCTCATAAAGTTGATTAAGGTCTTGCTAAATTGCTGAGACTTGTTTTCAACTTGTGTTCTTCCTGCCTCAGCCTTCCCAGCCACTGGGATTATAGACGGGCATCACCATGTCCAGCTGAGGGGAATATAATTTTTCCTGGATTTCTGGATGTGAATTCCAACAAGTTTGGGGGAGTCATAGTAAATTCCCACACCTCTTTGGCTTGTCCTCTAAGTTACTATCCTGTGTTGGGAAGCTGTAGGTTTTTCTCATTGTCTAGATAGCTTTCTGCTTCAAAAACTGCAGAACTTAGGTCTTGACATCTATCTCAGATCAGTTTCACCCACCTCTTGTGTGAACCTAGGAGAATCCTTCTGTTTCTTGGTGTGTCCAGGCACCTAATAGGTTTGAAAGGCCAGAGAAAATGGTCCCTGATCGTCTGAGGGCTAGTGGTCATGTGTCTCCCTTGTTGGGACTGCAGCCTTGTGTACCTATGTGTAGAAATGCTTCATGTACCCAGGGCAATTAAAACGGGTATAACCTCACTCATGTGGATTTCAATGTGCATGTAGTAGGGTGGCTGTGGCAGCCCGTGACTGAGGTGTGGCAACAGTGACAGAGCATGGGGTGTTCTGCTGCTGAGGTGCATGTGGCAGTGCTTTCTGGCTGGGGTGAGCACAGTAGTAAGCTGCTGCTTGTGGAGCATGTGGTGGTGGTGGGTGTCTGAGGCATGTTCTGCTCCCTGGGTGCTGCACTCCCTGGAAGTGTCTTGCTCTCTGTTGACTACACCCCACTCCTGTTGTCAGTGGTGATGGTGGACCACTCAAACCTTCAGATAACAGTTTTCACATCTATGCAGGTTATTCAAAAAACTCATTTCAAAAGCATTCCCTATGATAGTATATACCAATATGTCTAGGTAGGGTGAAGCTCTTGAGGTTTAAGTTCCCAGTTCCAGACGTAGGCATGGTCTCTATACAATGGCTGTCCAGTGCAATTCTCCACTAGCAGATTGAAAGTAGCAGGGCACTTCTTGAGCAAGCCACCAAGTGGCTTGGCAGGTCTTGCCTAGGCTTAGCTCAGCCTGACTTTCTCTTCTACCACTGTGTGTAAAGTAAACTTTTCAGCTTTACCTCTCTCTTTCCATTTGTTATCCCTCCCCTCAGACTAGCCCTGGCACTGCAGGTGCTGGTTCAGGGTGAACCAATTTTTTCTTGTTTTCTGTTTGAGCAAGCAGAATTTCCAGGTCCCTGTAAGTCTCTGACTGTCCCAAATTGTGTCTCTGTGGGTTCCATCTGCCTTTGAAAGCAGTTGTTTTCACTGCTTCGATTGCAAACTGTTGAGCTTTGTCACCTACCTCTACTCCCCCATCTTGCCAACCTTCTTTTCCATGTTATATTTTTTATGAATTGATAATTCATTTCCTTTTAGTACTGAATGATATTCTATTATTTGGATGTGCCAGGGTTTATTAATCCATTCACTTATTGAAGAATATCTTGGTTGCTTCTTAGCTTTGGCTGCTATAAATATTTATGTATAGGTTTTTGCATGTATATGTTTCCAACTGTTTTGGGTAAATATGAAAGACCTTGTTCGATGATAAGGTAAGAATCTTTTTAGTTTCATTAACCTCTTGTACAAATTGTACCATTTTGTATTTTGACCAACAATAATGAAAGTTCCTGCTGTTCCATGTCCTTACCAGCATTTGGTGTACAGTGTTTTTAAAAGTTATTTTAACTTGCATTTTCTAGATGACATATGAGGTCAATCATGTTTTTATGTGTTTATTTGTGATCCTATGTCTTCTTTATTGAGGTATTTTTTTAAGGTATTTGACCCATTTTAAAAATGGTTACTAGTTTTCTTATTGGGTTTTAGGAGTTCTTAATATATTTTGAATAATAGTCCTTTATCAGATGTGTTTTGTGAAATTATTTTATCCTAGATTGTGTACCTATCTGTATCTTGTCTTCTCATTCTCTCTTGGATTGGCATTCACAGAGGTTAAGATTTTTAATTTTACTAAAGTCCAATTTATCTATTATTTCTTTCATGAACCATGTCTTTGCTTTTGTATTTAAAAAGTCATCACCATCCCAGGTCATCTAGGTTTTCTCTTATATCATTTTCTAGGAGTTTTATAGTTTTGCATTTTACATGTCTAAGATACAATTTCAGTTAATGCTGGTAAAGATTTTAACATCTGTAGTCTATACATTTTGTGCAATAATATCCAGTTATTTCAGCAGCCTTTGTTGTAAAGAGTATCCCTGCTTCATTGTATTCTTTGCTCTTTTTTCAAAGATCAATCTGATAAATTTATTTGGGTCTATTTCTGGGCTTTTTATCTGTTCCATTGATCTGCTCATTCTTTCACTAATACTGCCATGAATTGCTTACTGTAGCTTTATTGTAAGTCTTGAGGTTGGGTAGTATCCAGTCTTCTAATTATGTTCAGTCAGATTTATGTTCACTGTTCTCAAAGTTTTGACTCTCCGATAAACTTTAGAAATAGTTTGTAAATGTCCATAAAATGTCTCGCTAGGATTTTGGTTGGGATTGCATCATATCTGTAGAGCAACTTGGAAAGACTTGCCATATGGAAAATATTGAGGTTTCTTATACACGAACAGAGGGTAGCTCTCAATCTATTTCTTCAATTTAAGTTTTATAATTTCCCTCATGTCAGTTTTTATACTTATTTATTTTTATAGGTACATCATAATCATACATAATAGTTGGTTTCATTGTTACATATTCATACATACATTAATATAATTTGGTCAATTTCATTCTCATATCAATCTTGAATGTGTTTTTTTATTTCTACCAAAGTATTTCATTTTTGGATATGCTAATATAAATGGTATTTTGTTTTTAATTTTGAATTTCCCTATTCATTACTGGTATAAAGTGATTGACTTCAGTGTAGTAACCTTATATCTTTTTTTTAATTGTTGGTTGTTCAAAACATTACATAGTTCTTGACATATCATATTTCACATTTTGATTCAAGTAGGTTATGAACTCCCATTTTTACCCCATATACAGATTGCAGAATCACATCAGTTACACTTCCACTGATTTACATATTGCCATACTAGTGTCTGTTGTATTCTGCTGCCTTTCCTATCCTCTACTATCCCCCCTCCCCTCCCCTCCCCTCCCCTCTTCTCTCTTTACCCCCTCTACTGTAATTCATTTCTCCCCCTTGTATTATTTTTCCCTTTCCCCTCACTTCCTCTTGTATGTAATTTTGTGCCGCGTCCGGCGAAAAGGACCGAGTCCGGCGGGAGACGTCGGGGTTAAAAGAATTCACAGGACACCAAGGTTCTTCATCCAGGGAGAGTCTGTCTTTATTATCTCAGCTCATACTTATATATTTCTTTCAGACAGAATGGAAAGTTACTGGTAGGCGGAAGCAAGGACGGAGGGGGGCAGGTGGTCCTTGTCGACTCATACTAAGCCTTCAACCAGGAACCTTATCAGACCCAAGCAGGTCAGGACGTTCCCACATAACCGTTATAGGCTGAATAATATGGAAACACACCACAAATCTTTCAAGGCCTTGGGAGCTGGCCTCTTTGGCGTGCACACAAGAAACCAGGGCTGGGCCCAAGCCCCGGGGGCCAGGGGGAATCTGAGCCAGCAGTTCCCCCTCTTTTGTTTGTTGCACGTCAAAGGGAATCAAGTAGCCCCTGTCTTAGGTCGTTCACTGCCCTTACAGTGCTTACCCGTCTCTGGGGAGGCCCCATTCCCCTGTCTTAGGTTGCAGTGCAAGCGTGAAAGTTGCCCGTCTCTGGGTACTACAAGATCAGCTCGTTATTACCAAGGCATTTAGTGGTAGCGATCCAGCCAGTCATTATTGGGTCTCTAATTGGTTCCGGTTCGACAAGGCATAGAGTCAGAGGAGAGGAATAACAAAAATAAAGAAGGAAAAGGGGGTAAAAGGAGGAAGGCATGAAGCAGGGATCATTGTAGAAAAGTCATCTTCGGATTGGTCGGAGACAAACTTCAGCAAGATCATCCTTGGTTTGTAGGCGTTGATAATGGACCTGTATTGGCTTAGAAGTCAGAATGTTAATTTGGTCTTTAATAAATTGTGTCATTCTCTTGACAAGGCAGGGGCCTACAGCAACTATAAGGAGGAGACCGAAAAGCGGTCCCATATTGTGAGTGGCGGCATCTGCTTTAGCATTGCCTTCCGCCAGAGGCCCAGGAAGCTCTGAATGTCCTCGGATATGTCCAATGAATAAAGGATCTCGTCTAGCCCAAACAAGAAGCTGAACCGTTTGTAATTGTTCCATGATAGTAGATTGCCTGCCAATATAAGGGGCTGTTTCAATAACTAAGGCTAAATTGGCAACATAGAGACTATCAGTATACATATTAAGTGGGGTGGAGTTGTAAAGTTTAAGGGCCATAATTAGAGCCTCAACTTCTGATCTTTGGGCAGACAGTTTAGGAACAGGGTGTCGAATTACTTGAGATCCATCAAAAACAACAGCAAATCCCCCTTTAGCTCTGTCTGTATAAACAGTCTGAGCTCCCGGGATAGGTTCCCCTTTAATAATTTTAGGAAAAATAATAGAACATTTTTTAAGGCCTTCTAAAAGTTTATGTCGGGGAAGTGATTATCAATTTGACCTTTGAAATTACAGAGAAAAAGACACCAAAGATCATGTTCTTGTTGTAATTATAAAGTCATATCCTGGGTATAAGGCTGAATGAGAATGTCAAAAGTTTTTCCAAATAGTGCATCACCCAAATATTTGGCTTTCCAGATCAGATTTATCACTAGTTCATAAAAGGGAGTTATCACCCGAGAGTTAGAAGCGGGTAGATGGACCCAATAGATGGGACCTGTTTGCCAAAACACTCCAGTAGGAGTTAATTTTGATGGCAGGATTATAAATGATAGAGGTATAGAATAATCTATCTGGGTAACCTGTATCTTTTGTGGGGCTGTTTTTATTAACCTGAGTGCCTTCAAGGCTTTTGGAGTAGGTTTTCACAGGGAGGTGGGTGAGGGGTCTCCTCTCAAAAGGTCATACAGGGGTTTAAGTTAGTAGTTCAATATACTTAATGTTTAATCAACAATGTGAATTTATTTACCAAAATTAATCTTTATCTTAAACAGTAAGAATTATTAGGCAATAAGGATCTTTCTTTAAAAAATAAACTTACATTTTAATAGGTGTTTATCATATCAAAATATGGACAAAATTTTTGCTCACATTAGTATAGTTAAATTAGGAAAATAACCTGAAATACCCTTAAATTAATTATAGTCAGTTTAGTATATATAAATCTCTTTTTTAATTGTTCTAACTTTTTACATCATCTGTTTAGATACCAATATAAAACTCTCTCTCTCTCTCTCTTCTTTTTTTTTTTTTTTTTTTTTTTTTTTTTTTTTTTTTTAGGAAAATGAATATAAAGACCTTGTTTTACCCAAAGATGATTTCTTTCTTCTTTTTAGGATCCATGTGTGCTTTTTCTTTGTTGAAGCACCTTTTTCTTAAAAAAAAAAATACTTTGGAACAATTTCTGAAAACCTTAGAATCTATAAACAAATTATTATACTTTGATAAGAAATATCAATGAAAATATAGTTAAAACCTTTAGATATTTTGTAGAAATAATTATAATAATTTATCATCTTATAAGTTTAAACAGTAACCTTGAGAATTAGAAACTACTTGATTGTATTTTCACTTAAAAGCAAATTTATAGTAAACACATTTATCTCAAATATCTGTAACTGAAAAGGCAGAGTATCTGATAAATGTAGATATAAAACATAAATTATGGGTTTCCTGTTGAAGGAAAACAATTAGGCAAATATATATTAACTAATCAATTAGGCATGTGCTAATTAATTTATAGATTAACAAATATAGGTTATTTAAATATCTAAAAAATATATATTAAGAATAAGAACTTAACTTATAATTGTATTAACTTTATGTAACCACGTGGTCTTAAAATATTTGGATCCATTTTAATTTATTTTTAACTAGGAGTGCACTCTTTTATGTGACGTCACTTGATGTAACTGAAATAAGATCCTTGAGTATACATTTTTATTTTTATAGTTAGCAATGAAAATAAGGATTTTTTGGTCATCACAGGAACTTTGCCGGCTTGTTCCTGTGGCGAGCAAATGCATCCTTATAACCTCCAAAATTAAAAGTAAAATATAAAGAAGCATATTTGATATCTCTCATCAATGGAACATTATTTAGTAACACAACTATAAAGAAAAAGTCAGGTTATTTAACTTAGAACTAGCTTAAATTTAGGACTGTAATATAGAAACCTGTAGAATTAAATTTTGTCTGAAAAAGATATTTTTCGTTAGCATTTATAGGTAGGCATCTTTTAAAAATACAGGCTCTGAGCAGCTCCGGTAGAAATCTGAAACACAGCAGTACAGGTTAGTGGCTGGAAGGCGGGACTAGAAGTCCTGTCTAAGTGACTGTGGAAGAACCAATCAGTAGCCCCAAAAGTGTGGGAGGTGGGACCAGGAAGCCGCTCTTCCGGTCAGGCAGCCCATGGTTACCATGGTGATGCAAACAACATGGAGTCTGTTGCCCATTTTTGGGGGCAAAAGTTCCCCAAGTTTTCCTAACCGATTGCATTTTGTTTGCTTTTGTCTGTAATTAGTAACTGCCTCCTTTAGTTGTTTAATATCTTTAAAGGCTAAAGAAACATACACTCTGGCCGGCTGTCCATAGGCATCCAGGTTTTCAATTACTGGAAAAGTTTGGGCTATCTTAGGCTGCCACTGAATATCCCCCCCCCCCCGCCTTTTGGGGTTGTCCTCGTCCCAATCGGGGTTATAAGGAGGGAGCACAACAGGGATTGGGGCCATAGGTGCTTTAAATCTTGGCTTCTTCATTCGACCCTCCAGTTCCTCTATCTCCCTTTCTAGTTTCTCCTCCTGCCAGCTGTTACCATGGAGCCCAGTTAGTAACTCCCTTATCTTAGAAATGTACTCAGCACTGTGAAGCCCAGCTCAAGGCCAGAGGCCTTGTTTACATATTTTTGTGAAAAACTAGTAAGGGAGTGTCTAGCGCCTGGAGTGCTAATTTTTTTCAGACAGTAGCCAAATAAAACAGGGCAATATGAAAATAGGAAATTTATCTACATTGAACCCTTTTGTAGAGATTCTTTTGCTGAAAATCCTAAAATAAGCCATGGTGAATATTTTGGAGAAGGTCAGTTAAGACTTTTCTGTGGGCCTATTAGGGAGGGGGAAGATGAGAAGGCAGGGTTGAGAGCAGCTAGGGTGGATCTAAGAATGAAGAAGGAGATGTGAAAGAATAATGGGAAAGGGGTAAGGACTCTGCCATTTGCTCTTCCTGGACCTGGTCAAGGACCTGTTCACATTCTGCAAGCTGTTCCTTAATCTTTATTTTATCTATTAACAAAGCATCTTTAACCAGTCTCCATAAAGAGAAAGTGGCGATTGGGATACTTTCCGGACCTTGATCCCTCAACAATCTTTGTAAATCACATCTGACCTGATCCCAATCATTGTTATTAAGAAATCCCCCTGTCAGAAACCAAGGACATGCCTGGGCAATAACTTCAACGAATTCTGTTACAGTTTTTGTTTTTATTCCTGTTCCTTGTGTGTTCAGCAGCTCCCTGTGTTCGTTGGCCAGACGAACTTTTGCTGCTGAGTTACCCATGGTTCCTTATTTAAGTTGCAACTTTTTCCCCCTTCTCTTATGGAAGGTCTCTTTTTCTTATGGAAGGACCCCTTCTTCTAATGGAAGGCTTCCAGTCTCTTTACTTTATGGAAGGACCCCTTCTGCTTATGGAAGGCTTCCAGTCCCCCCTCTCCGTGGAGGGAGCCCCCGTCCGCTTACCTCCTCTTTCCGGTCGGCGGAACCTCCAAACTGCCACGTCCGGCAAAAAGGACCGAGTCCGGCGGGAGATGTCGGGGTTAAAAGAATTCACAGGACACCAAGGTTCTTCATCCAGGGAGAGTCTGTCTTTATTATCTCAGCTCATACTTATATATTTCTTTCAGACAGAATGGAAAGTTACTGGTAGGCGGAAGCAAGGACGGAGGGGGGCAGGTGGTCCTTGTCGACTCATACTAAGCCTTCAACCAGGAACCTTATCAGACCCAAGCAGGTCAGGACGTTCCCACATAACCGTTATAGGCTGAATAATATGGAAACACACCACAAATCTTTCAAGGCCTTGGGAGCTGGCCTCTTTGGCGTGCACACAAGAAACCAGGGCTGGGCCCAAGCCCCGGGGGCCAGGGGGAATCTGAGCCAGCAATTTTGTATAACCATGAGGGTCTCCTTCCATTTCCATGCAATTTCCCTTCCCTCTCGCTTTCCCTCCCACCTCTTATCCCTGTTTAATGTTAATCTTCTTCTCATGCTCTTCGTCCCTACTCTGTTCTTAGTGACTCTCCTTATATCAAAGAAGACATTTAGCATTTGTTTTTTAGGGATTGGCTGGCTTCACTTAGCATAATCTGCTCTAATGCCATCCATTTCCCTCCAAATTCTATGATTTTGTCATTTTTTAATGCAGAGTAATACTCCATTGTGTATAGATGCCACATTTTTTTTATCCATTCATCTATTGAAGGGCATCTAGGTTGGTTCCACAGTCTTGCTATTGTGAATTGTGCTGCTATGAACATCGATGTAGCAGTGTCCCTGTAGCATGCTCTTTTTAGGTCTTTAGGGAATAGACCGAGAAGGGGAATAGCTGGGTCAAATGGTGGTTCCATTCCCAGCTTTCCAAGAAATCTCCATACTGCTTTCCAAATTGGCTGCACCAATTTGCAGTCCCACCAACAATGAGCAAGTGTACTCTTTTCCCCACATCCTCGCCAGCACTTGTTGTTGTTTGACTTCCTAATGGCTGCCAATCTTACTGGAGTGAGATGGTTTCTTAGGGTGGTTTTGATTTGCATTTCTCTGACTGCTAGAGATGCTGAGCATTTTTTCATGTACTTGTTGATTGATTGTATGTCCTCCTCTGAGAAGTGTCTGTTCAGGTCCTTGGCCCATCTGTTGATTGGGTTATTTGTTATCTTATTGTCTAATTTTTTGAGTTCTTTGTAACCTTATATCTTGTAACATTGATATAATGACTTATTAGTTTCACAAGTAATTTTGTTGATTCTTTAGGATCTTCTGACCAGATGATTATGTCATCTATAAACAAAGACAGTCCTATTTCTTCCTTCCCAATCTGTATACATTTTATTTCCTTTCATTATCTTACTCATTGATTGGTATTTCCTGATAGTGTTGAAAAGAAATAGTGAGGAGAAATGTCTTTGCCTTGTTCCTAATCTTAGTGAGAAAGCTCCAAATTTCTCATCAAAATGCATGATATCAGCAGTAGATTATCTGTAGATCTGTTGAGTTTGGGAAATACATGTGTTGACTGAGATTTTGAGATTTCTTTTTTTAAAAAAAGTTTGAATGGGTGTTGGACTTTGTCTAATGATTTTTCTGCATATGATCGTGTGATTTTTCTATTTTTGAATGTTGATATGATGAATTACATTAATTGTTTTTTAAATGGTAAAGCAGCCATTCTTACCTGGGATAACTCACTTGGTTGTGGTGTAGATTTTTAATGACATTGTTGTCTTCAGTTTGCTCATATTTTATTGAGGATTTTTCCATCTATTCATGATAGAGATGGTTTGTAGAATTCACTAGTTAAGCCATATGGGCCAGGTAATTTTTGTTTTGGAGTGTTATTAATTCTTAATTTGGTTTCTTTAATAGGTATGGGCCTATTCAGATTTTCTATTTCTTGTTTTCAGAATTTTGTAAATTATGTCTTTCAATGAATTGAGCCTACATAATCAAATTTGTGGGCATAGAGTTGTTCCTAGTATCACTCTATATTTTTTAATGTAAATAGGATCTATAGTGATGTTCACTGTTTTATTTCTGCTGTTAATATTAGGTATCCTCATTAATTTTTCCTAGTTATCCTGGCTAGAGGCTTATCAATTTTACATATTTTTTTTAAAAAGACCAGGTTTTGCTTTTTTTGTTTCCCTATTCATCTCCCAATTGCAGTTTCATTGATGTTGGCACTTAGTTTGTTGTTCTGCATACTTCAGCTTTAATTTCCTTTTCTTTTTCTAGTTCCTTAAGGTAGAGACTTAGGCTTCTGATTTTAGATCTTCTTTTCTAGAGTGTGCACTGGATGCTATAAACTTCTCTCTGAGCACTGCTTTCACTGCAGGCCAACGTTTTTTGATAAGTTGCATTTTTCTTTTCATTTAGTTCAAAATATGTTTAGATTTATTTTGAGAGTTTTTCTTGAACCAATGTGTTATTTAGGGGTGTATTGTTTTCTCACCACATATTTTGTGATTTTTCCAGTTATCTTTCTGATATTGAATTCTAGATTAATTCCACTGTGGTCTGAGAGCAGATATTCTATATTTATATTCTGTTAAATTTGTTATATTGGGTTTTATGGTCCAGAATGCAGTCTATCCTGGTAAATGCTCCATGTGTTTATAATTTTAATAGAGTGTAGACTCTACATTGTAAGAGAATTCCCAGGTCATGGCACATAAAAGAACACAAGCCACCCACAGCTTCTCAGGGATAATGCATGCAGGACCAGTAAAGAGATTAGCTTCTCATGCCTGAGTGTAATCACCAATAACTTTCTTACCTGGGATAACTCACTTGATTGTGGTGTAGATTTTTAACTACATTGTTGACTTCAACAATGTTATTGTTAAGAATGATGCCTAATTCCATGAGATTGAGCTTCCAGCCTGTTTTGAAGTCACTATTGATCCTACAACCATGGCAGAAAATTTTTTTTAAAAAAGGACAATTTAATTCTGATTTACATGCACTCAATAAAGAACTCTAAATTCCAGAAGTTGTTATTGTACTTAGATACATTGGTACTTTGGATCCATGCCAGAATCATATGGACTTCTGAATGGTTCAGGAGCAAGTTTTGCTGTTGTATTGGAAGTTTATGTCAGCTTCTCTGAGTTTACCTTGAGACCTGGAACAAGATAAGGTGTAATATTTATGGGAAAGGATGAATAAAATTTAACACAGTCTCAAATTCTTGGTAATGGAGAAGTCTATTGATGGACTCAATATTAATTCCATAGAAAAATATATTCTGTATATAAAAATATTCTCTACTTATGCCTGCTTGTAGGAGGCAGTGTGCTGGAGTAGAAAGCACACAGCCTTGGGACTATGCAATCAGTATTTTGACAGTGGAAGCGGGGGCGTTGGTCCAGTGACTCATCCATTCTCATAATAATGTGATAACAAATTTATCACATCAATAATGAATATATTCATGGTGCTGGAAAATATATCACTGTTCATAATTGGTTACTCTATTTTTCTACAGACAGTGTTGAAAGTCAATGTTAAGGAAGGGGAAATCTTGCAATGGTTTGCAGTAGTAATGTAGAAGGTGGCATTGTTGTTGCAGATGAAGAGAAGTCTACAAATATTATATTTAAAATATTTTACAAAACTGAAAGTCTGTAGAAAGCTGGCATGTCACACAGCTAAACCAACTCTTCAAAACTGTGAGAATAAGTTCTTACATACTTTTAAAATTCTAATTTGTTAAATATGACTGAAGAATGCATTACAATTTATATTACACATACAGAGCACCATTGTTTATATCTCTGGTTGTATATAAAGTATATTCACACCATTTATGTCTTCATACATGTACTTAGGGTAATTATGTCCATCTCATTTCACCATTTTTTTTTAATCTTACATACTTTTTGAGGAATAGTCTTCTGGGTCAATGTGATGGGGTAGAAAAATGTAACATATTATCTGTATAATTAAAATATTTTCTATATAATACTGCAGTTCATGAAAATTACTTATGTGAAAAGAAAAATTTATAAATTGGATGAGTGCAATTGATATTTTCTGACAAAATATTGGCTACATGAAATATATGTTGTTCTCTTCCGAGGGCCCTGTGGGAAACAGTTGTGCTGGTTTGCTGACAGGATTAGGCATGCTCTGTCCCAGGTAGTTGAAACTATAGTCTATCTAAAAAGATGTAACCCTTCATTTTGTGTGAGACATGCCCTACATATTAGGTGTCAAAATAAGGATTGTTAAGAAATCTATTATGTCTTTTAAGTTCTAGAATTTGACTTTACACTCTCCTATTAGTAAAATCGATTTGGAGCCATTATCCAAATACTCTAGAAAAATGAAAATGTTCATTAACTGAGAATCATTCAGACTTGACATTTGAGAAATTTCAACAGGATGCAATATGAGGGAATGTGTACTTGTAGCAGTGGCCACTTCCTTTGATTTCTTTATACTACTCATTTTCTGTGAAATAATCACAATTCCCAAGGTATGCCATGAGTGTTGATAAGTTGCAAAGGCAGATGTGCTGATCTGCAGGGACTGATTTGTGAACAAGCTGTTTTGCACACAGGCGACTTCAGGCCACATGGAACAAGACAAAGGGTAGCTGCATGAATTAATTTATCTTTGTCCTACATAGTAGAAAAACAAATATGTCATTTGAAAATAAGTTTTGGTCTGAAATTAAAAAAATTATGTAAGACTGTATTAATTATTAACATGGCAAAATAATTATATCAGCAATAGTACAGTATTACTAATGAAATGTAAATTATTTATAGACCATTATAAATCAGTTCCTTGAACAACTCTGGCAATAGAGCCAACTAATAGTGAGAATACTAACACCTGATGCATACTAAATTCATACTGTATGCTAGACTCTATGCTGAGTGTTTTATTTGGTTTATCTATAGTCATCATGAATGATATGTAAAGGTCTTAAAAATCAGGCCATTTACTTATGATCATTATTCAGTTGGGGTTGTTCTGAGACATAGGCTAACTATTCTGCATTATCTATTTCTTGTCACATGCTTTCTGCTTTGGTTTTTATAAGCAAAGGGATGGGTACAGAAGTATAAAGCATTGGTGATATATAGTAACCCTCCTTATTTGTGGTTTCATTTCCCAAGGTTTCAATTACCATGGTCAATCGCAGTAGGTATAATATAAAATATTTTGAGAGAAAGGACATAGTCACATAACTTTTATTATTAGAGTATATTGTTACAAATCATTTCATTTTATTACTTGTTATTGTATGTTAGAGTGTCTCATTTATAATTTACACTTTATTCTAGGTATGTATGTATAGAAAAAAAAGCCCCCCTAGAATATCACCTCTGCAGATGTACAATCAACAAACATATGAAAAAATGTTCAACATCTCTATCAATTAGAGAAATGAAAATCAAAACTACTCTAAGATTTCATCTCATTCCAGTCAGAATGGCAGCTATCAAGAATAGAAACAACAATAAGTGTTGGTGAGGATGTGGAGAAAAGGCACACTCATACATTGCTGGTGGGACTGCAAATTGGTGCAGCCAGTCTGGAAAGCAGTATGGAGATTCCTTGGAAATCTTGGAATGGAACCACCATTTGACCCACTCCTGGGTTTATACCCAAAGGATTTAAAATCAGCATACTATAGGGACACAGCCATATCAATGTTTATAGCAGCACAACTCACAATAGCTAAATTGTGGAACCAATCCAGATGTCCTTCTGTAGATAAATGGATAGGGAAACTTTGGTATATATACACAATGGGACATTACTCAGCATTAAAGAGAATAGAATCATGACATTTGCAGGTAAATGGATGGAGTTGGAGAGTATAATGCTAAGTAAGGTAACCAATCCCAAAATATCAAAGGCCAAATGTTTTCTTTGATATGAGGATGCTGACTCATAATGGTGATGGAGGGGGAGCATGGGAGGAATGAAGGAACTTTAAATAGGGCAAAGGGGAGGGATGGGAAGGAAGGGGGCAAGTGGCAAGGAATGATGGTGAAATGAATTAGACAGCATTACCCTAAGAACATGTATGAAGACACAAATGGTTTGAAATACTTTGTGTACAATCAGTGACTTGAAAAATTGTGCTCTATATGTGTAATACAAAATGAATTCCATTCTGCCATCATATATAACAAATTAGAATAAATAAATAATAAAAAAAGAAAAAAAGAATATAGCCTCTGAAAGTACACATCCCATCATATTGTATCCTGCTGAAATTTTTTTTTAAATTTCAGTAGTTTCAGGCATTCATTGGGTATCTTGGAGGATTTTCCCTCAGGTTAGGAGGGACTAGAGTGTTCACCAAAAGTGGGTTATATTTGTAAGTGTGAGCAGGATCAGATATGCCTTACCCAGGGAAGATGGTATTTGAATAGTGACTCAAAGCAATCCTTTATCTTTTTACCATGGATTCTCCCCAAAGTCACTGTGATCAGCAAAAGCCTGGGTTGGAAATAGAATCTATAATTTAATTTTTCAATGAGAACCTGCTGTTATGGTTTAGATATTAGGTGACTCCAAAAATTCCATGTATGAGATAGTGCAAAAAAGCTTAGAGATGAAGAATTGGGTTATGAGAGCCCTAACCCAATCAGTGCATTAATCCACTGCCAGGAATTAACTAGCTGGTAACTATAGGCCTATAGGGTGTGGCGGGAGGAGATGCATCATTGGGGTTATGCTTTGGAGTATATAGTTTGTCCCTAGTGAAAGGAGGCGCTCTCTCTCTCTCTCTCTCTCTCTCTCTCTCTCTCTCTCCTCCTTGGTGCCATGCATGTCCAAAACCAATCATTATTTTAGAACACTATCCAAGGACAGTGTTAATTCACATGTTTTGGCTTTTGTTTTTCTCACGAGAGCCTGATATCAACATTCTAATGACAAAGTAAAGGGACAGTAGATTTTGTCTATTTTCTCCCTTGTTCCTGTGAAATTATTTCTCTTTATTCCTCAGCAAGAATCAACTTGTCATAGGTCTTCAGGGCAATATGATAAGTCCATATATTTTTTCCCTCTCTACTCATGATTGGAAACTATTACAGTGCATTTTTAGCACTTTGCATTCATAAACTAATTCAAAATTTATTCTGAAAATCGATTTATTCTACAATAAAATCTTGTTTTAACATTTAATTTGGAATATATATAGAATATAATATTTTTTTATTTTGATGTTTGATGATCTAAGCTCTGAACTTTAAAAAAATACTTTTTTTAAATCAGAATGATGAATAAACTTGCCTGTAAACATTACTTTATTGTCAGTGCCATTATCTTTATTTTCTAATGCTTCCTCCCTCACTAGATTGTTTTGAGTATCTAATGCATTAGTGGATATGAAAACTATTTAAAGTACTAACATCTATGCAATGTTAGTTATGGATCTATTATTAGTAGAATAAATAGATGACTTATCTAGGAATATTCTGGAAGAGAATTAAATAATAATGATTAAGAGGAACACTCACATCAATTCTAGGAAAAGTGGCATATTATAGACTCATATTTGCAAATATATGAAATTTAATAGTAGAAAAATATCAAACTTGATGTCAGGAAATAAGGTTATTAAATAAGTAAGCTTACTAACATTGGACATAAATTATAAAGTACCTTAATAAAATAGCATGTGCTTATAATTCTGTAATAAAATATCAGAAGACTACAAAGGGATTTTTCATTCAGTATTCCTGGGGTCATGGGTTTAATAGCAAAACTTTAAAACACCAAACAAAAACAAAAACAAACAAATAAACAAAAGCACAATCAATAAATGGGCTATGGAGCTGAACAGATACTTCTCAGAAGAAGATATACATTCAATCAACAAATATAAGAAAAAAAAGTTCAACATCTCTCATAATTAGAGAAATGCAAACCAAAACTGTTCTAAGATTTCATCCCACATCAGTCAGAATGGCAGTTATTAAGAATACAAACCGGGCTGGGGATGTGGCTCAAGCGGTAGCGCGCTCGCCTGGCATGCGTGCGGCCCGGGTTCAATCCTCAGCACCACATACCAACAAAGATGTTGTGTCCGCCGAGAACTAAAAAATAAATATTAAAAATTCTCTCTCTCTCTCTCTCTCTCTCTCTCTCTTTAAAAAAAAAAAAAAAAAAAAGAATACAAACCATGATAAATATTGGCTAGAATGTGGGGGAAAAGGCCCACTCATACATTGTTGGTGGCACTGCAAATTGGTGCAGCCAATCTGGAAAGCAGTATTGAGATTCCTTGGAAAACTTGGAATGGAACCTCCATTTGACCCAGCTATCCCACTCCTAGGTCTATACCCAAAGGACTTAAAAACAGCATACTATAGTAACGCTGCCGTATCAATGTTCATAGCAGTTCAATTCATAATAGCTAAACTGTAGAAGCAACCTAGATGCCGTTCAATAGATAAATGGATAAAGAAACTGTGTTATACATACACAATGGAATATTATTCAGCATTAGAAGAGAAAAAAATATGGCATTTGCAGGTAAATGGACGGAATTGCAGAATATCATGTTAAATGAAGTAAAGCAATCCCCCCAAACCAAAAGCTGAATGTTCTCTCTGATAAGTGGATGTTGATCCATAACGGGGGGTGGTGGGAAGCATGGGCAAAATGGAGGAACTTTGACTAGGCAAAGAGGCAGGAAAGATGGTGGAATGAGATGGACATCATTACCCTAGGTACCTGAAATACTGCATATTGGTTTCTGCGATGTTACATCGTGTAGAAATGTAAAGTTGTACTGCAATTGCATACAATGCATAAATAGATTCTGCTGTCATATATATCTAATTAGAATAAATAAATTAATTTAAAATAGTATATATAAAAAATCAAGGATTAACAATTATCTCTGAAAAATGTGTTATAAAATTTACTTTTATTGTCATGTTAAACAATAAAATTTAAAAAGCAAATTTACTTTTAGTGTTTATTAGATAAGATTGATGTTAAATACTCAAATGTGGTTTGAACTACTTGTTTTGAATTGTGTTAATAATAAAATGCCCCTTTTCTTGCCTGTAGCAAATCCAGAAATAAAAATTACTGTGATACTCAGATTGTATATTTTTAACATTCACTGAAACAAGAATAACAAACTGACATGCCATAAGTGTGTAACTGCCAAGCTTGCATAAGTAAATTCCCAGTTTCCAGAAAACTGTTTACATTTTGAAATGGTAATTTGTATTACATAAATACTAACATAGTTTTTGTAATGATAGTGAGGTAGTCTAATGAAGTAGAAAGATGTTTAAATGAGAAAATGAGACACCGAATTCTGATTCTTACCCTCCATCAATTATATGGACAAGTGTGTGTAAACTTCTTAACCACACCAGATTCTTTCTTCTTCATTGGCCAAATGACAAATTTGGAGCAGAAAACTTTTTTTAATACTTTTTTTTTTAGTTGTTGATAGGTCTTTATTTTATTTATGTATTTACATGGGATGCTGAGACTTGAACCCAGTGCCAAACACATGCCAGGCAAGTGTGCTACTGCTGAGCCCCAGCCCCAGCTCCCCGGGAGTAGATAACTTTTAAGGCTCCTTGTTCAAAAATATTTTATCAGTTATGTAACCAGTTGTACAATTTTTTTTTCCTGTAAACCAAATTAAATTCTATTAAGTGCTTCATTTGCCTGATACTAAACAATGTAATTTGGATTTATGATTCCTTCTATCTCACTAACTGTGACTTGGGTGGCATTTAAACTGCTATAGTGTCAGTGGTTTGGGTCTACCTATGTTGGTATCTGCTGAAGTGTGCACAGTCTCCCACCTGGTTCATGGGCATTGCAGGCTCGTACAGTGATAGCCATCTAAGACATCTGGATGCAGTTATGTATAGTGCTGGTAACTTTTCCTGTAGCTCCTTTGTTATGGCCAAAAACATTTACAGGTATGTTGGGGGTGGCCTTTTTCACTTTCTCTTCTATCTACAAGTTAGAGAAAAAAAGGAAAGATTAAAAAGTCTACTCTCCCATGCACTCAGTTTCATGTAAACATCTATATGTTGTCTGGGCCGATCTCAGCTTGCACATGCCTCATTTTCTTATCTTTTACCATGAAATTCTGGTGAAAGCTCCTCATGAATGGATTTCAGGAAGTAAAGTCCTTTCCACTCAGATCATAAGTCCTATCTGAGTTGGATTACATCTTTCATCCAGAACATGGCTGGAAGGGTGGGCCGAATGCACACTCTTCAGTTTGATTTTCTTGCTCCATCTCCAGATCCTCTTCCTCCACCTTCATCCTTAAAGAACATAATCTAACTTCAGAAAAGAAAGGAAGGTGATGAGAATAACATGACATTCTGCAATTATCTATCATCAGAACAGAATTGGACCCATGGGACAAAAAAAGGTCTGGGCATTTGTTACTCAGAACAGTCTTTGTATTGCCATGTACATCAAAATTCCACCTTAAAACTCAGTATCAAGAATTGACCCATAAATTCCTTTGTATATATTTTTTTTCAGTAAAGAAAGACTTTCAGAATCTATCATCATTAAACGTAGACAAGTCTCATATATATGGGACGTAAGGAAATTCTATACTTTAGACTTTGAACTTTGATAATCACAGGAGATCTGTGTGGTGAACTATAACCTTTCTGAAAAAGAGAAGCTATGGCAGGGGCCATTGAATATGACTTATTGAAGCTCTCACTTTGCATTAGAAGGTTTTAGAGTCAGATGCTCAAAAGAGTAAGACCACTTGAGTTTTCTGAAAAACCTGGTAATCTGATTACTGGTAATTTCCTGTTCAAATATTCACATTAATGAGAGAAATACTAATTCTAAAAATTCAGAGCAAAGTAAATTAGATGAATTGAAATACTTAGACTCATACTTGTTTGGAAATTTAAGTCAATATCAAAATATAAATGGATTAAGTAAAATGTTTGAACACATCAGGTAAGAAGATGAAAAACAGAAATAGAACAGTAAAAGAGAAACAGAGAACAATTAGAAGAATAGTTTTGCCTCTATTTCTTTAAATTTCCTGTGGATTGGGAAATACTCAGAAATGAATGGATGTAAGTATCATAACTGTGCTGTGGGCATGTTCTTTATGACAAAAGGTAGTTACCTACTGAGACTCAAATAGAAGGAATTATGTGTTGAGTGTCTGAAAGGCAATCGATATTCCAATTCAATTTCTTTACATCATATATAAATACATTTTAGTGAAATAATTAGAGAGGCTTTGAATGTCAAATCTGTCCCTAGATTATCAGAATATTCATATTTCTTCATGTGCAGAATCAGTGATAATGCTAATAACAATGAAAATATGGCTACAACAAGAATACCAAAATTAGTAGGTGTGCAGATTGTAAACAATCAGGTGTCATAACATTAGCTTCTTATTCAGTGGTTGGGAAGACAAGGAAATCCAGACTTAACTCCAATAGTTTTAACTTTCTGTGTATTTTATTCTTACTTGGCTCGGATCCTAAGTTTTATGAACTATAGAATGGGAAAGATTAATACCTCATGTGGCTATTGTGAATATTTGAAAAACATATATAAATGTGTACAACATATAGTGTTGTATCAGTTATTTAATTAATAACAATTGCAAAACAGTGGCTTCATATAAAAAGAGTTTATGAACCACAAGGCAAGGGATCAGTTGAACTTGGCATCTGTGATCCTTGATGAGAACAGCTAGCTTAGCATATCCTTGACTGGAGATATTTGGTTATGCTCCACATTTCTCATTTTTTTCAGAAGATATGTCCCCAAAATAGTGGCCATGGCAAAAACTCAAGTGAGCAGGCAGAAACCCACAAACCCTCATGAGACCTAGGCTTGGAAATGTCAATGGTCAGCTCTGCTATATACTGTTGGCAAGTTATATGGAATCCATGCTGCACCTAGATTTCTGAATAGAGTGTAATATCATTTTGTGACTTGGGAAATACTTATGGAAAACCTGCTTTTGAGAAAGAGTTTTATTAAAGTTATGAGTTTCGGATATAAGTTGCCCACAGGATCTACTGCAATGTCAGATCACATTGCTAGCTATACCATGGAGCTCAGAAAAGAGACTAAGTTGGTAATATTAATCTGGTATTCAGTTAAATCATGGTCATCATAATTTTTTTTTCATGAATATTGGCACATAGTTATGATTACCTTGGATACAGGTAGTGTGCAAAAAATATGATTTAGAATTGAGCCATGAAAATTCCAATATTTACAGCTGAGGTAGTAGATAATAAAATGACAAAAATGATTGATGAGTTAGCAAATAGCATTGGAAGGTATAGGGTCATGGAAGCCTGCCAGGGGAAAAGAAAGGCAGGAGAAGACCGTCAAACAATAAGTGAAAACAAAAACAAAACAAAAACAAACTCATCATCCCTGAAATCACAGTATTTGTAATAATAGAGGAAGTGGTGAGACTAGAACTTTGCCCTGAAGACTGAAGAGATTCGTAGCCAAGGGGACATGGACAGTTGTAATTCTTATCATGTTCCATAAAGGAAAAGAGACCCTCTTGAGTGTGCAAAAAGTATTCTGGGAAATTGTGCTGGTGAGGAGATTTTCACACATCCAAGGGTGTTTTTAGAGAATAGGAAAGAAAAAAATAAAAAGCTTGAGATGTTTTTTTTTTTTCTTGAATCACAAGAGGTAAATGGGGCTGAGAATTCTTTCCAGCTTCTCTAGGTCTACTTAATAGAAGAAAATCTAGTTTAAATTCAGACCAGAGGCCATTTTAGGAACAGCATTGATATTTGTTTGGCATACCTTTTAAGTAACATTTTTAAAGAATCTGTATTTGATATGTTATTATATTCATTATGGAGACATCCAGTTAAAATAATTTAAATTTATTAGGCATCTTTTGATACTCCTGATATTTGGGGCAAATTATTATTATTTGTTTTGGTGGATACAATTTTTAATCAGGTAAAGAACTTTGGGAATAAGTTAGATTCATAAAATTTATATAAGAGAGAGGAGAAATCAACTGGGTCAGGGGCTGCAGAATACTTTTGAACATAGGGGTACCTTGAATCTGTGCGTGTGCACTGCGCATGTATGTGAGTGAACTTCTGAGAAAAAGAAACACTGAAAAGGAATAGGCAGAACTCTCCTTGCAGTCCACACAGAGATAGGAATAATCTGTTTCCACAAACCACAGTGGAAAGGTTTTTTAATACATGGGGTATCTAATCTAGTAGAGTCTTTGTAAAAAGTTTAGTGGTTCCTCAAAAGTTAAACATAGACTTATCATAGGGCCCAGTGTAGCTTCCTATTGCTTCTGTAATGAATTGCTACAGACTTAGTGGACTCATCAATACAATTTATTATCTTATTGTTCTGTACATCAATCATAAAATGGATCTCACAAGGGTAAGATCTGGGTGTTGGCAGATCTGCAATTCCTGCTAAAGCTCTGGAGAGATTTTATTTCCTTGACTTTTCCAATTTCTGAAGGCTAGCCACACTCCTTGACTTACACCTCCTGCCCTATCTTCAAAATTAGCCATGACAGTTATGTCCTTCTCACACTGAATTGTGTTGACCTTTTCTGCTCCTTCCAACTGGTACTTTAGTGACTATATTGAATCCACTTGGATAACTGTGGATCATTTTCCTATTTCTTTAAGTCAGCTGATTAGAATCCTCAATTTCATTTGCAACTTCATTTTCCATTTTCCTTTTATCCTAACATATTTACAGCTTCTAGAGATTAAGATGTAGACATATTTGACGGATTTTTATTCTGCCAATCACAACTGTAATTCCATTTCTAGGTGCATACACAGGAGCCATGAAAATATACATCTATATAAAAACTTGTACACAAATGTGCCTAGTATCTTGATTCAAAACAGCCAGAGGGGGTTTGGGGTTGTGGCTCAGCGATGGAGTGCTCACTAGCACATGCGAGATGCTGTGTTTGATCCTCAACACCACATAAAAATAAATAAAATAAAAATTAAAAAAAGAAAGAAAGAAAAACAGCCAAGAGTGGATATAACCCAAATTACCATTAACTGATGAATGGGTAAACAACAACAACAACAAAAAGGTAGCATCATCAATGTGGTGTGTGGAGAAAAACTGATATCTGACATTTAATACTAGAAAGTCACAGAACACTTCATGGAGGAGCTGAAATTCAATTTGAATGTTAGAACACAGATAAGACACATCGGTAGAAACAGAATTAGTGATATTTTTTCTCTTAATGTACTTATACATTTCAATTGTAATGTGTCGTCACTCAAATTCCTACTTTAACAAATCCCTCAACAGTGATTTGGTGGTTTAGGGCATTGTTTAATTTCAGTAGACATTTGCCTTCCTCAACAGAAGGGTGTATTATTATTCTCATCAATCAAATAAGGTGTGTTTTCTGCTGTAGGAATATATTGAAGGATAAAAGTCAGAACAGGTTCTGTGCATGAACCTTTCAGATTCTACTTTCCTTAGGATTAAAAAATAAAAATGGAAAATAGAACATTTATACTAAAGACAAAGTTCACAGAACCCTCTCTTCATCCAAACCATTCTTTCATATTTTGATCAGTTTGATTTTTTTTTTTTTTTTGCAGAAGCCTGTGGGCCTGGCACATGCAGCTAAATATTTGTGCCTGCCCTTACTCTGTTCCTATTTCATCTCTTTTCAGACAAGCAGTAAGTCTACCCTCTTGTCCTTCAGGTATCAAGCACAGATTACTTTATCCACAGCCTCTTATATTTTGGCTGTTTTGAATAGTATAGTCTCACTCAATTGTGTTCCTTTTGTAGCACTGATGATACTTCTGAAATTTTTCTATTAAAAAGACGAGAGAATAACCTATTATTGTCTTTGGCACAATCTTGGAAAAAGCAAATGTGTGTTCTTTTCTCTTTATCTTTAAAGATGATGAAGACATAAGACAAAGGCCTGAGTCTGAATTTTATATATTAGGAGTGGGTAATGGCTCCAGGTCGTTCTGTTCTTTCCTAAATGGTATTCCATCCAAATCCTTTACTATTTGGTAAAAACTTCAAAAAGCAGAGTTCATAAAAATGGAGTTGGAGTCGTGAAAAGAGACACGTCACATCCCAACAAGGTAAATGATAGAGGTCTGAAGTAATTCATTGGCTCATTCTCTCTGAGGCAAGGAAACAGTTATTATTTCTGGCAGATTACCTAACCCTGCAGAAAATGTGCAGTGCGTGTGCTTGAAATCCAAATGAGTGTTCCAAATATTCATCACTGAGATTGGTTGAAGAAAAGCCTCATCAGTATTCAGTGCCTCTGTCTTAAGATGAAAGAGGAGAAAAAACTCCTCGGGTGGAAAGAAAATAGAAGGAACTTTATCTGAGAGCGAAAGCTGCCATCGTTTACACATTCCCAACTCTTATTGACTTCAATCAACTTCTGCCTCTCAGCAGGAAGAGCTTGGCTGCAGGATAGAAATTTGAACTTCACTAATAGTATTACAAGGGGATCAAGGCTTTCATAATAAGTTTAATAACTTGGATGCAGAAAGAATCATTGGACGTCAGACTCTTAAATGTTCTGTTGGCTTAGTGAATTAGATCTTTTATGGAAGGAGGAAAGTTTTAAAGTAAGTGAATCTGTTTGTATAAATGTGAAGTTACTGGAATTCAAAAGTAAATGTGAGACCATCCCATGATGTTATACGAATGGTCTCCACTCGTGTTGAAAAACTAAGATATTTGGATCCCAAACTATCAAATTTGAATAATTAATTTGATTATGAGAATTACAGAATTCTTAATTTGACTCCTTAGCATCCTTATGTCTTTTCTCTTTCCTGTATTACTCCCAGTATCTGAAAATAAATCATTAAGAAAAATAATAATTAAGATTTTCATGTGTTCACTATAGTGTCAAATAATAAGTTATTTGGTTTTACATGCATTGTCTTATTATTTATTTGTAACTGATGACTAAGGAGGCTAATAGACTGGGACAGCTCAAGTACCTTGGACTCCTACTTAAGCAAAAAGAAACCCAATTTAGTGTTAACCATCTTAGTCATTCAGAAACTTCCAGTTAATCATTAACTAGGGCTTTTCCACTGGAATGGCCTAAATAAAGCTACTCCTCCACTTTAGCAAGTCAGGTATTCTTTGGTCTTGCTTACCATCCATCCTTATAAATGCTTTTCCACCATAGCTGTTTGGTGAAGCCTGGAACCAATTCTAATTTGGAGCAGCCTGATTCTTGAATTGCTCTGATGAAACTGTTTAAAATTTCAATGTACCTCAGTTTATCTTTTAACAGTTCTTACTATAGTCATTGGACATAAGAAACTCAGGGCAAAAAAAGGTTAAGCAACTTCTCTAAGTCACACAGCTAGAATGATAGAGTATGGGAAATTGTACTCGGATTTACCATAGGATCCAGAAACTCTATTTCTGGGTATACATCCAAAGGAACTGGAATTGGTTCATCAAAGAGACATCTACACTTCCATATTCATTCAGCATTATTCACAACAGCCAAGATATAGAAGCTGCTTATCAGTGGATGAATGGATAAAGAAAGTGTATGTATATGTATGTATGTATGTGTATGTGTACATATATATATATATATCATACATATATATGATATATATATCATATATATATATATGATACATATATATGATATATATATCATATATATATATATGTATCATATATATATATGATATATATATCATATATATATATATATATATATGATGAAATACCATGTAGCCTCAAAAAAAGGAAATTCTATCATTTGTGACAATATGATCAGCCAGACGCAGACAGACAAATGATTTCACTTATCTGTAGAATATAAGAAAGTTGATTTCATAGAAACAGAATAGAAATGTGGTTTTCAGAGACTGGGGCAGGGAAGGGAGAGATGAAGAAGGGGAAGACATTCATCTATCACACTGCGTGGTGACTACAGTTAATAATGTGTTGTGTATTTAAGAATCACTAAAATAGATTTTTAACATTTTCATTCCCCGCATGCACAAACATAATTTGAGGTTATCAATATGTTAATTAGCTTGTGTGAGTCTTTCTATACGATATAAGTAGGGCAAAACATCATATTGTACTTCATAATTTCACAGGCTGTAATAACTTCTCAGTATTTGTAATCTGTTCTTATTTTGACTTTTGTTTTGTTAGAACTCTGATAAGAAGGAAATCTTCTACTCATTCCTCTGCCTTTAGTTTTGCACCTTTCTACTTTATTCTCTCCATTGCTGCTAGTTGGATCTTCTTAATATTAAAATCTTGGCACATTTTTTTTTTTTTTTTGGCTACTGGGGATTGAACTTAGTGGCACTCTACCACTGAGCCACATTCCCAGCCCTATTTTGCATTTTACTTAGAGACAGGGTCTCGCTGAGTTGCTTAGCTCCTCGCTTTTGCTGAGGCTGGCTTTGAACTTGTGATCCTCCTGCCTCAGCCTCCTAAACCACTGGGATTACAAGTGTGTGCCACTGTGCCCAGCTGACATATGTTTTTATTCTACTGAGTCTTTCAATAATTCTCACCTGACTCCTGAATGAGCACATATGACTTCTAGCAGGAAACAAAAGGCCTACGTGTCCCACCCATCTATTTCTACAGACTTGTATCCTGCAATCCTCTTCCTTAGCACTTGAGCTTGTGATGACAATTTCTTACTTAAGAGACTTGTGATTGTGTCATGCTCCTATACTTCTGCATGTGGCTTTTCTCTTCTTTAGGTGTGTTTCCATATTTGTTTGTTTTAAAACAGGCAAACCCTCACTATCCTGTAACCTGAGATTTATGAGTAAACCTGACCTTCCGAGAATGGTTCACTTTTTAATTATGTCACTCTGTATCTATTACCACAGTGTTGTCTGCATCTTTTGTAGGAATAGTGCGTGTTTCTATTATGTACTTTGTGTTGTGTTGATTGCTTGTATCTCTCTCACTCTCCTTCACTAGTCGGCAGGTGTTTTATCTATCATTGTGTGGTAGGTTGGTATAATGATGAATGGTAACAACTTCTAAACGGATCACAGTTTAGGGACCAATATATTTATAAACAAAAAGTTGGAACACAGGAGCTACATAAAACATGCTATGTCATCAAGGAGAGTGAAAAATGGCCCCAATGGGAAGTTGGGTTAGGTGATACAGATGCTTTGGTCTTAAGGATGAAATAGAATTAGGCAGGCAAGGAAAGGCATGCATGGTGTGGGGAGGCAAGAAATTACCCAAAATGAAGTATCAAAATGTAAAAGTCAAAGGGGCATAGTCCATATAGGCAATTTACCATAATTCTGAATGGCCAGAGTATGGAGTATAGCATACGTTTAGAAGAGGAGGAGAAATTGACTCTGGAAAACGGGCAGGATTGAGAAGAACCTCATTGTCCATATAGGGGGACAGTCTCCAAACAGGAGAAAGGGCTGTAAGAATGAGATTAAGATGAAGGTATTTTAAATCTTGTGGCACTTCTTCTTCATCAAGCAGATCAAAATGAGGCTACTGCAGTACTCTGAGAAGGTCATACATGGCCCTAATTGTAGCAGTAGAAATAGGGTTTATGAAAGTAGAATTAATTTGAAATATTTAGAAATTTGAAGAAACATGCCTACTGATATATTACATGTAGATGTTAAAAAAGACAAGGATTCAGAAAAAAAAATCTTGTTTTTTTTTTTTGTAGGACTTAAGTGGATGCAAATATTTAGACAGTGAATTCAAAAGAAGTAGTTTGGGTTAATAGATCATTGCGAATCTGTTTGAAATGTTAAATATATGTTGCCTAAGAAAATTTCATGTATGTATGTGCAATATAGTTGGTGTTAAGGGGCTAGAACTAGGAAGGTTGGGCTGAAGTTATTGATTGGGGTTCATCAGATGATGATAGATTCTAAGTAAAGAATGGGTAAGCCCACTCAGCTCATGAGAAAAAAAATTGCAGGTCAGGGTAAAATTGTAAGAAAGGATATTTAAGAGATGAGGGCAGATAAAAGTTTACTAATGACTGGAAAATAGCCATCAAACAATTAGAAAGGATAGGATGCCAAAAGGAAGTCGAAGAATGAGCACATGCTTAAACAGGAGTTTGTACTCAACAATGTGAAATCCCTCAGCATGAAAGTAAGATAAAATTTGAAAAGACTCAGTAGATTTGGTAACAAATACATCATTGATCTTCTTCATGACGGTGGGACCAGGAAAGCAAAATGAACAGAAAGTTGATTGCAATATTTGAGAAGAACCAATATTTGAGAAAACCTGAAAGCAGATCACTGTTTTCCAGGGAATTTAATAAAATGGGAAGGAGAGAGGGGCCATTAACTAGAAGAAACCTCACAGTTAAGTGATATGATATTTTTCTCTTAGCCATGTTCATAGTCTAAGGGAGGTGGACTACAGGGGAATAAATTTACTAAGGATAATGCATTGTATTTCTCATTCAACCTGCACTCATTCTCTTATCAAATATTCCCCCTTTCTCCTTTTAGTCTTTCCTTTTCTTCTTTCTGCAATAATACCCACCCTGGCTCTCACATTCTATCCTTGTCTATTAACACATCCATTTATCTGGATTTTTCTTATTCTCTTACCTGATATTTTAGGGATTTTTCCAGGATCCCTGTGCCTATTTTGATGAAGTGGTTCTGCAGATGTGATACTGTTGGTAAGAATGAATTGGTAGTTGTGGATAATACTGGCATTTTACCCAGGCAACATGGGGATTTCATTAGAAATCATAAATGGTTGAATTCAATAGCATGACCTAAGGAAAAACCCCAGTCTAATGTATGTGAAGTGTGCGTACATTTGTTTTTGTGCTATTATATGATACTGTTTAACTAACAGTTTTTAAGAGTAAAAGCACAAAGTAAAGTATACACTACTTTCTGCCTCAATTGCACAGGTCTGGAAAGAACCAAAGTTTTATGACCTGAAGTAGAAATCTCAAGGTCTGAAATTGTGTAACAACTCAAGCTTACTGACTCGGCTTTCATTTTCCTATTATCTTTTTGGGAAGCAAATGGAATCTTCAAGCTATGAATCACTTAAACCATCAGGGGGAAAATTGAAAGCTTCAAGTAGAAGCCCATTTTATGAATGTCTCAGAAAGTGATCAGAAAATAATGTTTTTAACATGCTCTTGTCTGTGAGATTGTGGGCTCCTGATGTAGATGGAAATCAAATAGACTGCTTTTTCTCTCTGGGTCATTGTGCTCCACATTGAGTACATTAAGTATCTTTTACTACTCTGAAGCAACAAAGGAATTGGAGGATGTTTACTTGGAGTCAGAACAGACAGTCCATCACCATCAGAGCCACTTGTAACCCATCCCTAGGAAAGTGAAAGGCTCGGATGCAGTCCAGTTTCCACCGGCCATGGCTGCTGGCAGCAGGCTCACATTGGGCTATTGTGACAGGACACTGGGTTACCTGGAGGAGATGCTGGTAACACAAGAAAATAGAAATTGTATTTTTGATGAAAAAACATTCTTGAACAACATTACCTTAAATATATTTACTTTTATTATTAAGGAAATCTCTTTTAAAAAAACCCCTCAAATTTATGGTAGTGAAAAAAAAAAGGAAAAATCAGGTTTAGACCACAGGTTTTACATTCACATAGACCTAGTTTGCAACATGCACCTTGGCTGTTGTGCATTGTGTGACCCAGGGCAAGTTTCCCAGCCTTTTTGTGCTATAGTTTCCTTACCTACAAATAAGTCTACAACACCTGTCTCATAGGGCTGTAGTGAGCATTATTATCTGGTATGCATTAAACTCCTGTTGTTATTCCTGACTGTTTCTTGATTTCTCTTAAGTTTTCCAGGGACATAAATATGAGGGGAGAGGAAGGTGTGGTTTCACTCAAGAGACTAGGGAGTTGACGTATGAGAATTTCTACAGAAGTCAGCATGTGAGCTGCACAAAACCAGAAATGATCATTTTTGTGTTAGTTTTTACACCTGTTTTTCTAATAGTTGTATTGTAAATAGTAATTTTCCTAAGGAAATAACATTATTTTGACCTTTTGACATTAGAGGGATGACTTTGCTCTTTTATTTTTTGTTGGGCTGAAGATATCCTGACCTTGATCTTTCTAGGATGTATTATCACCTCCTAATTCCGTGCAGCAGGTACCGAAGAGATACCTTTGTCCTAGAAGTAGGGAGATTATGTCTGTCCTCCCTAAATGAAATGCTGGAATGAATCAGATCAAGCTCTTGTATCACCCAGGATCTCACAACAGAAAGCTATTTATTGGAACTGAGGGGCACACTTTCTAACCATTGTCTTGGTCATAACGTACGATAACATAGTCTGAGCATCTCTATTTTCCCTATGGATGTGTCCAATGGTTTGTTGATACAGTGGTAGTGAGTCCTCCAGTCAAGTTCCAAATAGCATACAAAGGAAAAAATTTTGACTATACTAATCCCAGTTGTGGACTTTGTATAAAGCTGAGTTTTATAGTACCTGTTCAATATTCATTTCTTAATTCTCTCTCTGTTCCTCTGGCCCATCTTCTTGTCCAGCTTCATATATATATATAAAAAAGATTAATTTTTACAGGGCCTAATTGTTTTTCTTGCTGAAGGTTAATAACACTGGGGATGGATCCCTTTCCCCCGCTTCATTTAACAGGTGCTAAACAGAATTATACATTTGTAAAGCATTATTTAGAACTCATAGGCATATTCAGCACATGTTCCTCTTTATTTTCTTCTCAGGGTGAAGACTCTCCTTCAATAATGTTATTTCCTTCCACATCTATTATGACATAGCAATCGCTCAGTATATCACAATTACTTTTTTTCACATTTTTTCAGATGAAACTCCTTAGAAGTTATTTTTTTTCTTATAATAATCACCTATGGATAATAACTCTGTTCTTCTAAATGCAAAATGAATAGATTAATAAATCCTAGAAGGTCAGTATGTTGTAGCCTTGGAGAGCTAAGGGCAATAGAGGGCTACTCGGTGAGATCCATAGTTGCAATGGGCATGTGGTCTCTATTGCTGGATAATTTGGTGGTGTAATTAATTAATATATAGATCTGAGAACAAAGTAAGGGAAATAAGGGAAGAGTCAGGGATAGGAAAAAAGTCTAGGGTAAATAGTTCAAATAAACCATAGAAATCGGGCTATAAAATCAATTGTGCAATGGATAGTTTGGGTTTCTGCTTCTCAACTAAGTGAGCTTCCAACAAACTGCTAAAGCTCAATGGAGCCTTATCCTTGACTTAGTAAATTAGGTAATTTATATGTTAGAGAAGTTGGGTGAGCAATGGGTATGCAATGAATATTCTATCAAATACTACTTAGACTTCCTACAGTAGGGGAAAGTCCTCCTCCCCACTTTCACTGAGAATTGAACCCACGGCCTTCTACCATTGAGTTATATCCCCAAGCCTTTTTTTTTTTTTTAATTTTGAGACAAGGTCTTGCTAAGTTGCTAAGGGCCTCACTAAGTTGTTGGAGCTGGCCTTGAACTTGTGATCCTCTTACCTCAGTTTCCTGAGTCACTGGGATTACAGGTGTGTGGCCACCATGGCTGGCTAGGGGAAAGGCCTATTGTTCCTCTATTTAAGTCCCCTATTCTCCTTCATGCCCCTCTCCCTTCTCCACCTAGGGAGAAACAAGTGCTCTGCAGGAATAGTGTATAACTATATTCAAGAGAAAAATATTGCTACTTTGGCTACTGATATATTGCTGTAACTTTGTTGATAACAGACTGGGAATCCCCCACATCCTTAGTTTCCCGTACCCAAAACTTTGAGATTTCAAATATAAATCTAATTGCCACCCTTCAATCCACCAAACTCTAGTTCATCAGTTGGAATAACTTCTGAAAGACACATAGCTAAATTTGCATGATTCTTTAAATATCTATAGACTTAGAGGAATTTATTGAATTTTTTTTTTAAAAAGTGTTTGAAGATCTCTGTAGGTTTAGTCCTCTGGGTCTCATTTCATTTTATTTATTTATATTTTTGGTACCAGGGGATTGAACTCAGAGGCACATGAACGCTGAGCCATATCCTCAGCCCTATTTTGTGTTTTATTTAGAGATAGAGTCTCATTGAATTGCTTAGCACCTCACTTTTAGCTGAGACTGGTTTTGAACTCGGGATCTTCCTGTCTCAGCCTCCTGTGCTGCTGGATAACAGGTGTGTGACATCACATCTGGCCTCATTTTATTTTAGTATTAACCTTATAATATTCACTGCCTTTGCTTCCCTATCATCCCTCCACAACCAAACTTGGTGGGAGGTAAGGCAGAGAAAGGAGGATCCCTCATTTGGAGAAAGAGATCAGGAAGAGAAAGAGGTCATTCCTGAAACAGGGCATTTGGTAAAGTAGGTCTTCAGAGAATTGTTTTTTGGTAAATTAATTCTGTGAACTGACTTGCTTTATGCAACTCTGGGAACTAAATCTAAAAGGTTTCCTGCAGCTTTTCATAGGTGAGTTCTTTTCCCCAAATAAGAATCAGTCTCCCAGCAAGTGGAATAAAATCATGCTAAAGGAAGAAGCTCCAAACAGCAGGGGAACTTGTATACTGCATGTGGTTATTTACAATTAGAAAAAGCTATATTTGCATGAAAACTTGTTTAAAATGTATAGAATCATTTGCTTATGGAGATCATAGAAAGGACTTAAAGTAACTTGTGCTTGTGATTAAAAAAGAATTCTATGAAAGTAACAATATAAATCCTAGCAAGGATGATTTCAGAGCTCACTGAAAAGCAGGATCTTTTCCATTACAAAGGAATTGTTTTTTTTTTCTGCTAGCAAAAGAAAACCCTGTTGGAGAAGTGACAGTGCTGAGTTATTCAGCCAGCAAGAGACTGTCAGAATACAGCAGCTGTTGCTAGGAGCAAGAGAATGGTACGGACAAAATTGATCATAGTTTGGACTGTGATAACAGCTTTGAAAGGAAGTCCTCCTTCTGGAAAGGTTCACCAGCTCATAGGAAGTGAGAACATTCTGAGATGAAGGAGAGACATACCAGTCCTCTTCTTTTCCATAGTAAATTATGAGCATCTGTTTAGCCTTCCTCCATAATGCAAATTTGTTTTCCTTTTGCCATCATATCTATATATGTATGTATGTATCTATCTATCTCCCTATACAATTAATGGGTGGGCATAAAAGAAAATTTAAATGCAAAACAAATCAATTTATAAGTTAGGGCTATTGGTAACATAAGAGGTAAATATGATTTTTAAGTACTATGTATACTACAATTATTTATTAATTGAATGTGACTTAAAAAAAGAAAGCTTATTTCATAACAAATATACATGTATCTCAGATTTGTCTGTTATGCCCATTCTAAAAGGGTCAGAATAGAAGCATAAGAGGTGTAGTGAAAATCAGCTTTTACAAAGTGGAAAATACCAAATTTAAGGAGTCAACTGGGCAGAAGAGTTTAAGAAATTCCAGTTAGAAATCGGCATGCTGCCTGAGCATAAGAAGACCTAGGGTGGTTATGTAGAACAGATGCTATGGTTTGGATAAGTGTCCCCTAAAGGCCCATGTGTTAAAGTTTTGGTTGCCTGCCTGCAGTGCTATTGGGAGTTGTGGAATCTTTAAAAGGTAACACCTACTATGAGGAAGTTAGGTGACTGAAAACATGGTATAGAAGATGATACTGGGACCCAGCACCTTCCTCTGTCTCTTTACCTTCTGGCCACGTGAAGTAAGCAGCTTTCTCTACCATGTGCTCCTGCCATGATACTGCTTTACCACAAACTCAAAAGCAATGGATCATCCACTGAAACCAGGAGTCATAAAACTTTTCCTCTTTTTTAAGTCAGTTTATTATAAGGATTTTGTTATAGTACATACAGAAAGCTGACTAACACAATGTAGTTCAAAGTGAAAGGCTGCAGGAAAAATTTTGTAAAGTAAAGACAGCTTCATGGAGGCCCTTAGAAATTGACTAACTGACTCAATACATCAGATTGTAAAAGAACAAGTTTCCACTAAACTAATACTGCCATTTGTGATTCTCAGAATGAGAGTAGCATTGAGTTTTTCCCCCGTCTGGAACTTTAGCTATGCCTGTAGACATTTCTTTTTTCTTTTCTTTTTTTATCTTTATTTTTTCTTATGTGGTGCTGAGAATCGAACCCAGTGTCTCATACAGGTGAGGCAAGCGTTGTACCACTGAGCTACAACCCCAGCCCTGCCTATAAAGATTTCTAATGTTTATATTCACCATTTCTCCATGATCCGGAAGTGGCTTCCATCTTAGCCATGCTACATATACTCTTACATACATTTTTGTGAGTACTTCTGTTAGTTCTTTGAGTATTACTTTCAATTAGTCTCAAGTCTGAACTTATAATAAAGCTTTTGCTTCTTTTGTTTAATTTAAACTTGACTTCTTGAAAGAGAAGTTCTTCCTAAACCTGTGTACCTGTACTTCATTGTTCTCTTGCTGAATTGTTTTATTGTTATTAATGGACTCCAAGGACTTCTCTCATCTTTTTCACTTCTATTACTCTTCCCCACAACTTGTACAATCCCTTAGATGCTTTATATTCACTCAGTATCCAGCATTTTGAATTTTAATGGTATATTTATTCTAGGCTTATTTCTCCTATCTCCTGAAGAGTGTCTTATGAAGAGTTATGGATATGGTCATAAAATCCAATAAAGATGCATTTGTCAAACTGATTTATTTTCCAAACCCTGTCACTGTTAAATTCATAAAAGAAACCAGATTTTTGCAGATATTTAACTACTGAAGTGGAAATGATAAGAGTCATCCAGGCACAGATATTAAAAAGAACCACACTAGAAAAGGATCTGCTGCTTACTCTAAATTGTTCTTTCTCAAAGTGTGAGAGGCAGTCCCTTAAGTAGATGAATTAATCATAAACATGTTAAATCATCAGGCATGATAAAAGTTGGGTTTTATGATTCATAATAATTAGTTGGAAGAACTAGAAGGTATAACTAAATAGACTGGTGAGAAATCACAACTGGATAAGTTTATTTTTAAACTCAGAGGTCAAAGTCGATGATTTACAAGAAAAAAAAGTTGCCTAGATTTATTCAGTCATGATTATAAAACCTATATTTTGAACCCACAAAGGCTCAGCGCCATGGTGTGATTCTTACATATCACTTGGTAAGTAAACAAATGACTCTGGGAAAATCCACAAAATATGACTTTGTCTTCAGTTTTCTTATGTCCCCTTTCCTGGTTATCATATTTCCATAAACTTTGTTGCCCTTTTGAAAGTATCAGACTTGAATTTTTCCTTTCCAGTTCAAGGGAGTAACTCAAATGTCTTACATTGCTTACACTCAGCAGCAGCTATCCGGTTTTCCAGATTGTATTTATCTTTTCTTCTGCCATTCATGTCATCCACCTATTCTCTGGTAAGCATGCTCCTATCTAGTGAAGAATGGGTTCCCACTGTGCCTGTTTCATCATCCCAGTTGTTCCCAGATGAGGACATTGAAGGATTTATTGCTTATGAGTTGACTGAGCTCTTCTTTTGCTTGACTTCAACACCCTCCTCATTATGTCCAGTGTTTGTTTGCTTTTCCCCTTGCATTTTGAAGAAACTTTGAAGACACAGCTCTTTGACATACTTCTTCCTCTCATCCCTTTTCACAGATTGTTTCTGAATGACAAGTGCACTATAATACAATTTATAATTTTGGTCACATAGTAAGGCAACAATCAAAGATCAGGCTTAAGAATCTCTGATTTTGCCATGGATATACAACCTAATTCTTTGGTAACTATATTCTATAGACATTACCAAGTTGAAACCAGAAATCTTTGTTTATTATTAAAACATTTCCAGAGGCTTTACACATATATAATTGGTACCTCCTTCACTTTATGATCACAAGAAAAATGGCTGATTTTCAGAAATGTCCATATTTTTCCTTAATAGAAATCATTAAACGTCCTTTGGGATTCATGCCCATATTTTCATATGACAGACTAGACCCAATTTACATTAAGATAGAACTATGAATTGAAAATCTACAATGTTATTTCTTAGCTTTTTTTTTTAAAAAAAAGCTTTAGACCTTTGAAATTTTTTAAAGATTTATTTTATTTATTCATTTTTATGTGGTGCTGAGGATCGAGCCCAGTGGCTCAAACATGCTAGGCAAGTGTTCTATCACTGAGCTACAACCCTAGACTCTCATACTCAGCTTTTATCATTAAAAAATATCTGGCTTTCTTTTTTATCAAAATAATCTCAAACTAGAATATCCTTGTTGATCTTAATTTTGTTCATAAGGGACAAATAAATGAGGGACAGAGAACAGTTGAGGGACTTATCTGGAATTACACAGGTCAATGCAGAAGTGAGACAGAAAATGTCACCAACTCCCCAGGTGCCTTTGTTATTTAGCTTATTTAATAGCTACTGAGCAGCAATATCATCTAATATAATGAACAAATATTGCTTTATAATTTAGCTATACTCTAAACAATAAAGAGGAAAAGAAAAAATTAGCCTTGTGTCAATACCATGATACTGTGATCATTAGATGTACTTTAAGTGATTTATTGAGGTCATTGTGAAGTTGAGCATCTGTTGTCTACACAATCTACCTTTTTGAAATTAATATATGTAGGAAGATTACATCTATCCATTCTTGTGGGATCAATAAAACAAAGTTAGGAGAAAATGTCAGGCAGTTGTTGCTTCAGTAAATACATGTGTAAAATATGAAAATTGTCTAAATTTATTCCTTATCTCAATATATATTAAACATCTACTATGTATAGATATTATTCCAGGAGTTTGGTACTAGAAAAATATTTACTTAAAAAAATCTTTCCAAACTGGAGGAAATTAGAGTTTGGGGGCATCTTGAGAGTCACTTTTGTATAAATTTTGTTAGTCATTTTTGGGGCTCCTTTTGATTTTTATAAGTTCATCTTCAAACAATTGATTAAAATGCCTCCTGTCTGCTTCTATTCTAGATGTTCCCATTTGTACCATGTTAGAAAATATGTTAACTTATTTTTTTCACAATGTTTAATATCTCAATTGTCAATTCCTAATTATATTATCCTTCTAGCTCTAACTTATTCTTATTAGCTTTGTTTCAGATTATCTATTCTATTTTATCTTGGCTTTTGTTCTTTTTTTGATGACTATGTCTTTGAAATAACCCTAAGATCAAGGCAAAAGCACTTGACTTGATAGCACAGAGATTGGTTAGAAGTCTGTTTCTTTTTGAAAAATAGCCATTTCTGGAAAGCATCATTCAAGTTAAAGAAAACTAGAACTGAATAGAAGTTAAAGTAGTAAAGAGAAATCTGATTCTGGACTATAGCAATAGACAAAGAGAGATCCCAGTATAGAACTGGATTCCATTCTAAATATACCAGGGAGAAAGGGGGATTTAAGAAGAAAGAACAAGATGTCAGTGGATGAAAATTAGGAAGAAGAGACATCAAGTGTAGGGAGATTCTGGCTGAATCGATCTAATAGGATTCCTACTAAGGCTGACTAGGGTGATCAGATAGCAAGGGCAGGGAGTTAGAGCTTTGAGGGTGACCAGGTATCCAGGGAAGGAGAACTGCTTTGGCAGCATTTTTTAAAACTAGATTTTATAAGAAAGTAAAAATATGGACCTAGGAGAAGTTTCAGAAGCCTAACTAAAGTTTAGCCAAGTGAGCAATCTTTATTATTATTAGGGCATAATATACATATAGTATTTATATGTATTTATAGATTATAGTATAATTCAATACATGTATACAATCACAATGTGTAATGATCAAACTAAGAACATTTATTGGTCATCAAACCAACCTTCACTCTTTAGTGAGGTGTTTTTTTTTTTTTGTGGAGGGCATTTTGATTAAGAATATTTTAGGATCTTTTGGTGATTCATAATAAATTTTAGGTATTTATTTATTTATTTTTCTGGGAGAAAATAAATATCCATTAAATGGTTTATAGAACATAGACTAAAACTTGCTTCTCATGCTCAGGTAGAAAAAAATCTGAGTCTCATTGAAACAACTAAGAAAAGAAATTTATGATTTATTAAAGATTTATCAGAGTTTATTAACATATGACTTCTGCAAAATGAGTATTGTTTCTCATTGTTGTGAGTTTTAAAGAGAATAGACATAATTACATTTCATATTAGCTTGGAACACATTGTAAAAGAAGGCTAAAATATGCACAATTTTTATTTGTCAAAAAATATTAGATCCAACATTTAAAAAAAGATTTAATAAAAGATTCATGACAAGTTACATTACTTTTCTTCTAAAGCTACCATTAATATTAATTACTGATAAAATACATTCTTAAAAATATATTAATGGGCTGGGGATGTGGCTCAAGCGGTAGCATGCTCGCCTGGCATGTGTGCGGCCTGGGTTCGATCCTCAGCACCACATACAAATAAAGATGTTGTGTCCACCGAAAACTAAAAAATAAATATTAAAATTCTCTCTCTCTCTCTTTCTCTCTCTCTCTCTCTCTTTAAGAAAATATATTAAGATTTATTTGATGGCTAGTTTAGAAACAAATTGATAATTTTTACATCCATTGTTATAAACCAACATTTCTATTTCATACCAATTGAAGTTCTTATAATGGCAGAATTAATAAATAAAAAAGGAAATACATTAGATGACTTTTATAAATTAAGGGCAGACTATAAAAAAAATGGACATTCTTTATTTCCAAGAGGTTTCCTTACGTTTTCAGGACAACTTAGTCAAAAGATTGAACATTGACAGCATTTTGTATTATTTACCTTCTAACTGAGATTTTTGTAAAATGAATAAAGTTTAGTGTTACACATTTATTATTTTGAATGTTTTCTCACTGCTATTTATCTTTTGTAACTATTAAAAGTTGAATTATGATGAAAGTACTGATATGCACAGTATGTTCACAAAAATGACTTCTTAACCATATCTGAAGTGGAGGAAGACTTGAAATCACAACATTATTTTCCTTCAATTCCTCTTTTACACAGTCCCCATTATGAAATAAAGTTTTCATTCTGGATAAGTTACATTTTGTTTTAGTTAGCTCTTTGTTGTTGTGACCAAAAGATTGACATGAACAACTTAGAGAAGAAAAAGTTCATTTGGGCTCATGGTTTCAGAGTTTCATTTCATGGTTTTGCCTGAGGTAGGGCAGAATATCACGATGGCAGAGTGTTGTGGAGAAGGACTGCTCAGTTCATGACAAATCTAATCATTTTGCTTCTAAAAATTCTTGCATTGTCTCACACAGGAGTGTTGAGGAGACACCTCATATCCAAATGATAACATGTTTCATTCAAACACCTTTCCCAAATGACTTTCTTGGCCCCTTTCTATCTGATCCATACAGATTTTTGGTTTCTTTATGTAAACAATGATCACTTGTTGGCAATATTTGAATCCCTCTCCTGTCATGCACTCCATAAGAAGAATTAAACAAAAATGTTCTCTACTTTGCAGATGGTGCTCTCTTGCCAAATATGTCTAGCTGCTATAGATTTTTTTTCCCTATTTCTCCCTGTGGTTCTTCCTCTTTCTGTAGCTGGGGGGATGATGTCTGGTTTGGAAACCGATACTCTATATTTTGCTAGTTTGGCCCAGAGAGACCAGGTCTTTGTGTTGGTTCAGCTTCATGTCTCTATCCAGGGCTGGCCCATTAGCCTGAGTGAGACACATAGTCATATCTTTGAAATTCACTTCATGTAAGCAGGAAATTTCTGGCCTATAGTCTTCCTGCTCCTCCCCATCTCCTCTGGGCACCAGTAGGTCCTGGAGATTCAAGTTCTGTTGCTTTGAGAGCTTCCATTCAGGATCTTCAGGCTGAATTTTCCCAGGCCTGACTCTGTTTCAATCAGTGCCTGTGTTTTCCCCTACCCCCACCATTAAATTATGATTGTACAAGTACCTTCTGGAATCATCTCTAATTTTAACCTTATTTACCCTAAGGTATTATTCACAACATTTAATATTTATGACTACTTATTTTCAAGTGGGGCCAGTTGCTAGGTAAATCATCTTTTAATTGCACACGAACGCTATTGTACAACTTTACATTGAATATTAGACAAAACTTGTACAGTATATTTTTCAAACTTCACTAAAAAGAATTAATTCTTATTTATGTATCTCTTCTGCTAATTTATATATGAACTTGCTCTGTTAAATTGGAGATATGTGAAATAAGAAGCTAAAGAGTCACTGTCTTTAATTTGAAGTAAATTGTATTCTTGAGGTGAACATATACCTTTTTATTGAAGATCTTGATGTGGTTGAGAATTTCCTTGGGTATCATTTGGGATAGGAGAAAATAAAGAAGAAATAAGGGAGAGAAATGAAGTAAAACATTTCAAAAGATGTCAATGAGCACCATGAGACAAGTATGAGGCCTAAGCTGATTTTAGAATATGTGCCATAATTTTTACATGCTGTAACTCTGGCCTTTACCCTGTTCATGGATAGGCAGAACTAACATTATCAAACTGGCGATATTACCAAAAGTTCTCTACAGGTTTAATGCAATGCCAATCAAAATCCCAATGGCATTTCTTGTAGAAATAGATAAAGCAATCATGAAATTCATATGGAAAGACAAAAGACCCAGAATAGCAAAAGCAATTCTAAGCAGGAAGTGTGAATCTGGAGGTATAGTGATACCAGATTTCAAACTATATTACAGAGCAATAGTGACAAAAACAGCATGGTACTGGTACCAAAACAGGCGGGTGGACCAATGGTATAGAATACAGGACACAGAGACCAATCCACAAAGTTACAACTATCTTATATTTGATAAAGGGGCTAAAAGCATGCAATGGAGGAAGGATAGCATCTTCAACAAATGGTGTTGGGAAAACTGAAAATCCATCTGCAACAAAATGAAACTGAATCCCCTCCTCTTGCCATGCACAAAAGTTAACTCAAAGTGGATCAAGGAGCTAGATATCAAATCAGAGACTCTGCGTCTGATAGAAAAGTTGGCTCTGATCTACATATTGTGGGGTCGGGCTCCAAATTCCTTAATAGGACACCCATAGCACAAGAGTTAATAACAAGAATCAACAAATGGGACTTTCTTAAACTGAAAAGTTTTTTCTCAGCAAGAGAAACAATAAGAGAGGTAAATAGGGAGCCTACATCATGGGAACAAATTTTTACTCCTCACACTTCAGATAGAGCCCTAATATCCAGAGTATACAAAGAACTCAAAAAGTTAGACAATAAGAAAACAAATAACCCAATCAACAAATGGGCCAAGGACCTGAACAGACACTTCACAGAGGAGGACATACAATCAATCAACAAGTACATGAAAAAATGCTCACCATCTCTAGCAGTCAGGGAAATGCAAATCAAAACCACCCTAAGATATCATCTCACTCCAGTAAGATTGGCAGCCATTATGAAGTCAAACAACAACAAGTGCTGGCGAGGATGTGGCGAAAAGGGTATACTTGTACATTGCTGGTGGGACTGCAAACTGGTGCGGCCAATTTGGAAAGCAGTATGGAGATTCCTGGGAAAACTGGGAATGGAACCACCATTTGACCCAGCTATTGCCCTTCTCGGACTATTCCCTGAAGACCTTAAAAGAGCGTACTACAGGGATACTGCCACATCGATGTTCATAGCAGCACAATTCACAATTGCTAGACTGTGGAACCAACCCAGATGCCCTTCAATAGATGAATGGATAAAAAAAGTGGCATTTATACACCATGGAGTATTACGCAGCACTAAAAAAATGACAAAATCATGGAATTAGCAGGGAAATGGATGCACTAGAGCAGATTATGCTTAGTGAAGCTAGCCAATCCCTAAAAAACAAATGCCAAATGTCTTCTTTGATATAATGAGAGCAACTAAGAACAGAGCAGGGAGGAAGAGCAGTGAGAAAAGATTAACATTAAACAGAGACATGAGGTGGGAGGGAAAGGGAGAGGAAAGGGAAATTGCATGGGAATGGAGGGAGACCCTCATTGTTATACAAAATTACATATAAGAGCTTGTGAGGGGAATGGGAAAATAAACAAGGAGAGAAATGAATTACAGTAGATGAGGTAGAGAGAGAAGATGGGAAGGGAGGGGAGGGAGGATAGTAGAGGATAGGAAAGGTAGCAGAATACAACAGTTACTAATAGGGCATTATGTAAAAATGTGGATGTGTAACCGATGTGATTCTGCAATCTGTATTTGCGGTAAAAATGGGAGTTCATAACCCACTTGAATCTAATGTATGTAATATGATATGTCAAGAGCTGTGTGATGTTTTGAACAACCAATAAATAAATAAATAAATAAATAAATTAGTAGATAGAATTTGAATTGATAGTTTTTTTCCCACCCCAGGTCATTTAAAATAATTTTCCGATTGAGCAAGAATTTTGGTAATGTACAAATGAATATCATATCAGATGAGAATAATGTAAAATAAAATGATGTAATTTTTTCAACCTGTAGTTTTCAAGTTCTTTGTCTTAGCTATTAATTTTGTTTGTTCTCAAAATAATCTTGGCATACATTAAGAGCAAACTATATTCTCATTTTATATTTGGTGAAAAAGAAGTGAGATAATGTTCTCTAAGGCTAATATGCTAGACTCCACCAATCTCAGCCTTTCAATCTTAATGAGTTTGACACAAAGCTATAGAAATTTCCTTTTTTGATGTGTCATTGTGGGTTTATTTCATGCAGGAAATAATCTTAGAGAGTAATCCTGGTGCAGTGAGAAAGACTTTCTCTTCTTTCTAGGCTGTTGAGTCAGGATGGGCAGATTAGTCAGTGACTGACCTGGTAAAAGAAGCAGGATGTGAGTAATTATCCAATTCTCTGTTTTTCTGATGCTTATAGAAAAGGAGAGGTATTTAGTGTGCAGGTATCCTTTAGTCCTAAGAGAGAGATTTTGATGTCTGGCCTTCTAGCAAGTCCTGAGAGGACCAAGAACTAACCAACAAAAGTCCTTCCCCTGCAGTAGGCTGTAGGCTGGTTCTGCACTCAGCATTTAACTTATGTTGGAAGCCCTCCACCCAGCTGTGTCACTCAGGGTTGGCTTAAAGGAAGGTTTGTCTATGTGTGAACTAGGCAGAATGGCCTCATTTATACCTCTAAGTCTCGTGTAGGAATGGGATATCTATAATAGTTGAAGGGAGGTGATTCCTTTTCCTTCCTCCTTCTCTCACCCAAAACAGAATATAAGCGTGTGCCTTGAGTACCCAGAATTCAAAACATGGATAGAATCTCACCTATCAAGTGACACTGCAGTAAACAATGCTGACTTTCAACTCTGGGATCTCCAAGTTTTGGACAGTTTTTCTATTTTGCATGTTTGCACCAGATTTTTCAAATCCTTGTTTTAGCAGGAATACCATGCAAAGCAACATCAGCTTAAGTATGGGAAGGACACCTCCACTTGTTCAATCTAACTTTCCGGTCACTTCTCTGCAAAGCAAAATGAACAGGGTTAGCCCTGCTTGGGCTAGGTAATCACACTTGGGTTTAGGGAAGCACTGGGCTTAGCTCAATCCGTTCAAATTCATTACCATGCATATTGTATCACTGTGATTCTATTTTGCACTCCAGAAAATGCAGCTATTGTATGAATTACATAATAAATACATGTTTACTTATTTAATGAGAATGGCCCTGTTATAAGTTTCTTAAGAACTGGTTACAGCTAAATGTAAGTAAATTGAAATCTTTGTGGAAATATGAATCTATTTTTTGGGTCAATTTTAGCAATTTTGACAAAATAACTATAAATCCTACTTATAATAAGTACAATTATACTCCCTTCCTCTAAAATAGAAAGGCACTGAGCTGATGTTTCTTTATGAAATGCTTTTATGAGGCATTGTGAGTTATTAATTTTGTCAAGTATTATAACTCTCTCTTTATGAGTCTTTTACATTTCTGTATGTATTTTGATGATCTAGTAGTGTTTTATTTTGCTTTAACTATATCTTTAAACAATTGATTGGGCAATGAATAATCATTATTTATTTATACCTACAAATGTTTGGAAGCCAGACAATAATTTTTAAGCCAAATGGAAAAGAAAAGAAGGAAATGAGAAATTACTGCTGATCTCATGTGTTATTTTTAATTGGAATTAATTTGGGATTTGGGTCTGTTGTCTTAATCACATGAAGTGATTTATGCTATATGTGATTTGTGATTTATGATTTATGGTATGTATATTAAGCTTTATACACATATATTTGACATGAATAAATGTAATTCCAAATATTTTTCTCCATCAAAGTTATCAGCTTCAACTGGCAAAACTTTCCTTGAATTTTTAAACACAAATTTGAAATATTTTAAACATACTTGAGGGCATATATTTACTACTTTATAAACTTTCAAGCAATTACAAGAGTAAAAATGGAGAAGAAAAACTGTAAAGTGTTACAGTTTAAAACCTTCTTAAGGTCAAGGACAGATATGGATATTGTTGGCAGCTTTTTATTATTGTTACTTGATTGGAAATGGATTTTGAAATACTGGAAGAGGAGAGGCTGGCTTGGATTCTGAAGAGCTAAATTAGAAGGCTAAGAACTTCTTTTTCAAGTGATTATTTTATTCTATGTAATCTTTCATTGTTTGAGGTCAAGAAAAAAAATAGCACAGCTTTATGTCCTGTGTTTTTAGTGCAATTGCAACGTGGGCCCGCTACATTTAGGTACTTTCTAAAGAACTAACAGATTGTAGATTTTTGAAGGTGGACAAATTTGCTTGTCCTCTTTCAACTATGAAACCAGATTTGAAACAAAATTTTTTATTGTCTACTGAGCAACTTTTCTGTCTACTTTTGATTGAGACCACAAGTCATTTATTAAATCTCATGAAGTCATTTAGAGCCAAAGTTCCCAGGGAGAAATGTTTGTGCTTCTATTCTTAGAGTTACAGGAAAGCCTAGTGGTGAAGAGTTTTGGGCTTTGAAGTCAAGAAGCTTGAGTTTGCACCCTAGCTTTATCACTTAGCAGTCAGGTGACACTAGCTCATTTCCTAAGCCTAAATCTCTTCATCTGTGAAGAAGGGCACAGTTGGCAAGGAAAGATAATCACAAGGAAAAGAGAAGGCTAAAATGAATCCTGTTGAGTTTGGTTAGAATTGCAAGTGCCAGTATGAAATGATGATTTTATTTATGCATTTAGTAGATTGATAGAGACCAGTGTGTGCGAACACGTAAAATGTGTGTGTGTGGTGCATTAGCTCTGAGAGACTCTAGAAGCAATGAAATCTTAGTACTAATGAGTATACCTTGAGTCCATAATTTATTTTCTACATTTAATTCTCCAATAAGTGGTACTAATTTGCTTAGAGAGAAATAGCTAATTTCAGGACTGAGTCATAGAAAGCATAAGATGAACCTGGAACATTTTAAACCAAGTGAATAAGAAGTGGTCAAACAGCGTTAAGGGAAACCTCAAGAGAATATAGGAACCAACTCAAAGGATTTCTCAATGGCTAAGTATGAAACAATTAAAACAAAACAAATCAATAATAGACAAACAGACCTCTGGAACAGAATAGAGAGCCAAGAAGTAATCCCACATGTTTATTACCAGCTGATTTTCAACAAAGATACTAGGAACACTCATTGGAGAAAGGACAATGTTTTTAATAAATTTGTTGCTGGGAAAATTGGATATCCACATACAGAATGAAACCAGAACCCCATCTCTCATCAGTTACAAAACAGAACAAAAACAAAAACAAAACAAAACAAACAAAACAAAAAAAAAACCAAAAAAACCAAAATAGATTAGTGACTTAAATGTGAGATCTGAAACTATGAAGCTACTAGAAGAAAACAGGGAAGTGTGCGATGTATTGGACTAGGCAAGGGAGTTTTTGGAAATTATCCCAAAACTGCCAAGGAAAAATAAACAAATGGAATTACACCCAACAAAAAAGACTGCTCAGCCAAATAAACAATCAACAGAGTGAAGATACAAACAAACTAAAGAATGGGAGAAAATATTTGCAAACTATAATATCTGACAGGGGTTAGTATCCATAGTATATAAGGAACCCATCAAAAAATAACAAATATAAACAAACAAACAAACAAAAACTAAAAATGAGAAATAAACCTAAAAAGACATGTCTCAAAAACACAAATGGCTAGCAGATATATAAAAAATGCAAATCCAAAACCTATTTAGGAACCTTCTCTACTTCAGCAGGAATGGCTATTACCAAATAGATAAAAGATAACAAGTATTGTTGAGAATGTGGAGGAAAGGGAAAGCTTGTACAATGTTGGTGGAAATGCAAATTAGTACAGCTATTATGAAAAACAGTATAAAAATCCCTCACAAAGTCAAAAATGGAACTATCAAATGATTCAGCAATCTCATCACTGGGTATATATCCAAAGGAGATGAAATCAGTATTGCAAAGAGATATTCATACTCCCAGGTTTCTTATAGCATTATTCACAATAGCCAAGACATGGAAACAAACTTTGCATTCATAAAAATATGAATGGATAAAGAAAATGTGGTACATATACATGCAGAAATACTATTTGACCATTAAAAAAATAAAGTCCTGTCCTTTGCAACAACACGAATGGAAGAGAGTATTAGGCTAAGTGAAGTAAGTCAAGCATAGAAATACAGGAATTCAAAAAAAGTTGAAAACAAAAAGAAAAATAACTCAATTATAAATGGGTGAAGGAAGAAATACAGCTGGGTACAGTGGTACACACCTGAAATTTCAGCAGCTCAGAAGGCTGAGACAGGAAGATCAAAAGTTCAAAGCCAGCCTCATCAATTTAGCAAGGCCCTAAGCAACTTGGTGAGACCCTGTCTCAAAATAAAATATAAAAAGTGATGGACATGTGACTCATGGGTTGAGTACCTCTGGGTTTAATCCCTGGTTGAAAGAAAGAAAAAAAGAAAGAAAGAAAGAAAGAAATGCTCAACATCTGTAACAATCAGGGAAATGCAAATTAAAACTACATTGATACTTCATCTCACTATAGTGAGACTGGCAAATGTCAACAATACAAATATAATAATATATGTTGCCAATGATTTAGGGAAAGAGGTACACTCATATATTATTGGTGGAACTGCAAATTATTGCAAATTATTGGAAAGCAGAATGGAGTTGCTTAAATATTAGAAATAGAATCATCATATGATACATATCCCACTCCTGAGTATATATTCAAAAGATTTAAAATCAGCATACTATAGGATTACAGCCATATCAATGTTTATAGCATTTGGCAATTCAGGATAACCAATCAATGGAACTAACCAAAGTATCCTCCAATAGAAAAATGGATAAAGAAAATGTGGGATAAATTGAATATTATTTAGCCATAAAGAAGAATGGAATTGTGGTATTAGCTGGTGAATGAATGGCCCAGAGATTATCATGCTAAAGTGAAAGAAGCCAGACTTAGAAAGCCATAGGTCAAATGTTTCATTTGATTTATGGAAGCTAGTCCAAAATAAGGGAAAAGGGGGAAGAGAGAGAAAGAGAAGGAATGAAAGGGACAACAGAGGGGTTAATCAAAATAAAATAAAGATTGGTGTACTAGATGAAGGAGACTGAGGTGGAGGGAGAAGGAATAGGAATAAGGAAAAACAGAATGAATGAATCTGACCTAACATTCCTATGTACGCATATGAATATACCTCAGTGAACCTCAACATCATGTATACCCACAAGACACTAACTATTAAACAAAAACAAACTAAAAGTAAATAGCAGAAAGATCAGCAGAAGAATGGAGCAGGGGCATAGGAAAAGGGGGGCAAAGGGGAAATACTGGGAACTGAAATAGAGCAAATTACATTTTATGCTTTTATCATGATGTCAAAATAAATTTTAATATTATGCCTAATTAAAAACAAAAACAAAAAAAGCAATAAAAAGAAAAAAAAGAATTACTTAAATTGAAGCACTTTTACTTTTTTAACATAAGGAACCAAGCAGCAAAAAAAAAAAAAAAATAGTGTAAAAAAAGAAAAGAAATACAAATACCATGTAATCTCACTCATACATGGAAATTAAAAATCAATCTTTTAAAATTTGAGAGCAGAATGGTGGCTGACTGAGATTGGGAAGAGTAAAGGGGAGGGGTGGATGGGGGAAGACGGATTGGGTACCAAGTTATAGTAAGATAAGAACAAGAAGTTCTGATGTGCTATTGCCCAGTGGAGTGACTATAGAGAATGACAGTTTGTGGAAATATCAAAAAGTTAGAAGAAGAGATTTGGAATGTTTTCACCAAAAAGAAATCATAAATGTTCGATGAGATGGATCTGTACAACTTGATTTAAACATTGTATAATGTACAGTGCATCAAAATATCATATGGTACTCCATAGATATGTACGATTTTACGTTTTAATGTATCAGTCAAAATTAAATAAATATAAAGTCATATACTCTCAACTGATCTAAAAATATGATGAGCTATGGGTTCATGTTTCTATAAATACAGAAATGAATCACAGATAAATGGGGTGAAGGAAAAACTTTCCTTGCAGTGGAATATAGAGATCATGATAATAGAAAAATAGCAAATCGCCTCATAAGCTCACAATAAAAAAGGGGTTATAAATAAGACAAAGGAAACCTATATGGAAACTTTTCAAGTTAAGTATGGCTAGAGTGACTCTAGGATTAAGGAAAGATATTTCACAGTGATCAAATGTCAGTTCATCAGGGAATATCACACTTTTAAAATGGTATGCATTTGATAACGTAGCTTAAAATTGCATAAAGCAGAGCTCAACTAAAAAAAGAAAGTTTAAAATCCCTCTTTCAATGTTTGTATAAGTATTTTTTATAAGATGGACGAATGTTAGGATATAGCTTAAAAATATGAAAAAGAAAAGAAAAACAACAAATTACTATTTGCAAGCCTCAGAGTGTGTAACCTCAGGGCTGCAAAGGCCCCAGCATACAGTTTTGCCATCCCAAAGAGAGAACTTGGAGGACTCAAGAAGTCAGCATCACTTGTATAGTAGTTTTCTGATTTAATCAGGTAGAAAAATTGACTAAACCCAATCTGAGAGACACTTTTAAAAATAACTAGCCACAAGTCCTCAAAAGAGTCAATGTTATGAATGACAAGGAAAGACAGAGTAACTATCCTAGATCAAAAGAGATTAAACAGATATGATAACCATGTGCAATACATGATCCTGAACTAGATCTTGGCCTTCAATAGAAAGTCATGTGACAATTAGCAAAAATTGAAAATGTCCACACATTAGATAATATCATCCTATTGATGTTTTGCTCTTGATTTTCACCATTTTACTATTAATGTTGTTGATGTTAACATTTGGAGAAGCTGAATGACAAGTACTAGTTTTACAGATTCTGTAAGTTTAAAATTATTCCAAAATGAAAAGTTACAAAAATAATAATTGCTTCAGGGAGTGTTAAGTGAGTGAATGACATGACATATGCAAATAGCCTAACAGAGAATCCTTCACATAGGAAGTGCTTATCACTATTGTGATTTTCTTTTCTTCCAAGGTATTTATTTACATATTCTCCAGAGGACGCAAGAGAGACAGGAGAAAAAGAGGGAATGCAAACTTAGCAGTTTATTGGCTTCCTTTATGAATCATGAATTTATGAAGAGAATCAAACAATTAGAATACATTGAAATTATGCCAGCTCACAAACGACTTATCAGGAAGTACCTTTATTTTTGTTACTTTGAGTTCCTATCATTAACATGTGAAATCTTCTATAATCCTCTTCCATAATTTGTAATGTAGCTAAATTCTCTTTCTTAATTATAAAGACTCATTAATAAAGGACCTTTAAACAGTGTCATTTACATAGTATACTTTAGTAAATGCTACTAATCATCCACCTTGTTTTGCACATTTATATTAACAAGCCTTCATATGTTACCATACAGTAATAAGAAACATGATTTGTGTTTACATAGTATGAGAAAATATTCTCAAGGTTGGATTTTTATATTTCAACACCCTTCATTCTCATAATGAGATATAATTTTATTCTCTTTATACATGAGAAGACTGAAGCACAGAGAGATTAAGCAACATATAAAATGTCACAGAGTTCAAAAGGTTGAGCTGGGCTTTGAGCCCAGTCAGTTTTTTTAAAAATTTTTTTTTTCTTCCCAGAACCCTTAACTCACAACCAATGCACTAGAGTCTTGGGAATCAGAAAAGCAGCACAAAAATACAATACCAAACAGTATAGAATAACTGGCTGTACTCAATTTTAGTGCTATACAACAAGTTGCTACTAATAGTGGCTTAAAATGAAATTTTTTTTTTTAATTTCAGAGTTTTTGTGGGTCAGGAGTCTGTTACATTTTAGCTGGAGTCCTAGTTATTCAGGAAGAACAAGATGGTATGAAGATGTTCACCATCTCTGTCCTCATTTGGACGCTTGCATAGATGTCTTTCCTGGTGAAGGTATGGCTAAGGGCCCTGTTGTCTTGTTAAATATTGGTGGGGCCTATCTTTAGGTCCAAGGAACTTCTCAGGTCCCTGCCACATTGCCCTCTCCAGACTTTCTCATACTTCCATCCACTCTGACTTCAGGAAGGACCAAGTCCCTTTTAAGTGTTTATCTATCTGCACAAACTATTCTGATGAACTCAAATCAGCTGTTTAACAATATTTATAGGCTGAATTTTATCAACTATATGTTGTTCTCACCCTGTACCTCAGAATATGGACTGTATTTGGACAAAGAGCCTATAAAGAGGTAATTATGGTAAAGTGGGGATATATGCCTAGGACCTAATTCAGTAAGACTCCTGCTCTTGAAAGAAATGCAGCTTAGAATATCCACAACACACAGACAGAGGGGTCCCCATGGGAGGATGGCCATCTGCGAGCCAGGAGAAAGGTCTTACAATGAAACTAACCCTGCTAACATCTTGATCTACCAGCCTCTAGAACTGTGAGACACAATTATCTGTTGTTTAATTATCCAATCTGGAGAATTTTGTTATGGTAGCTCTAGCAAACTAATACAACAAAGCAATTACAGAACATTTCCCATTGCATTTACATGGTCTGCCTGTACTCAAGGAAAAGAGATCATACAAACCGTGTATCAAGGGATGAGAAATGACAGGAATTCTGCCTACTGTACTGTGCATAGATGCTTCTAAGTATATATTCAATTCATTGATATTCAGAGGAGTGTTCCAATTTGAATAAGATAGTTGATAGTTGTGGGTGAATCTATAGAGAAGTGGAAAGATAACATGTAAAAAGGGTATTCAAAAGAACATCCTATAGTCTCAGGTCAGTAAAAATAAGTGTCAAAAACCTTTAGAGCAATAGCAGAACTTTCCACTTAAACTGCTTTGACGAGACAATGCTTACTTATTAAGTTAGTCAAGTTATACTGATTTTGAAACTTTTCATAAAAAAAATTTCATGCATTCGCCTAATATTTCAGTATGTGAACTGTACTTTAGGCTCATAGTTTGGCCTATAAGTCAAATATTAACCAGATTGTGCCTTCTATTCTCATGTACCAAATTTATCTACTGTATTCTACAAGACTTGTGTACAATTTTAATCCTCCTTGAAAGTGATGTTCCAGGAAATTATGGAAAGGAAGAGGCATAAGCTAAGTTGGATCCAGAAAAAAAAAAAGTTAGGTAATGTTTTTTGTTGATGTCTCAATGTTCCTTCTTCATATAAATATTACCTTGAGGGTCTTTCTCCCCAGAATTTTCTTCTCTATTAGTCAGCTTTTTAATACTGTCACCAAGATATCCAACAAGAACAACTTACAGGAGGAAAAGTTTAATTTTGGGCTCATAGTTTCAGAGGTTCAATTAATGGTCAGCTGGCTCCATTGCTCTAGGCTTTTGGTAAGGCAGAACATCATGGCAGAAAGGTGTGGTTGAGGACAGCTGTTCAGCTATTGGCAGTCAGGAAGCAGAGATGATAGATGGATGGAGAGATAGATACAAGTGACAAAATATAAACCTCAGTGACCTACTTCCTATAGCCACACCCTCCTTGCCAACAATTACCAGTTAGTCCATTCAAATTATTAACCCATCAAATGGATTAATCCACTGGTTAGGTGATAAACTATCATAATCTGATCATTTCACCTCTGATTATTCCTGTAATGTCTCACACAAGAACTTTCAATGGACACCTCATATCCAAGCTATAACAACCCCCTCTTTCTTTCCATCAAAGTCACCAAATTATTCTCATGAAGGGATGCAATAATAGTCACTGACAGCATCATTTCAATTAAATTTGTAGGACCTGTACAGGAGACTTGCTATTTAAGACTTCTTTCTTGCTAAAAAATTCTAAATAGTATTTCTTAAGAAAATACCATATATTTGTCTAGTAGATAGATATTTTCTGGTATTATTCTTCAGTTATGTTTGTATCCAACTACTGAGCAAGGTCACTGACTACTTCCTTGATAATTGAGCCAGGCAGGTTCAGAATTGCTACCAGTTGAATATGGTATTGGACGTAAAACCTGACAAAGTCAAAAGAAACACGCATTAGTTCAGCCACAAAGAAGAATGGGTATTTGATTTTATATTTTGTATGAAACAGTTTGGATTAGCTAGGTTTTAATGTTCAATATCTAATTAAGAATTTTGTATCAGATAAAATCTACAATATATCAATGCCTACAGTAGAATGAAACTACTCTACATAATCTATACAAGAACTAAGATTAGCCACATGCAGAAAATTTTTCCAATGTCCCTTGTTTTCAGATGTAATGCACATTTCAGCATTTGTCTTTGGTTAGCAGTTAACTATGACTTGCTAATTATGGAACGATTCCATAAATTTTAATGGTAGAAATGAGTCAAAAAGATGCTATAACTCTATGAAGTACAAAGTATATGGTAGAATTTAGGAGAATATAAGTCAAATGCTGAGGAACTCTTAAAAATAGTTTTTGTCTCATTGGTTGCTTGAATGCAGGCAGAGGGGAGGGCATGTAGAAGTTCTGGTAGGCAACATTCCTTAAGGTTTATATGTGACTCTTTCCATGGGGGGGGGGTGAAGAATGGACTCTGACACTCTGTCATGCATATTCATGAGAATAAGTTCTTTAGAAAATTCTCAGAAACATACATTTGCCTCTATAGGATTAGAGTTTCATTCTGCATATTGATAAATCTTAGAATTGCTTTCTTCTGTTCATTTACTCTTAAGTATCTTAGAGGAAAAGAGATAGCTGAGCTACTGTCTTAGTCCCATTATGACTTTATTAAGAGTAATGACAGTAATAATAAAAGTAAAAATGATTTACAACTGTGAAGTGCTTCGTATTTTTTGTTGTATTTTCATAGAAATATGGGAGAATAGACTTAAATGTCTTTGAATATTCCCTTGGGGTAGTTAAAGTGAGTTATAAATAAGCTTCTATTACATGAAAAGAACATAAGGCTCAGAGAGAATAAGTACTCGAGTTTCTACAGCTCATAAAAAAATGAACTAAGCCTAGAATCCAAGCATTTTGATTCTTTTGAGGCAGATATGTTTATATTGTAGACATATGGTTTATATCTATCTCTATTTTAATGATAGTAACATAGAAGAGCTTCCAACAGTCATTACCTTTTAAATAGATGTTTAAAAATATCTATGTTTAGTAAGCATATTACTTGAGTTGGTATCATTGTTATGCAATATCCAAAGGTAGGTGTGTGTGTGTGTGTGTGTGTGTGTGTGTTGTGTGTGTGTCTGCACACTGGTATACTTTCAGTTGAAATGGGGGTCAACTTATTCCTGATTCCCTCTTCATAATTTCTCTTAGCCATGGAGACACAGGGAAAAAGAATATGATTGTATAATTGGATTTTTTTTTTCAATTTCAGTAGAGAGCTAACATCTCAATTTAGCCATTAATAGCAAAGACTATGTAATAGTAATAGTGCAACTGCATCGGGCTTAGAATTCTTTGTAACTATAATATGCAGACTTCTCTAATTTTCTCAGTGACTGTAGAAATTGAGAAAATAATAACTAAAGCTGAAAACAATGAAATAGGATAATTATAGAAAGAACTAATAAAAGAATAAAGAAATAAGACAGATTGGTGAACGTTTTGTCCACAATTTACCTGAGACTGAAGCAGATGTAGAAATCCACCTTGATCATCTCCCAGTGAAAAAGAGATCTGTGTATATATAGGTAAGTTGCTATTTATGGTAGTGAAAGCAGACAGTGACTTGGAATTAGGGAAAGGAATATGCCTTTGTAGTCTTTCTCCTTTTTCATTATTGGCAGGGGTAAATATAGTATCCTTTAGACCGTCTTTGCTAATTCAGCTTTATGGAGTTCATTTTAACTGTAACATTATTTGTACTAATTATAATACTGGAATTTACTAGCTAAGATTATTTGTTGAATGAACTCATTTTATTTAAACAACATTCTTTTTTTTTTTTTTTAGTAAATTACAGAGATTTATTTTTTACAGTTCTGGAGGCTGGGGAGTACAAGATTCAGGTAGATCTGGCATCTGGTGAGTAAAGTTGACTTCTCTCTTGGGCCTCTTTTATAAGAATGTTAATTATGTAAGTGGAATTTCTTTGCCCTTTAATCACTTTCTAATATCATTACCACCTTGATATCCAAAAAGCATTCTAGGGTAACTATAGAATATTAATTTTGCTGGGGAAGAAATTGTAGTTGAGATTCTATTACTTGTTCGAGATCCCATAGCCGAAGGTAAGTGGCAAAGCTGGGCAATAAATTCAGCTGGGTTACTTCAATTATTCAACTATTCAGAAAACATTTCTTGACGGCCATGTGCCATGTTTTGCTCTGGGTGCTGGGGACAATTAATGAGCTAGTATTGTGAGTTCTCTGCTCTCAGGGAGATAAACTTCTGTTTGGGGTAATAGATAAGTAAAATAATTAAATAAATAAATATTTTGGGGGCTGGGGATGTGGCTTAAGCGGTAACACGCTTGCCTGGCATGCGCGGGGCACTGGGTTCCATCCCCAGCGCCACCTAAAAAAATAAAATAAAGATGTTGTGTCCACTGAAAACAGAAAAATAAATATTTAAAAATTTTCTCTCTCTCTCTCTCTCTCTTTAAAAAAATATTTTGAAGGTTTTGGTTAGTTCAAATGTAGTTGATCAACATGAGGTCAATACTTTAGGTAAGATGGTCAAGAGAAGGCTTCTCTGATGAATACATGTTTTGATCTCACCTTTGGCATCTGAGAGAGAACCAGCTTGATTGCATGAAGACTCCAGGGCATAGCATGTGTCAGGACCCTGAGGAGGAATGAGCTTGCCTTGGCATATAAAGAATGAAAAGAGGTCACTGCGGGTAGAATATATGAGTAAAGGGGGACTATATGAAATAAAATGAGGCAAGCTAGGTAAAAAGAGGCTAAACCATGTTGAGGAGGAATTTAGATTTTATTGTAGAAACTCTTTTAAAATGGAAGACTTAGAGAGTGAAAGGAAAATTAATGGGTAGTAGTTTTAAAATTGGGAAGACATAGCAAAATTATTTGTGAAAAACAATCTGGACCACAAGTTCTCTCTTGTGTTGCTCACATATCATTTCTATTGTAATGTTCCTGTCTCCTTCTAGATTGTTTGGAGATAAGGTTAGATCAGCTGGCTGGGTCTTTATCCTGGATGAGTTAGACAAACGCCTCTTTAGAAAAGGAGAGCTATATTCAATTCCATAGATCCAGATCCAGGAAATTGCTCCTCTTCTTCATCTATGGTAGGGTGAAATGGGGTATAATAAGGAAGTGCTTAGGACAGTCTATATACCCTAATTAAGAGGGCATTTGCCCTATAGGGAATGTCCTTAAGAGTCTTTGAATAAATGAAACAAAATTAATAGAACCCTTTAGTTAATTAAAGAAAAATAGGTAAACTTATCTTGGTCCATTTTTACTATTATAACAAATACCAAAAACTGTGTAATTTATGAGGAACACAAATGTATTTCTTAGAACTTTATTTGTTTTTTTTTTTTTTTTTTTTAAAGAGAGAGTGAGAGAGGGGAGAGAGAGAGAGAATTTTTAATATTTATTTTTTAGTTCTCGGCGGACACAACATCTTTGTTGGTATGTGGTGCTGAGGATCGAACCCGGGCCGCACGCACGCCAGTCGAGCGCGCTACCGCTTGAGCCACATCCCCAGCCCTTTCTTAGAACTTTAGAGGATGGAAAGTCCAAGAACTAGATGTGGGCATAGGGTACTGATGTGGGCTGCTCTCTGCTTCCAAGATGGCACCTTGTTGCTGTGTCCTTTCATGACATCAATTCCTTCACCTGTGTCCCCTTCCATAAAGGAGCTAATTCCATTCATAAATGACTCATGACTTAATCACTTCTCAAAGGGTACACCTCATAATCTGTTGCATTTGTGATTAAATTTGAATAGGAATTTGGAGCAGGCAACATCATTCAAAACAGTGCCTCATTCCTAAATTCTTTTGGAAAAAAAAAGTCAAATGAGAAAACTTTTTTAAAATGAAGGAATATTGAAAAATGGGGAAATGATACTTGAAATTTATATTTAGTTTGCTTCTGTTTTGTTTTCTTGCATTAGTTCATATTTGGACAAGCTTGTAGTTAATAATCAAATAATGTTTTTACCTAAGAAGTAAAGAGATAACATTATGCTTTATCCTTGTATGTAATTCAGAGATTAAGTATAAGTTTCTATAATAGATTATATGTGTGAGAAGTGACAGTAATTCAATTTTGATGATTAACTTTTTTCATTACCTTTTAATCCTAAAGTATCTTTCCTTAAGCTGAGTATTCTTAGCCTGTTTTGGAAAGGAAGCTTCAGGTACTCAAATTCTATGATCATTTCCAAGCAAAGTTTCACTTAAAAATTAAAAGAAACTAAAGATAATTACTGTATTACTTATTAATTATGGACTAAATAAAATTGTTGACATGTGTCCATCTTATTTGTATGAGTCAAAATTTTATATTTTTTCTTAATACATTTCTATAATTCTCTCTTCAAAAGAAACTCAAGGATAGAATTACTGTGAATTTAATAGCTTACAGGTTTTTATTGAGTGGGTGGGGGTGTACATGTGTATCTTAAGATTGAAAGAAGAAATTATTGACTTTTTATAAATCTTAAATATTTCAGATAGCTGTTAAAATATCCTTTAAAGAAGATGGAATGTAGTCTAAGTAGCTGTGTTTACAGAGTGAAAGCAGTAATAATACTTTATTGTTATGGTGAGAAATAGTTTCCTCTTTACCCTTGTTTTCAAAGTCCACTCATCTGCCTATGACTTATGTAAGGACAGGGACGATATTATTGTGAATTACTTTATCTGTAAAGGCAAAATGATATAGAAATCAAAGTTGAGCTATGGCCACAATTTTCTCTTCATTTTTGAAAGTCTCTGCCTTCCTACATGTGCTAGATACATTACATGTCTCATTTCCTGAAACTGTTCTTCAAAAATAAATCCCATGTGTTAGACTATAACCTTGGGGTGAATTTGCCTCTCAGAATTCCCCCATATTAGTACTTCTCAGTTTTCTCTTGTGGATATCTCCTTTTATTGGTGTCCCTAGGAACCAAATAATTTGGGAAGGCCTATAGATATTAATTGATATCCCTTGAGACTTAAACATGAAGCTTTAGAGGCTGGGGATATAGGTCAGTGTTAGAGCACTATCCTAGCATGTGCGAAGGCCTGGGTTCAGTTTCCACATACACAAAAAAGGATACAGTTCTAATGATAGAATTCCAGGCCTCTTGCCAGGCTGAGACATGGGAAACAGTTCTCAGCTTGATTTTCCAACTAGACCACACAGATGTTGGTTCACTCTATTTGCTTATACTATTCCTTCTGCCAAATGTCACTTTCTAAGGCTGATGAGTAAACCAAATAACTAACTATAGCCTTAATTAGAACAACCAAAGAAGGAGAGAAGGAGATTATCAAGGATATATATATATATATATATATATATATATATATATATATATATATATATTCTCTTTTATTTTAGAATAGTAAATTCTAGTAGAAATGACTTACTTTTTGTCACCCTTAAAATAATGAATTTTAGTAGTTTCCCCTTTACATTTATGCAGTGTGCTGGATCTAGGAGCCTGTATGTATCTGTGAACACATATACACCTGAGTGAGTGTGTGTGTGTGTAGATGTTAGTGTACGAATAGACACAGTGAACAGGTCAAAATATTGAGCAGAGAGAGACTAAAATACTTGAACACTTTGTCAAAATAAGTTAGATTCTCTATTTTGTTTATTTTGAAATCACATGAAATATGTATTTGATGACTACCTTCCAGGAATATGGAATGGAAGACAGTGCTGCTCAGTACCTCACCCATTCCAATAGGCTCAGGAAGCTGCTGCTCATCAGGCCCATGTGCACAATGTGAATGTTCTCCTGAAAAAGAGGGGAAATCAATAAAGTGCATGTGTAAGAAGTAGAACAATAAAATTCATGGCTATTCTATAAGTGAATTGAAGTGAATATTCTATGCCATAGACCCCACCTTTAGAATAGATTGCTTATTACTGGATTCAGAAACACAGAAAAAAATAAATGCAAAGATTTTAGATAGGAGAATCTTTTAGAATTTCAGTGTAAATTTTTAAATAAATATGAAAGATTTCCTCATGGGTATTGAGATAGAAGGGCAAATACAAATTAAAAACACGAGGCTTACATATCCTTATTAAAAATAACATAAGAGACTCCTTATTTGCATAAAAGCTTTGTAGTATATACTAATGATTGCTAACATTTATTTAGTACTTAGCAATGCTTGGTACTAGATGTTTCATTGGCAATATTTACAAGGGTATCAGCTAGTCAGTTTTTTAACCAAGATTCGTAACACAGGCAGAATGAATTTCCTGCACATATTTTTACAAGTGACTTTACTCCATCTCCACAAATAACATAGGCGATATCTGGTGTTACCTGAATCCTTGGGTGAAGGCCCTGTCCTAGGGTCCCAACTGGTCCCAACACCCATACCAATATGCCAGTCAAACCAAGGAGCAGTGGAGTAGTGGTATAAGACCAGAAAGGAGCTTTAATCAGCATGGCCATGCTGGGAAAAACAGAAGTTGGGGTAGAGTGAATAAAGATCTGTCTTTAAGGGATGACAAAAAATTGAAGGTTTTATAGAAAATGGGTTCAGAGGGAAGTTAGGGGCTTGCATGATTGGGGGTTTGCATAGTGAGCAGAGTAGGTCATCATGACTAAGTCCATAGTCTTCTTGATCCTTTTCTTAGGGCTATTTCTGTGAGGTGAGTCTGGACAAGTCCTTATTGCTTGACAGAGTAATTGGGTTTCCATTAGATGATTACTCCTGCTTGGCAGCTTCAGCTCCTGTCATGGGGTAACTGCTATCATTTGGTGGGGTGATCTCATCGTGGGGTGATATGCCTGCAAGACTCTGCTGTTCCTGGAATCCAAGGTGACTGCAAGTTTAGAGCAGTAACTGGAGGTCTTCTAGGCACCATTCCAGGGGTCCAGAACAGGAGGTTGTCAAAGCTGGCTGTTGACTGTCCCTGCAAGTTATGAAAATATCTTGGTTACTCTTTATCTTGGTGTCCTTTTTTTTTTTTTTTTCACTTTGTTGAGAGCATCTCTCTCTCTCTCTTTTTTTTTTTTTTTTTTTTTTTTTTTTTTTGTGTGTGTGTCCTTAGTCTTGAAGGGGGACAAGATAGGTTAGGTAAATTTAGGGCTAATAAACCTGTATTACGCTCTTTAAGTGATTAACATGCCTATGTGCAGAGCTGAGCAGGGATCTCACTCAAAGTTTAAGGTGATAAAGTTGACAGGTACAAAAATGAACACTGAGATGCCAAGCTTTATACTGTTTTTAGTTACTCAGTGGGTATCTACAGGCTCAAGTGAATGGTCAGTGTCTTTTTCAAAAGCACTTTCTAGTTCTCTGTTATACAAGTTCACCACTACTTGTTGAAACCATCAAAGCTAATATGAAAGAAAAAATAAAATGACAGATGTTAACAGTTCAATTACAGATTAAAAAAAAACTAAAGAACCCTTATATCTACTATAGTTTTAGTAGACTTACATAATACTACTAATAATAGGGTAAACAACTTATAGTTATTTAATACTTAGGTAAACAAGTTATTTTCACCAAAGTGGTAGCTACTGTTAGGTTTGCATAGTGTGAAGGCTGGAATTTTCATTTACCTTAATAACTTTGAAAGGCAGTCTCCTTGTTAGCAGTCAATTTTGGACTACAGATTTCTTCTAATTATCCAACACTTTGGATCTGTATGGTTGTGCTGGTTTTCTGAAATCTGTTGTTGAAGGAGCCAGGTTCTTGGGTCCAGAGAAAGTGGAAATAAGACAGACCCAGGGGAAATTGAAATATATATGCAAGATCTTGCTGGTGCTTCTGCTTAAGCAAAAACAGCTCCCACTGAGAATGTATCAGTCTGTCCCCTGGAACAAAGAAAGGGACCAATTTATATGCATATCTAGGGGTAGGCTAGAGCCTAGCAATTTTCATTGGCTTGGGCATAGTTTTACAGGAGTCCTCCTGTCGTCCCCTCCCGCAACAAACACTTTGGCCTTGAGGAATAATCTGGCAGCCTGAAGCCCAGAGACTCTTAGATTTCTCTTATTTGTGTCCCTCTTGAACAAACATCCTAGTCTTGTGATAAGGATACATTGCTGCAGCTGTTCAGAAAACTCATAGGTGCATGAAAGAAAACACAAATCATGTAAGCAATAGGCTAAGAGACTGGGATTTGGCCTTTAGCCCTTTGTGGTGATTCCTGTTACAGAGCAAGGTCCTGCCGCAGAAACAAATCATGGGCAGAGTCCTCTCTTACCAATTTTGCAATCATGCCAGAACAAATAGACCCATCACCCAGAGTAGCATGAGAAGGGATAGGAAGGGATAGGAAGAGGATAAGAGGGCACTCTCAAAGAGAGAGAGTGGGTTACCTCAGAGAGAAGAACGTTGATCTCTCCTGCCCTCTAGTTTTATTGGGATCCCAGGGAACTTTCCAGAGAGTCCCTCCCAGGCCCACCTCCTAACTTTTGACTGAAAGCAGGATTGCATCAGACTTCCAAGTCCCCACAGTGCATGGTCTTAACCTGTGGAAGGGCAATTTGACATGCTAAAGATCCATGGCAACTCCAAGTCACTGTAGGCTATGCTGACCCATTCTAATTGTAATTTGAGAAATTTCAGATTCTATATTAGGGAGGATTTGCTCCTAATTATCACGTCTCCCTGAGTTCTTGAGTCTGGTCTATGTAAAGGTCTTAGAAGAACCCCTACTTTGCAGTAACTATGTTTCTACTTATCTCTAGGAGGTGCCTTTTGGACCTGCATTTCTCCTAGAGATATCAGGTTGTTTGCTGAGGAATGTGGTATATCTTATTGACTTTAGTGAGGCAGAGCTGCAGGTAAACAGCTTTTGTAAAAAAAGTGTGTGGAGGCGGGTCATCACAGTATGCCCCAGTTATGTAATTATCTCCTCAATGTAAATCTCCCACTGCTCACATCTGTCTGTTACCTATCCATCCTCCAATAGTTTCATCCTTTATCTAGTTTATCCTTGGAGATGTTATGGAAAAAGCATCCAGGCTTTTGATGCACCTGGTTTTTGAGGTTGATAAAATTATTTGAGAGAGTAAGCGGGTATGGAGGAACACATATCCTATATTAGTGTACAATGAATCTTGTGTTAAGGTGGAGAGCAGGAAAAATCTCACACTTTTAATGGTTGACAGGCTATGACTTAAGGTCTTGGGAGTGAGTGTACTTACTCTTTTCTATGGGGATTCCTGACTGTCTTACTTACAAATTGTGTTCTTTTTTTTTTTTTTAAATATGCATGTAATAGCCCACTTTAAATTTTTTTGGTCAGCATTTTTTAGGAAAAGTATATTTAAAAAAATGTTAATCATAAATGGACACATTATCTTTATTTTATGTATTTATTTATTTTTATGTGGTGCTGAAGATCGAACCCAGTGCCTCACATGTGTGAGACAAGCACTCTTCCACTGAGCCACCATGTCAACCCCAGGAAAAATGTTTTAGTACTTGTCTCTTTGGCTGTATGTTAGGAAAACCAAGTCTCAAGAGTTGCTGCATTATGTGCTGGATGTGGATACGTTAATGAGACTCAGGAACCACAGGTAGAGTCCTGACATAGGTTATCATGCCCACCCTACACATAACAGGGTCATTCTAGAAGTGTGGGATATTGAAAAGTATCAATTGCTTCCCCTAGGTTTTCCCCCCACTTTTCTAAGTTGTATGATGGGAAGGGAATTGGGGTGAATGAGGTGATTTTAAAGTTTTGTGTAGTAATGATGGTAGGTGGGATGGGGTAGGTTAGGAAAGATGAGGTACAAAATCTTATAAAAAGAGAACCTCTAAAAATCAGCAGGTTAATTACAGAAGTAAAATAGTCATCAGACTTTGACCTTTCAGATGCCCCCTAAGTTCTTCCTGATGGCAGCCTTCTTAATAACAACATGGTATTATTCAGGTATTATAATCTGTTACCTCCTACAATAATTGCTATTTTATACTCTTATCCTTATCAGTTCTTCCTTTGGAAATTTAGAGAAATTTCCTTTATCTTTAATAAAAAATGTGTTTTCTTCTACAATTATTTTCTAAAAGATGACCCCATTCTTTTAAGTTTCAAGCAACATAAATCAAGCAAAAGCTTGATTATTTACAGTGAATTCTCACTATTTGAGGTAGTCATCTTCTATAAAGTCTTGGTAAACACTGAATTAGCACATAGTGGACCATTGCTTCTAGAAGAATAGGATGTTAGGCTCCTCCTGAGAACTGCTGCTCATCATATTTTCATCAACTGATTAACATATAACCTTGCTCTAGGTGTGTTTATGTTTAAAATATTTAACACATATTGTTAATTCATCAACATTTAGCTCATGGCCAAAAGCACCCTAAGTCATGTCTGAAAGAAGTTGATCTAACACTTCTGTTTTCTCCCTAAGGCAAATTAGAGCCTCTGGTACTTAGGAATTCTAGACAGCACTTCAGCACTGTTTGGGGACATTTTTAAGTAGCAAAATAGCCATTAAAAAGATGCAAAAATGTGAAAAATAGACCATGCAAGGTATACTTGTTTACAGGATGAGAGTTGGGATAGGAAGGCTGATTGTCACCTTGTTTAACCTCATCTGGCAAAGTGAACATGGGTTTATTATTTTTCTCTGATGTGTGTGTGTCTGTGAATGACCACAAAAGCACTGGGAATATTGTGAGCCAGTAGATGAATTAGCAAATATGAGGTGCTCCAATAATGAGGACAGACTGCATGTAGGTACTGACCTGGAGGCTACTACTCCATTACACTGTGAACTCCACCAGGGCAGAAAATAGGTATGTCTTTTTCACTGAAACATTATCAGGGCTAACACTAACTAAAATATAAAGAATCACCAACATTTGGTCTCAATATTTAGCTGGATTCTAAGATTTGGCATAAGGGTTGATCTTAGACCTAGGAGGGCTAGATTGCTAAGTGAGTACTTCAACAACATTTCTGACATCTCTGTCTTGCAGATGGTAAACAATGATATAATTAGATAGGTTAGCATCATATTTAATCAGTGTAACATTTCAGTAATGTGAACAAAGTATATCATTGAGATTTATTGTTAATTTGATTATTCCCTTTAAACATAGAAAATTATACATTATGTATGTATGAATTAAAACATTCTTCAGACAAATAAAAGAATGAGGAGAACATGGTATCATGAATAGTAAAGCAGGTAGAGAGTCTGAAACATCAGAAAGAGCCAGAAAGATAACCAAAGAGGGTTTCATTGAATCGAGCAATAAGACAGGTATTGCAAGTATTGAAAAGTATATTTTCCAATGACAGTGATGAGCAGGGATAAAAATGAAACATCAATGGATTGAGCTGTGGGAGATCTAAAAGTGGATATCCCAAAGAAAATTTTCTTTTTATTTATTTATTTATTTATATTTTTTTTATTGTTGGTTGTTCAAAACATTACATAGTTCTTGACATATCATATTTCACATTTTGATTCAAGTGGGTTATGAACTCCCATTTTTACCCCGTATACAGATTGCAGAATCACATCAGTTACACTTCCATTGATTTACATATTGCCATACTAGTGTCTGTTGTATTCTGCTGCCTTTCCTATCCTCTACTATCCCCCCTCCCCTCCTCTCCCCTCCCCTCTTCTCTCTCTACACCCTCTACTGTAATTCATTTCTCCCCCTTGTATTATTTTTCCCTTTCCCCTCACTTCCTCTTGTATGTAATTTTGTATAACCCTGAGGGTCTCCTTCCATTTCCATGCAATTTCCCTTCCCTCTCGCTTTCCCTCCCACCTCTCATCCCTGTTTAATGTTAATCTTCTTCTCATGCTCTTCATCCTTACTCTGTTCTTAGTTACTCTCCTTATATCAAAGAAGACATTTGGCATTTGGTTTTTAGGGATTGGCTGGCTTCACTTAGCATAATCTGCTCTAATGCCATCCATTTCCCTCCAAATTCTATGATTTTATCATTTTTTAATGCAGAGTAATACTCCATTGTGTATAGATGCCACATTTTTTTATCCATTCATCTATTGAAGGGCATCTAGGTTGGTTCCACAGTCTTGCTATTGTGAATTGTGCTGCTATGAACATCGATGTAGCAGTGTCCCTGTAGCATGCTCTTTTTAGGTCTTTAGGGAATAAACCAAGAAGGGGAATAGCTGGGTCAAATGGTGGTTCCATTCCCAGCTTTCCAAGAAATCTCCATACTGCTTTCCAAATTGGCTGCACCAATTTGCAGTTCCACCAACAATGAGCAAGTGTACCCTTTACTCCTCACACTTCAGATAGAGCCCTAATATCCAGAGTATACAAAGAACTCAAAAAATTAGACAATAAGATAACAAATAACCCAATCAACAAATGGGCCAAGGACCTGAACAGACACTTCTCAGAGGAGGACATACTATCAATCAACAAGCACATGAAAAAAGCTCAGCATCGCTAGCAGTCAGAGAAATGCAAATCAAAACCACCCTAAGATACCATCTCACTCCAGTAAGATTGGCAGCCATTAGGAAGTCAAACAACAACAAGTGCTGGCGAGGATGTGGGGAAAAGGGTACACTTGCTCATTGTTGGTGGGACTGAAAATTTTCTTTTTAACATATTTGCCTATTGGGGGAGGAGAGAGAGAGAGAGAGAGATAGTTTTCATGCTGATCACCTTTCTGTCTATGGGACAAAATAGATGCTAGGAGCCACAACCAAATAATATGACGCATGGCACTTTTGGTTGTAAGGTGACGCCAGCTAGCCATTGAGATGATATAATTATGTTAAGATTTGCATTCATATGGAAATTGGACTCCTGCTGTTCACCTTGGCCTGCTACGGGACTCATGTTTCAGGACTCCTGGAGAGTTCCCATTGGTTGGGGAAGGATAGTAGGAGGGAATTCCGGGGGAGGTCCTGGGCTCTGGTTCTGGTAGATGGGATCGCGTGGGTGAACCGGCTTGCTTGCCGGACGTGTACGTGGTATTGGCGGCATTTTCAAAAATAAAGTTTTGTTCGTGCTTGAGTGGCTCGTGATTCTGTGTCCAGCCAGACTGCGGCAATACCCAAGTAGAACAAATTAAAGGAGGAGAAGATTTATTTTTGGCTTATGATCTCAGAATTTTTACTCCATGCTCACTCAATCCCATGACTTTGGGCCTCTGACAGGCAGAATATCATGGCAGAAAAGGTGAGGTGGAGCAAAGTCACTCACCTCATGGTGCTTAGGAAGCAGAGGTTAAGAGAGAAGCCAGGGTTAAGATAGAATCATCCAGGGAAAAAAGCCCAAGGACCCACTTCCTCCAACTAGTCACCGTTTGCTAAGGTTTCCACTACCTCCAGATAGCCCTGAAATTGTGAATCCATCAATGGATTAATCTATCAATGAGGTCAGAACTCTCGTAATTCAATTACCTCTGAATGGCCCTGTCTCTGAACACTACTATCTTGGGACCCAAGACTTCCACCCATGAATTATTAGGGGACATTGCAGGTCCAAGCCTTAAGAGTTCCTAAATCCCTTAGTGTTTTTTTCCAATGTATCTGATATCTGCCTTTGGGCGGGGGGGGGGGGGGGGGGGCGGTGGGGGAGAACAACAACATCCATTACCAGTCTCTTTTGGTTTCCCTCTGCCTCTAGCCCTAACTACTCAGTAACATTTTATTTGGTTCCCAAGTTCTCACTCTCCCCTTACCACCAAACTACTGCTGCCTGATCAATGTTCCTAAAATGCTGCTATGATAGGATCTACTGAAAAGCTTTAGTAACTTCTCCATTTCCACAGAACTCAAGTCTGTCTTTTTCATATGTCATTGGAATCTTTTAACACTTGTCCCCAGATTACTTGTCCAGAATTATCGTCAGTAGTATTCTACATGAAACCATTAGGTGAGTCAAATTAAATTATTTGTTCTCCACTCAGCAGTCACATTCAGCTTTTTTCTCTGCCTATGCTTATACTAAATTCAATTTTCTGCCTCAAAAGTTTACATACTCTTCAGATATTTCTTATATCTAGGTCTTTCTACAACTACTTTCATGAAGTCTTTCCTGAGTTTGTTTGGAGACTAATTTATATACTTCTTGTAGGTCATGTACTACTCAATCTCTGATAGTAATTTATTGACCCTTTGAGGACAAAGAACTATATCTACATAAAGACACGTGTGTATGTGAATATGTATAAACATACAGTAACCATGGAGAACCGCCATGCATATCCTACTCTTCTTTGGGATCCCTGTGGAGGGATACTAAACAGGGCTCACAGAAGTGAAAAAAGCATAAGGATGAATAAAAGAGAGCATTAGAGGTGGTGAGAAGGGAAGGAGAAGGCTTTGCCTATCCCAGCACCCTGTGGATTGAAGTCCTTATGAGGAAGATAATGTTCTAATCCTACAAGACATCTGCATGAAAGCTGGTCTCCTGGGATTTTCTGAGACTGTTGCATTCTACAAAGATCCTACTGTCAAGTATCTGTTTAAAAACTTATATTGGCCTACAAGAAAAATAAAAGTCCACACAACTTTATTACCTCTTCCTTGGGGGATGTGTACCCCATCCCTGATAGCATGCCAGGGCAGTATGCAGCCCCTGTTTCATGGGTCATCTTGGTAGTACTCTAACATATGTCTTTGTTTTTGTGGTTCTTTAATCCCTTTGGTAACAGCAATGCAGATTCCTCCCGGTAACAGCCTAGCAGATTTCCTGTTAAAAAAACCCCACATCTCTCCCACATATAATCTATGTGGCTCTAATATTTTAATGCAACTCATCCACCTCCAACTCCAAATGAACATGTGACCCAGACCTTGCTAACGAGAGCAGCACATATTGTCCTCAAAGGCAGGTCTCAGACAATCCCAGGACTTTTATTGAAAAAAAAAAAAAAGAAAATTTTCTTTGCTAAATTTGTTAACATCACAGGATCAATATTTGAGGTTGTTTTTGTTCTTCTTTTCCCATTATGCAGAGATTCTGATTTGAAAACCAGTATTACAGAGGAAATGAGAGCAGACATAAAGACAGCTGCCTAATGACCTCTGAGCACCTGGATTGTGCTTTCACTGAATCAGAATGTGAGACTGTAACTTACCTTTTTTGTTAGATTCTTGAAACGGTAAGACTCTTAAACAATAATCACAGCTATGCTATATCTACAAGAATAAAACTTCAGAAGTCAGGAACAATTTGGTTATGTCAAATCATAAAAAAAAAACCTGTGGAATTAATTTAATGGCGAGTGACAAAAAGAACCACTGGGGGTAACCTCTATGAAGTATCTTAACAATAATTTTCTTTAAGATGTGTAACAGTAGTTACCTTAAAAGGGACAATGCCCAGGAGACCTAGAATAAAGCATAAAAACCACAGAGCTCTCTGCAATTCTAGGCTTCTACACAAAGGTCTGCATTGTTTATCAGAGTATCTATAGTTCCTATCAAAATGTTGGACACAGGGTAAATGTTTGATGAATGAATACCTGAATCAATGAGCCTGGGCGTATTGCCAACTACATAGAAAATTTAGAGAGGAAGAGGGGATTGTTAGAGAAACAGAACTTGAGAAATAGTATCAGTTGGGGAGGGAGAGGGAAGGAGAGAGAGAGACATACAGAGGGAAAGGGAGAAAAAGAGAGAAGAAACACATATGTTCCACTACACCATGTGGTCGTCGCTCAGGGGGGTCACATGAAGGATTTGAAAGCACACTCTTAGTGTGTTAATTTATCCTGTGCAATGTCATTAAATACACTCCAAAGTAATTTTATGATTTAGAGGAGAAACTACGAGAATCTTAGGAAAGGATGGATAACCTTATTAAACTGACCACATGGGGAAAGTGGGCTTCATTTCTCTCATCAGTTATTTTATTGGAGAACACAGTGTAATGAAGGATATGCCTACAAAAGAAATAAAATAAGGGTCTGCATTGGGGTTAAATAAAAAATGGGGACTTAGATAAGGACAGATTATATTCAAAAATACTATTGCACTAGAACTCTCTAAAAACTTCTTTATACATCTCAAAAATCAAATAGAGAAAAAAGACTTTTTTTTTTTTAAATTGGGGGTAGCATAAACTATTAAGGGGACATTGGGTAAGAAGGGGAGAGTGAGCAGACAGCTTGAACTGTGCAGTGTGACAGCAACCCTGGATCCCTGTGATCCTTGGATTCTCTGGGTGGGCTTTGACACATGCCTTGACTTTCAGTGCTTGCTCAGGCTTGGCAACAAGCTAATGTTCAGGGACCTGTTGGAAGCAGAGAAGCCTGACTAGTTAGGTCAAGATAAGGTGGAAGATATTTTTGAGAGATATTTTGCCAAGGACACAGTAAAATCCTAAGAAATGCTTTTACTCCACTGTGGAAAATCCTCTCTGCTGACCAAATTACTCACCTCTCCAAACTGAGCATTGAGCCTGGGATCGTGTCTGGGTTTTATCAAGAAAAAAAAAAAAATATTCAGACTAGGAAATAAGGGCAAAAAAATGAATGCAGATTGCACAAGTATCATACTGGGATATCTGAAACAACCACCCAAAGATTATTCAGTTCTCTTATTTCCTATGATGGGAAAGGCTCTGTGAATTTTCATGTTATTTTGCAGATTTTTCTCTAGTACAGATATTAATGCTTTTTGTACAGCAAAAAAGAGTAACCCTGGATATTGAAGTTTTATTGCCCTATAAAATACTATGTTTTATGTATCAGACTTTGCAATCATATTTTAACATTATTTTCTTTCATTGAAAATAAACACTGTTGTCTCAAATTCTTCCTTGAACTAGAATACTATCCAACGGGCTCCTTTTTTAGTAAGTTTGTAAATCCTTGGCATCTACATTCTGTTTGGGTGACAGTTACAAGTTTAACTTTTACAAAAATTATAATTTTAGCATATATTGATCATATTTAATATATGGACCATATTTAATTCCTTCAACTTTCCTTTTTGAACAGATCATTCACTTCAGGGTATGCATTTTTTTCTTTAGTTGAGTCTGTGGCTGAGATATAGCTCAACCTACGGGCTTATGAGGCATCTTTTTACTGAACATTGATTTTATTAGTTTAACTCAGAGAACTTTATTTCCCTTTCTGATTTACCTTAAAATATGCTTTGTCTTGTCTAAAATGGAGATACAAATGGGAAACACTTGTGAATGAATTGCGACAAGTTATTTAGAAAATCTGGTTTAGTAGGCCTGAACTGGGTCCAGGAATCTACATCTTAATAAGCACGGGGTGTCTTCTCCTACTTACTTTGGAGCTCATAGGTCCTGCTTGTCTCATGACCTGATCTGAGCTCTGCTGTTGCTAGTTGGATGAAGTCCAGAATTATTCTCTAGTTACAAGGCAGCTAAAGTAACAACTGTTCCATTGGATAAAAAAGTTATTTCTGGGTTACATTGTGGGTAGCCTCAAGTTCAAAAAGACCAGGATTTAAACCACATTATTGTATATAAGGACATTTGTAGTCCAAGTGGTAATGTCAGGTTTGGTTTTCATAGAAATGCACTGGGCAAGGGGCATGATTGGGTATTTTTTTTTAAAATAGATTGACCTCTACGTATGTTCTATCTATGTGAAACTCTGTAATATCAATATATAGTCTTTTAGATTGTGAGAGACTAGTTTCACTTGATGGTTTCCCTTGATGCCGCAGCCAGTAGGAGTCTCATGATTTGATCCCAAGCCAGAATGCTAGTCTTCTCACTTGTTAAATCCAAGCAGCTGTCAGGATACGAATGACTAGGGGCTAATAAATTCTTGTTGCTTTTCAGAGCTGGGCAGGGTTTTCTGAGTGAAGAAAATACCTCTTGATGTCTAGTTCTTCTAGAGAGCCCTCATGGTTAAACTGATGATTTGATGTAATTCTCCCAGTGCCTCCAACTTCTATAGCTGCCTTATAGCATTGTTTTGAAAAAGCTGATTCTTAACAAGAATTTATTTTCTAATTTTCAAAGAGTACAAACAAGGATAACATGGCATTAATCATTCAATAAAAATTCTGGTTTTTGTAGAATTTTTTAAATTTAAATTTTTTAAATTTGGTTTCTTTTAGAATCTTTTTTATAAGTAGTCTTATCTCTGAAAAGGTGACCCTAATGATGTGGGACAGATGAGGCTGGACACTGGAAGAATTTTCAGGAAGTAGGTTTATTTAGCTGCAGTGGTCCAGAGAGGGCCAATACCTAAAAATCTCTGGAACCTGAGTCTGGAAATTCTTTTAGATTTAGACGCAGGGGTGGTTGGTTACTTGGCAATAGGTAGGAATAGTTAATCTTTGTCTCCCATTCTTAGGGTAGACAGAGGTTTCACAAGTTTTGTCTACAAATTTGACATTTACAAGAAAGAGAAAGCTACAAATCCCGATAACCTCTGCAGAAATTTTTGCTGATATCCTGTTGACAGATCTTTCTGACAACAAGAGAAGCTTAATTATGGCAAGGGTCTTTTGGGTGGGGTCCTGGGTCTGCTTTTCTACTATTTGTGAAAAACATGATATGGAAGTTTTACTAGCTTGGATTTAAATCAATAAAGTTACACCATTTATTTGAACTATGAACACTAATGTTTGTACAAGTGAGTAAAAAATATTAGAACAGAAAGTTGAGAGGCTATAAAACCTACAGGTGGGATTGAATGCATTTTATATTTTCCTTCAGTTCAATTTTTATTAGTTTATGAGTCTGTGTTCTTTAAACCTTTCACAGTATTTATTTTCTCAGTATTTTGTCAGCAAGCTATCTTTTTCACTTTTGTGTTCATCCTACAAAAGCAGGTTCAGATATGATGTTTGTGATCCTGTTTTAATTTTGTAACATCCTAAGGGCAAGACAATTGAATCAGAAAAAAAATATTTAGGTCAGGTTTTTTTTTGTCCTTTTGATTAATGTTGATTTTTCAGATTGAATCCAATTTTTCTTATGATTTCTATTCTTTTTTTGTTGTTTGTTTGCTTTTCAAGTTATTAAATTATATCTTGAATTGACTCATTTGTTTAGTCTCTGAATATGTTCTGTCCCAACTATTTATTTTTTGGAAAAAGTCAAGTGAAAAAAAAAACTGAAAAAAAAGAAGGAGGTTAGTGGGATAATTGTACCAATCACTGATACTGCACAGGGTTCACCCCATAACATTTGCCTTTGCATGAAATAAACAAATTATTCACTTCCTGCTTCTGCTGATATCTCTGGATCTTGTGGATTTGCTCAAGGCTTCTGCTGACTATTAAATCATTACTCATTTTCACTACTTATTATGTCTTCCTATTAGTATAAACCTGAGTACGTACATAGCCTGTTTTTAGAGACTAAGATGGATATCCCAGCAGGAAAGTTAAAGCAGGACTTGAGTGGGATCCCTAGACATTTCCAGTCGGTTCTCCATCTCTGCCATCCAAGTGTTCTTTTCCTATGCTTTTATCTCAAAAGGCTAAGAATGAACCCTACCTAATAACTCATTGAGAGGTATTTAGCATTGAGCACTTACTTCATTTGGGAACTGCTTACACACTAAAACCTCAGTGTGTCTGGATGTCTGAGTGCATGAACTCTGATATCATTGCCTGGGTCCAAATCCCTTCACTACCATTTAAGATCTATATAATTTGGTTAATTCATTTAAATGTTCTCCATTCTTTAGAAATTTTTCATGAATCAAAGGATCAAGTTATATTCCATGGTATCTAATGCATGGAAGGACTCAAAAAATGTTTGCTATACTTACAAAAGATCATGACACTGAATGTGAGAAATCCAAAATCCTTCTAGAAAGTCCCCTGTCAATTGTACTAGGAGATGAATAGGAGATGTACATGAATAGTATCTGTTATCTCAACATGACTGGCAGTTTTGGCTTTTACTTCTTGCCCACCCTCCTCCCACCAAAAACTGATTCCAAAGGTATTAGTAATTCTTACAAATTTTATTAAAATTTCCTTTAGATAGGGAGAAGTTTGTTATATTAAACATTTTAAAGTCCCTGGTTAGACACTTGTCTTCTTCCTCAAGATTTCCTCTTCATCATATGAGTGGTAGGTCTTCACCCTCCATTTTCTTCTTTTTTGTAGTGTGTCTATAAATTCTTTTTCCAGAAAGACTGTTTGGTCCACAGTTTGCATACTTCACTCAGCAAAGCAAAATCCCAGAAAAAGTAAATATTATCTCTTGTTCCATAGGGATATCAGTTCATCAAGTCCAGGCACAACAGGGTAAAGGTTTTACAACAAGAGTAGTAGAAATAAGTGCTGTGTGACTTGACTGCTGGAAGTGCATATTTCTAGATGGGATGTTGTTTATTTCAGGAACAAACAACAATTTGCCTGGATGGTTAAAAATGAGTCTTATTTAACATATGGAAATGGGTGGATGGAGGATGGGAAATAAAAGAGAGGATATTTAAAATGGAAAGTATTGGAAGAAGGTAAAAACTGAGTGAAATGTGCCCTGTAAGTAAGGATCAATGTGCAGCTCATCCAAGCACCACATTACACAGTTAAACTTGTATCATAGTAAAAAATAAGACACAAATAAAAAAAATTCAAGAATACTATAAGGCAGTGAGCTAATAGTGATATGGAGCAAGGAGATCAGAGAAGAATGAGATATATGTGAGTTGAAATGATCTAAGAAAACATAATGGAGGTCTTGAGTTAGCCTTGAAGGCTGGTTAACGTGCAGAGGGTCACAGCAGGTCAGTCTCAAAGGCAGTGATTCCTCACCCTTCCCCATGGAATCCTAATTTTCTAGATTCTGCATGCATAGGATGTATGCGGAAATTTGGATTAATTAAAAAGACAGAAATGTGTTCTCTCCAGTTCTTGGGACCGGAAGTCTGAACTTCTGAGCCCCTAAAGGCTCTGGAGAAGAACCTCTCTGCCTCCCTCAGCTTCTGGTGGTTTTTGGCATCTGTGACATTTCTTTGCTTGTAGCACATACTCCAGCCTCTGCCTCTGTCTTCACATGGTTGTCTTCCCTCTCTGTGTGTTGGTGTTTAGCTTGCCTTCTTATTAAGATACCAGTCATTGGGTTAGAATCACAATAAATCCTGTATCTCAACTCTGTTACTTCTACTGTCTGTACCAGCTAGGACTGCTACAAAAAATGCTACAGATTGAGTGCCTTAAAAAGCGGAAATTTATTTTCTCACAGTTCTGTTGGCCAGGAAGTCAAGATCATGGAGCTGGATGATTCTGTTTCCAGGGTGTGATTGCCTCCTCACCTGCATATCACTGCTTTCCCTCAGTGTCCTCCCATGGAGGAGAGCCAGAGGAAGCAAGGAAAGAGGATGGAGCTGGGGACAAAGTATAGCCTTGGGCACACCTCCAACAATCTACTTTCTCCAACTAGGCCCACCTCCTAAAATTCCCACTGCCTCCCAGTTACCCGATGAGCTATCAATCCACAGGTGGATTAATCCATCCGTGAGGCCACAGCCTTCTGATCCAACCATCTTCCAAAGGCCCCATGGCTGTACACTGCTGCATTGAGGACCCAGCGTTCTACACAGGAGCTTCTGGGGGACATTAGGACTCAAACCATAACCAACTCTCGTTTCCAATAAGATTTCAAGAAATCTTTTTGAGAACACAGTTCTACCTGTAACTTTGGCCCAAGAAACCTTGGGAACATGGTGTACCTGGCATTGTAATTTTTGTTACAATGTAGTTTAGCATAGTTGAGCTTCTGAGAAGCCCTAGAGAAGCATAAAAGAAAAAAAAATTATAACTTTTTAACACACTTACCAAATGTATATGAGCTCACAGAACTGTCTTTTGAAATATAAATAACATCTATTAACTCATTCTGAGAAGGAAAAAAAAAAACTACCCTGGAAAAGGCTGTCTTAAGATATTTCAAAATGTGGAGCATGGTTCTTCCCCACACTCCAATGAGGAAAGTGACTGTGAGCGCAGGAGTGAAATAACCGTGAGAAACAAACAGATATGCTATAAATACAAAACTCCTCCCCGTGGCCACTGTGTCATCAACGTCAAGTTCAGGGGAGCAGCAACCTGCCTGATATCCCCTTCTCCTGCCAGATTCTCAGATGCCCCTCAGATCACCAGACACTGTTTTAAAATGACACTGACTTTTCATCTCTGTATTCACATACACTGTTGTTTGCAAAGGTTTTTTTGGGAAACCTTTTTTGGTTCTGGAAATTGAGGACAAGGATAGAATTTCATGGCTATTTTGACCTAATGCAGCTGTAGGACAACATATGAGCAAACAGAAAGAGATGACAGGAAAACATAGGCAAGCAGGCTCGGGGAAGGCATCAGACACGGTGAGAGCCTCTCATTCTTACTTCTCAAGGGATATGGAGATTTCATGAGACATCTGGATTTCAGAAAATGGAGCTAGCGAAGGCTGGACTTGATTGAGAAGGTCCTTTCAGAGACAACATTCTAAGCCAATCCCCAAATACCAAAGGTCGAATGTTGTCTCTGAAATGTGGAAGCTAACCTATCATAAGGGGGTGGGGGAGAATTGAAGTTCAGTGGATTAGACAAAGGGGAAGAAAGGGAAGAAGGGAGGGGGCAAGGGGAAAGAGAAGACAGTGGAATGAATCTGACACAACATATATGAATATACCACAGTGAATCTCACCATCATGTACATCCACAATATATTACTAAAAAAAAAAAATCTATGGGTAAATGGCAGAAAGATCAATAGAGGGGAGGGAGCAGGTACAGAGAAAGAGAAGGGGAAGAAGAGGTATTGGGGACTAAATTAGAATAAGATATATTCCATGTCTGTATAATTATATCAAAATGAATTCTACTGTCACGTATAACTAAAAAGAACCAATAAAATAAAAAAAGAGAGAGAAATAACATTCTGTGATTTTTTTCATCTCTTGATCAGATTGAACCTAATGGAAGAACTTCATTTAGCAAGTTACATGGAATAAGACCATTATGATGCTTGGTTTTCCTAATCTTGAGTAACCATGACCAGAGAATCTCCCCAGTAATCATTGTGCATGTTTGTCAAAGAGCCAGATCAGCTTTTACTAATTTGTAAGACTAAATGATTAACTTTGGCCTCTGTCCTATTAACTGTAAGAAAATGCTGATGGTTGACTGAAAAACACTGTGTGAGTCACTGGTCAAAAATTAGAACTGGGCAGGTAGAGACATATTCATCTTCCAAAGAAGTAAATTAGAAAGTCATGTTTTTAAGGTAGAGAGGAATCAGTTGAGAAACTTCTTTGCTAGCATAATGAAGCACTAAATATCTCGTGTAGCACCATATTCTAATGAGAAAATGTCAGAAATAAGGCATGGGTTATACCTAGCCCAGGCCCTCTCTGAAGAAAGGACAGAGAAAATAGAAAATGCCATGGAATTGACTCTCCAAAGTGCCAATGCATTCATCACTAGTAATTAGAAGGTACAAATTTGGAAGAGCAGTGTACCTAGGGAGTCATTTAGCCTAATTCTCTAAATTATAGAGATGGAAAAAAAAACCCAGAGAGGATAATAAAAATCAGTGTACATTTACTGAATACCATGTCAGACTTTGTTCTAAGTGTCTTCTGTATTTCCTATTTATAGTGACTGTATAAAGTAGCTATAGCAATCCAAGTTTTACAGAGGGAAAAATTTAGTCTTTATTTTTTAGTTTGTACACTTAAGAGTTAAAATATGAATTTGAGCCCTATTTCTCTTCTTCCAAATAGTCTTTCCCTATTTTCAGATGAAATATTTTCCCAAGGTCTAAACAATCCATCCTCTGACTTCTTGTCTCAGTTTTTGTTTTCTGGCTTGGTGCACTATGTGAAGATTGTGATGCTCAGTTATTGATCCAGGATCATTCCACTGAATCACATACTCCACGGGCCAAACAAAACTTTGTATTTTATTGGTAAAATGTAAGCAACATTTTAAAAGAAAAAAAAAATATGTGCATGATGAAATGCTATATGTTGGATATGTACAAATAATATATTTTGGTGTAATATTATGATACTTATCAAATATGAATTTTAAGTATATCTGTTTTCCAGTGTGGCCTATGAAGCACAGCTTGTTTAAGTAAGTAAATGCCTATCTCTAAAACTGTTTTGGTACCTTGTTATTTTGGCCTTTACGTTTACTGCTTAACAAAATATTACATAACTTTATACAAAAGTTTTACCTATTACTGGGTAAATACTTGATATTTATACCTGGAGCAGTAATTGATGGTCCTATTAAGGCTACTTTAGAGTTTTCTGCTGACTTGAGTGGGCTGGAGTATGGGGTTGTTTAATCAAAATCTTACTCTTTCTCTAAAGGTGTTTTATAGATGTAGTAACATCTGTAATCAATTGCCTTTAAAGCAGATTGCCTGCCTTAATGTGGGTGGGCCTTCCCAATCAGGAAAAGGCCTTGAAGGCAAAATTGAGGGTTCCTAGAGAAAAAGGAATCCTCCAAGATGAAGCATCAAACCCTTTCTAAGTTTCAGACTGCTGTATGTATATGTATATGTACATATATGTATATATGTGTGTATATATATAATTCTGAAATAGCATATAATTCTTAGAATATATTCAATAAAGAGAATAATTTTGTTTTAAAATTTATTAGTCAGTCATGAATTTTGTCATTAAAAATAAATACATTTAAACCCAGTTTTAATTTTAATTTTAAATTGAAACCAAAATTAAAAGTGGGAAATTTTGGGCCCCTACCACTGGAAGTGTAGGGATCCTATTAGTCCTCAGCAGGTAGGTCAGGGTAGGCTGCAACTCCTGCTCTACTCATAACCCTGCATTTCTGTGCAAGTTCTAGTTTATCAAATAGATGTGGGCCACCTTTATCTAGACAGTAGGAAATGCTACCTCAAGCATTCTTAAACACCAGATCCTGTAGTCTCCACCCTGGCTAAGACTCTGTTCTCATTTCTGGTTAGTAAAAACCTTGGAAAACAATCTTGGTTGATGTTAACTCACGTTTGCCAGTCCAGCTGTGGCCAGAGGTGGAGTCACCTATCTCTTTTGCAATCCCTATTACAGAAATGTGCAAGAGGAGAGGGGTGACCTTTAGCTAATAGCACAGGAGGATCATGAACCAGAATATGAATTCTCTGATTTTTGTTCTGGGTTTGCTTAAAATCCATATTGAACTTCACAGATAGAATGCTATTTTGTCTATAAGCTAGAGAGATAGAAGTTCTCAAATGATAGCTGAAGATAAATCAAGTATGAAAAACTCAATTGTACATTTTTCATTAAGAATGAAAGCAACATGGATTTTTATACATGTAGATTGACAAATTTGTACACTAAATTTTAGCCTGAAGGGTAGGAATCTCATCATTGACATACACAGGCAGGTTTATATATATGATAGAATTATCAGTGAATTAGGAATCTAAAAACTTGAATCAGAATTCCTCATATAGCTGAATAATCCTTATCAATTAAAATAGCAGTTGATGTGTTCTGAAAATAAGTTTTAAAAATATCCCTATAGAAAAGAAGAACTTAAATTAGCACTATTTGCCAATGACATGATTCTATACCTAGCAGACCCAAAAAATTCAACCAAGAAACTTCTAGAACTAGTAAATTAATTCAGCAAAGTGGCAGGATATAAAATCAATACCAATAAATCAAAGGCATTCCTGTACATCAGTGACAAATTCTCTGAAATGGAAATGAGGACAACTACTCCATTCACGATATCCTCAAAAAAATAAAATACCTGGGAATCAACTTAACAAAATAGGTGAAAGAGCTATACAATGAAAACTACAGAATCCTGAAGAAAGAAATAGAAGAAGACCTTAGAAGATAGGATTTACCTTGCTCATGGATTGGTAGAATTAATATTATTAAGATGGCCATACTATCAAAAGCACTTTACAGATTCAATGCAATTCCCATCAAAATCTCAATGACATTCCTTGCAGAAATAGAAAAAGCAATCATGAAATTCATCTGGAAAAACAAGAGACCCAGAATAGCTAAAGTAATTCTAAGCAGGAAGAGTGAAATTGGTGGTATCACCATTCCAGATTTTAAACTATACTATAGAGCAATTGTAACAAAAACAGCATGGTACTGGCACCAAAACAGGCTGGTAGACCAATGGTACAAAATAGAGGACACAGAGACAAATCCACAAAATCACAACTACCTTATATTAGACAAAGGTGTTAAAACCATGCAATGGAGAAAGGATAGCATCTTCAACAAATGGTGCTGGGAGAACTGGAAATCCATATGCAACAAAATGAAATTGAATCCCTTTCTCTCACCATGCACAAAAGTCAACTCAAAATGATCAAGGAGGTAGGAATCAGACCAGAGACTGAGTCTAATAGAAGATAAAGTTAGTTCTAATCTTCATCACGTGGGGGCAGGCCCCAAATTTCTTAATAAGACACCTATAGCACAAGAGTTAAAACTAAGAATCAACAAATGGGACGAATTCAAACTAAAAAGTTTTTTCTCAGCAAGAGAAATAATATGTGAGGTGAATAGGGAGCCTACATCCTGGGAACAATTTTTTACCCCTCAAACATCAGATAGAGCTCTAATCTCTATACAAAGAACTCAAAAAGTTAAACAACAAAAAAGCAAATAACCCAATCAACAAATGGGCCAAGGACCTGAACAGACACTTCTCAGAGGAGGACATACAATCAATCAACAAATACATGAAAAAATGCTCACCATCTCTAGCAGTCAGAGAAATGCAAATTAAAACTAAGATATCATCTCACTCCAATAAGAATGGCAGCCATTATGAAGTCAAACAACAATAAATGTTGGCGAGGATGTGGGGTGGGGGGAAGGTACACTCATACCCTGCTGGTGGGACTGCAAATTGGTGCAGCCAATTGGAAAGCAGTATGGAGATTCCTTGGAAAGCTGGGAATGGAACCACTATTTGACCCAACTATTCCCCTTCTCAGACTATACCCAAAAGACCTAAGAAGAGCATACTACAGGGACACAGCCACATCAATGTTTATAGCAGCACAATTCACAATAGCTAGAATGTGGAACCAACCTAGATGCCCTTCAATAGATGAATGGATTAAAAAATGTGGCATTTATACACAATGGAATATTACTCAGCACTAAAAAATAATAAAATCATGGCATTTGCAGGCAAATGGATGTCATTAGAGCAGATTATGCTAAGTGAAGTGAGCCAATCCCTAAAAAACAAATGCCGAATGTCTTCTCTGATATAAGGGGGGTGACTCAAAATGGGATAGGGAGGAAGAGCATGAGAAGAAGACTACCACTAAATAGGGAAGAGAGGTGGGAGGGAAAAAGAGGGAGAAGGGGAGTTTCACGGAAGATGGAAGGAGAACCTCATTGTTATACAGAATACATATATGATGTTGTAATGAGAAAAAGGAAAAAAAGTGTGTCACATTAGATTGAAAAGAGAGAAAGGATGGGAGAGGAGGGGAGGAGTAGGGAGGATAGGAAGGGCAGCAGAATAGAATAGGCAATATGAATGATGTATGTACATTCCATGTATGTATTATATGTCAAAATACATTCTACTGTCATGTATGACTAAAAAATAAAATAAAATAAATAAAAATTAAACAAACAAACAAACCAAGAAACAAAGGACATCAAGAGATTCAGATCTACCAAGAAGCATTAAATATTACACATAGTGTCAGAGTAATAGAATCAACTGAAAAAAAGTATACTTAATTAAAAATAAAGCTTAGCGACTACAAAAGGTACATTCATAGAAGTAGAGACTGTTCTAGTACTGCAAGAAAAGAAGTAGCAGAAAGAAATATTTCTGCATTAAGTTACAAAACTTTTTCAAGGCCTTGAAAAACCAAAGGCTGATATATACGACCAACCAAAATAAGCAAGTGAAGTTAAAAGGAATAGGGGAGGGGGCTTTTCTTTTTTAGATACTCATTCATGCATTCAGTAAGTATTTATTGAATATATTAGTATGTGCCAGGCACTGTTCTGGGCACAATGATTGTAAATGTATATGAAGGAAACAAAACCCCTGTCTTCATGAAGCTTATACTGTAGTGGGAGAAAGAGGCAATAAACAAATGTAAGATTAAAAAAAAAAGTATCCCTATCAAATTTTTAATTACCTAGAATATAAAGATGATTAGTTTTACCTAGAAAAGTTATATATGAAATAAATATAGCTATTCTAACCAAAAGAAGATCATCAAATAGCTCTCTCTCCTCAACCCCCAATTAAAGAAATCTTGAGTTGAAATATATATTTTAACCTTATTTTGTATACATCTGGCTAGGTGAAGAGAAAAAGTACTGTCCTGTCTTTTAACCCATTTGATCCTTTTCTGACAGGTCTCTTTACTCTTCATTAGATGCTTTTATTTCTCAGGGTTACTTTTCATCATGGCCCAGTTTCACTCACTTTGCCTCCTAAGCCATGACTTCTCCCCCCTGCTTTATCAAAAGATAGACGTAACTTCAAGACGTGATTTAAAGTTAAGTTCCATCTTTCACAGGGGTCAAGATACAAAAAGGAAAATGCCTTTTGAATTTGGATTTACTACGTTGTCCTCTTTACGGACTTCTACTTCACACAGACCTAATAAACAACCTCTCCCAAGATTGTTTCTAAGCATGAATTCCTTGATATAGTTTAATTATCTCTATAGCAGTTCATTCTCTTCATTGGACTAGGAGCTACTTGAGAAGAGGATTTTGGTGCTAGTGATCTTGTCTCCAGTATGAAACACAGTAGCCCAAATACAGAACGTTGGACAATGATCAATGCAGTTTAGTGTTTGTCTGCATCAGGGACCCTACAAAAGCACAGAGTTATGAAAGAATGGAACCCAAAGCAGAGTAAAGTCCTTGGGGCCCAAGGAATTCAGAGTGATGCCTGAAAGGTAAAATGGCTTATCCAGCATGTTAAAGAATTTGAACTTGAACTTGAAGGCTCTGGGTCGGATTTAACTCAGGACTTTCACTTGGAAAGCCAGTGCTATGCTAGGATGACGCTGGCACTGTGGTCACATAAATCTGGGCTCCATTAATGTGTTGGATTTGCATACGCAGAATTAGCAGAGAAAAGCCTTTTGGCAAGCAAAAATATTTTGTTTGGATTCTCTCTGCTTCCTTTCCATGTGTTGAGTGAAAAATGCTGGCTGTGGGGAATAGTCCTGGGGTTTATTATGGTTTAATACCTGAATTTATGTGGGTAAAATTACCTGCAGCAACAAGGAGTGGGAAATGTCAGAGGGAAGATATTTTAGAAAACACTGTAGATCAATCTGGGAAAATTGAGATTAGTTGACAAGTCTAAAGAACAGGAGAAGTGAAAAAGTTCACCATTACCCAAAACACCTGGAAATAAAGATCAGGAACATAGACGATTGAACATGAGAGAAGATTGATTACAAAATGAGGGAGGTGGAAAACATGAGTTGTGCTCAGCTGCAATGGGTCAGGCAGACTGAAAGAGTCAAATGAGGCCTGGGGTATGTGAATTAAAGAATGGATGAGAAAACATGGGAGTAAGTCGTATTTTGCAATGGACGTATGCTCTATGAAGCCTATTCAGCAGATATTAGCAGGTGAGGGTGACATCCTATAATTGTAAAGCTAAGAAAATTACATGGTTTACATTTACTCACAAAGCCATAACAGTAAGCAGAAAGACTGAATTATAAACTGCTTATCTGATTTTCTCACTTATGAGATCATCTTAAAATCTGAGGGGCACTGTCACAACGTCAGTCACACATGTAGACAAATACGTAAATCAGCTTGAGGAGGGAATGTGACAGGCTCCAAATGGATTAGCAACAACAATAATAATAGCATATTGCTTTTTCAATTTTCATTGAGTAGCAGGAGGGGGGAAAACTGCTTTTGACACCATACATATCAGTGATGAGGCCTGTGAGCCACATGTAATGACATAATGATATTTTACATCCACACGGGGACTTTCACATCAACAGCACAAATGAATCCTCCGTGGCAGCATCATTATCCCCAATTTGCAGAGCAGAGGGGATGTGCAAGTGCCTGGGAGAACAGATGGTCTTTATGACTTGAGTCGATAGTGACTGCTTCAGTTTATTTGGAGAATGAATTTCTTTCAACCCTGTAGCTTGTTCTCTTGACTCAGGTTCATTTTCCTGCTCCTAAAATTCTCCTCATTAGCATGCTGAATTGAAACTGCTTCTGGATCTTCAGCATCTGCATCTGAGTGTCTGTTATGGAGGAGTATGAATTACATATATTTGTATGTGTTGTGTGTGTGTATGCATATATACAACAGATTTATTGATTTTGTTCTTTTTACAGTACTGGGGATTGAATTCAGTGGTGCTCTACCACTGAGCTATATCTCCAGCCCTTTTAATTTTTCTTTCTTTTTTCAGACAGTGTCTTGTTAAATATCCTAGACTGGCCTTGAACTTACAATCCTCCTGTCTCAGCCTTCGGAGTAGCTGGAATTATAGCAGTGCACCCATATACCTGGGTAAAATGGATTTATTGAGGTAAAACACATGTACCGTACAGTTCATCCACTTAAAGTGAACAGTTCATTTATTTATTTTTTCATTATATTCATGGAATTGTGCAATTAGCAGAATGTGTGTTTACTTTTGAAATTGACTTTTTTAATGTTCTAAATTATGGAAATTATGTATAAATCTTGAAAAGTGAAAGTTAAAAATAATAGCAATAATAGTAATCATAGTTAAAATCTTTCTAGTGCTTTCAAACCCATCACTTCATTTAAACATCTAACAACTACACTAGGCGGGTATTATTTTAAATGAAGAACACTAGTATAAAAAATAAAATACATGTCTGAGGTTAAAATATTTGGCAGAGCCAAGATATGATCTAATGTCAATGCAATGTGGAAATTCCTTATCCTACTTCAAGGACTGTATATGTCTTGTGTGATAGGATGATTCACTCTACAGACTTTACTGGCCTAATACATCTATTATTGTAATGCCTCCTCACTTCATTTATTATTATGTCTGTCTTGTCCAGTTGATCAGTTAATGTTTATCTTGGAAGATAGCCACCCTGCTTCTTCTTCTATGTGTTATCTAAAGTGTTTGCTGTTATTCAGCATTCACTTCCAAAAGCAAGCAACTTTCTCAGAGGACAGGGTTTTGCCCATGCTATGTGAGATGGGGCCTGTGAGCAATGAGGGCCACATGGAGTAAGCCATGAAGTCTTTGTAGTGGTTTGTGAGTTTTGAGATGGGGAACTTCATACATGTAGTGCGTCTGATGAATTCTGTGAAAACAAGGACAGATGCTCAAGGCTTGTGCTGTCATCATGTTAACATGATAGTCCTATAAGCACCTCACCATGTAGGGTCACAGTGTGCTCTCACTAAGCCTGAACAGAAAATCAGCATGAACAAATGCTCACTAACATTCATTCCTCTGTGCCTGTTTGATATGATCAATATTCTTTGTCTACTCTGTCTTACATATTTTATCCACTGAAACTTTCATTCCTATAGCTTTCTTGATCCAACTCTATAAATCTCTCTCTTTGATTGATGGATGTAAATAGAATGTACAGCAGCTCAGCACAGGTTCACTCTGTGCCAAGGAGACTCAGGTCATGATGATGAACTGCTCATATCCACTAAGGTCCCAGGTCATGATGATGAATATTAATTTGAATATGAAGTGATTGTAGTATTGTTTTGACTTCTCTTTATTAATAATACTTGATTAATTTTAAATTTAATATAATATTAAGGACTTGTAAGTGATCTTAATAAATGCATTGAGAGAAATCCAAAAAATATAGAGAAACACTGATCTGAATATCCTGATCCTGACAAACTAGAGAGAGTTTCACTGTACAAGATCTCGAGATGTGTGTGTGTGTGTGTGTGATTTTTTTTTGTGTGTGATTTTATATGTGTGTGTACTGAGGACTGAATGAAGATAAACAAATGATATACCACTAAGCTACACCCCTGCCATGAGTAATGTTTGAGTACCTTCTATTTCTTCTCCTCTTCCTTTCATTTAGATCTCTTTGCTGTTACGGTTGGTAAATAGTACTAGGTACTTCCCACCATATATAATGACAGTTTCTTTATTCAATCAGATATGCTAACATGCATTTGGTGATACTAAGACTGTTAAGAAGAGAAATGTATCATTTGAAAGACTCATACCATAAGTTGTCTGAACTTTAGGTATGTTTAAACACGTATGGAAGAGGCCTGATATTCATGTCGGAGAAGATGGAGGGCACTCTCGTGAAGATATTCACCTTCAGCAAAAAGAAGATGCACTAGGAAGACAAACCACTGCCTAGGGAAGCAATAGTTTTAAATTCAGCAGCATACCCCAAACAATATATGTCAGACATACCTTTTCTCTGAAAACAAAACTAAAAAACACTTTTGCCAAAACCATGAAGAAAGAAAAGTGTAAAGAAAACAACTTTTAACTTATAAAAATCTCTTAGATATTCAGAGCACACCATAGTGCTGTTTGCTCAAAATTCAGTGTGAGGGGCATGTTCTCATTTAGGGAGGGAACTGCTGGAGCTCAGTCTAAGGAAGGACAGGCAAGGGAAGAAAGCCTGGTATGAAGAGCGAGGGTTCCATCGCCAGCAAATCAGTTGTCTGGTAGCTGGGGTCCCAAAGGGTCAGCCTCAGGGACAGAAGTGCCACATCTGTACACACACTGGAGAAATACAGATTGCCGCCAGAGAGGAGAGGTGGAAATTCTCACACATGAGGATGAGAGGTGATGGAATCACTGGAATCAAGGGAGCCATGCAGTAGTGTCCCAGGGGTGGGGAGCCAGTGGAAATAGACTCATTGTAGTTCTCAAATGGTGAAACACCACATGAAGTTTGCTATTCAGACAAAGAAGGAAATACTAGTTGAGAGAGTATACTCATTCTCATCTAGATGATAAAAATCATATTAATATATGTTACACTACAACATTGAAGGTATTACATTGAGAGAAATGTTAGACCAGTCAATTCTGAGGAGGAAATCATCACATCACACATACAACTCTTGACGTAGAGGGATATGAAATTGTCATATTGCACTGATATGAAATCATATCCTGGCTCTGTCAATTATTTTAATCTCAGACATAACATTTTGTTGTTTGAAGAATGTGCTTCATCTTAAACTGAATGAATACCTACTTTATATAGTTGTTAGATGTTTAAATGAGGTGATATCATTGAAAATACCCAACAGATATAAACAAATAATCTGGTCAAGAGAGAAAACCTGTTGATGCAGGAACGCAAGGTCAGGGGGCGTAGGACGTGGGACACAGAGGTGGGGTTTGGCTTTAGGTAGGAAGGAGCATTGGTAATTCTTCCATGATATCAAGAAGGAAGGCAGAACAGCATGGGCACTGTGTAAGAGGCCCTTGGGGACTTTAGAAATCTGTTGAAATGAGGGTTCCCGCAATCCTGTCAGTGGAGTTCAAATCAAGAAAACAGATTTGATTACTGTTGTGGAATGAACGTCTTAATCCCATGAGTGGATTAATCCCCTGAGAGAGATTAACTGGGTGGTAACTGAAGGCAGGTAGGTTAGAGGTTGTGGGTCCCTGGGGGGGGTACCTTTGGGGTATATATTTTGTCTGTGTTGAGGGGTGCTCCCTCTTTATCTCTGCTTCCTGGTTCCATGTTCCCACCTGCTCATCCATTCGTTTATTGAAGAAAACTTCATGCCAGGCATTTTCTGGTTACTGGGTATCGAGTGGTGAAAAGTTAAAGACTAGAATAACTTGGTAAAATGATTTTCATAGAGTAATGTCTAAAAGTTCTCCTGGGCAAATGTTATTTACAACATTTGTTTAATCAAAACTTTAGTTAAACAGTTTTTATGATGCATGTCATTGCTAAATGATAAACCAAGGATGAGGAGGAATTTTGAAAAGGATGAAAAGGAGCTTTTAAAAAGTAATTCGAAAAATATTTTTGGATGATTCATGGATAGGGCAAACATTTTTATGACAAAGGGACATTATCATTTTAAATTTTATGCCTGTACTTTTTCCACTATTAATATCTGAAATACTACCTTTTGGAAAAGCAACATAATAAAGAAATACATTTTGAAGGCTGTGCAAATACAAATTCGGTTGCTTAATGTGTCAGGATCCTTTAGTTGAACATGTCGTGGGGCGATGCCTGTAGCAGAAGAAAGTACCGCATTTGTGACCCCCCTCCGCAACACACAATTAATGTAGGTATCCTGATTTTATTTTCTGTTATGTCACTTTCACTTCAGATATTTGTTTTAGTCAGCTTTTTTTGCTGACTTGACAGGAGCAATTTTAAGGAGAAAAACATTTTTGAGAGCTCACAGTTTCAGAGGTCTCAGTCCATAGACTATGGATTCCATTCCTCTGGGCTCAAGGTGAGGCAGAACATCATGGTGGAAGAGTATGGTAAAAGGAACAGCTTAGAACCATGGCAACAGGAAGCAGGGAGGGAGGGAGGGAGGGAGAGAGAGAGAGAAGGAGGGAGGGAGAGGAAGAGAGATAGAGCATGTGCATGTACCCCTGAGTGTTTCCCTCACTGCAGACAAAATATACATCCCAAAGGCACACCCCAGGGACCCAGGACCCTGCCTGCCTACAGTTACCACCCAGTTAATCCCTATCAGGGGATTAATGCACTGACTAGGTTAACGCTCTCATAATCCAATGATTTCAGATCTGAACTTTCTTGCATTGTCTCACACCCAAGTGAGCTAGACCATAACAATAATCAAATTAAAACCAACCAGCCAAACCAACCCAAATCCCCCAGCTAAAGGAGGCAACAACTTCAAATGTCTAGTTTCTTTTCCCCCTTACATGAACAGTACTTTTCAGAAGCATAATAAAGCAGTTATTTTCAGAGTGCTTCTTGTTCTTTTTGAAGCAACTTTTCTTTTACAGCCACAAAGCTGACAGATTAAACAGTAGACACTGTTCCTATCTCATGCTGGCCTGGGACCATATGTGTGCTGTGTGAATGTGACTAAAGGGACCCACTCAGGCTGGGCTCTCTCCAGGTAATGGTTTAGCTACCTCTCCCTGGTTCTTACTACTTGTTAGAACTGGTAGAATTAAGAATGATAAGCTTAAAAACCTCCTTCTTCCCTTTTAAGTGAAGAAGGAAGGCACAACTTTATCTTCATATCCATGATAATATGACAAATTTCCCAGAGTTAAACTGACTATTGACTAGGGTTTAAAATCACCAACTCTTTGGGAAATTTTCAGTTTCCTTCCTGAAAATTATTTCCTCTTCTATCATAATGATGGCGTTTGTTGTTGTCCAGTGGTTTCTTGATTTTACATATATTTTGGTTTTAATGACAGTTCAAGAGGTTTGCATCTATCTCACTGTCTCATTGCCCCTGGTGCCTTTAGCATGAAGAAGTTCAATTTCTACAAAGTTGCCTCAGATTATGATTGAATCTTAACCAAGGGAAGAGTTAAGATATTTACTGATAAATATGAGAGGTGGATCCAGGTAATTCTGACTTCAATTTTGTCATTGAAATTTAGATGACAACTGACAAGCATCCACTAATAAATATTATTATGTGATATTAGTATTATTTTGCTTTCTGTTATTGAAACTGACTTCATGTCACTGTGAAATGCAAAAAAAACCAACCAAACAAACAAAAAAAACCCCCATGATCTGCTCACTATTTTAAGGAATGATACAGTTAGAAAAATACACATGAAGAATTTTTTTAATAGCTCAATATCTCATTTAGATATTATAGAAACTTTTCAAAGTAGTTACTGGTATTCATACTTTATTGATCAAGGACCTGAGTCTTTGGCTTAATTGATTTTACCAAGTTTCTTTCTGAGTAGCCAGTATAATTGGAAGTTTAACTTGGTTTTTCTAAGTCTATACTCTTTTTCACTTTAATATACTTTTAGGAGGTGGGTACTCGGGTTTGAACTCAAAAGCAGTCAGCTATTGAGCCACATCCCCAGCCCTATTTTATATTTTATTTAGAGATAGGATCTCACTGAGCTGCTTAACACCTTGCTGTTGCTGAGGCTGGCTTTGAACTCATGATACTCCTGTCTCAGCCTCCTGATATTCACATGTATTCTAAGAAAAACATTTTCAGTCAATTGTCTACCAAGAAATTTATATCTTATATTTATTATTCAAAAGTAGAGTACCAAGATGTTATCATAAACTTATGTCCCATGTACCAGCATGGAACAAAAATAAAATTCTATTTGTTTTAATAATCTGATTGATGACTTCATATTTTTAACTTCACTCTGGGGAATGTCCTCTTCTTATCTAGGTCAGTGTGTCTGGGAAAATAAGTCTCCATAGGCCCCATCATTTTGGGCCTTTCTACTTATTGGAGTAGGTACAGGGGCCCATCACCTCATCAATGTAAAAGACCCCTGGCTAAGCCAATAGCCAGAGACTTGTTATCGACAGATAGAAAATGAAGAGACACCCTTTCTGCCCACCTGCAACCTCACAGTCCGCTTCTCAGGGCACATCCATGAGATATAACATTGAGGCCACTGACTTTCTAAAAATTGTATACCTCCGTGTTTTATAAAAAATGAAGGGAAATATGTTTTTAACAAAGTAAGACTCAGTTTCAAAACAATTAAAAGAGGCTGAAACTCTGCTAAGTTTGATCTGTAGCAGTGGACATGAAATCCCAATGTCACGGTTCTGCATTTCACCTGAACTGGTACCTCGGAGATCAGTGTTTGCCAGCAGTCCAGGGTATCTGGAGAAGGTAGATGTGCAGTCTCAGTCAGATGCTGAGTCTGGAACTGGCCCTTGGGTCCTGATGCTTCTCCTACCTTGAGCATAGAAGGAAAAGGCATTATCTTCCTGCATAATGATCCCATTTTGGGCTATTTTAAGCTTTCATAGAAGTTCTATAACATTGAACTATGAAAGAGAAGGGGTTTGGTTGCTATGCAAGAGAATCTTTGGTCTTTAAGAAAGGTTCCTGGCAGGGGGTGGGGGTAGCTGGGGTGGTTTTGACAGTGTAGCTTAGTGGTAGAGCAATTGGCTATCATGTGTGAAGGCCTAGGTTCAATCCTCAGCACTATATAACAAAAAAAAGTTCCTATTCTTTGTCAAATAGCAATTAATAGTAAGGCATGGAGGGAAAAGAGCTTCACCTAATTAAAAATAATATCTCTATGGGCATATACAGTGTACTCTGTGCCTACAATGCAGTTGCTTTCTAAATTTGGAAAATTTTAAAAAACTTACTACATATTTAAATATGGAATTTGACTTTTAAGGGAATTATTTATTAGGAACCAAGAGTTTTAAAAACAACATTTGTTAGTTTTGGATTAAGTTTTTCTCTAATACTGGCAACTGGAAATATGCCAATAGTTTAGTTTGATTGTGGTTACTTATTGACCTCTAATATATTTCCAATATTCCCTATTGAATATGTAATTACTTATTGATTCAATAATAGCTGTTTGAAAACATGAAAATGTTTTTTTTTTCTTAAGGAAATTAATTTTTTTCCTGAATCACAATAGTTAATTAGAAAAGAAAATGCTAAATTAGAAAATAGAAAATTTTTACACCAAAAACGTAGTTTATATTTGACCCAATTTCTAGGAACATCAAAATTTTGTTTCTATTTAAATATATCACCATACTGAACTTGAGCACCTTTGACAATACATTACTGAGAAGAGGTTACACAGCAATTATCTGGCAATAAATTTTGGAGAGACATTTTATCTTAACTTGTTAGTCCGTAGTAATTGGCCATTAATACTTTTGACCATGTACCTTAATTTTTTTGGTGGAAAAATATAGATGTTGAAATTCTACTGCTTCATTAAGTAGGATCCTCTGAGAATCTATTGTTTGCTGATTAGTAGCTTTTCTATTAAGAAAGAAATTAATGTCCTTGGGCTTTAGGATAGAAAACAGGGTTTTCTCTCTGGAAGCAAGCACTAGTGAGTGGATGTGTGGTTGTGTTCAGGTCTGAGGCTGATGTTTCTTCCCGTTAGGACAGCTGAGGGCAGATAACATGTGAGGGTGGGCCATATCAGTTGAGTTCTGTGGGAAGCAGTGGCCACTAGGAGAGTTACATCATGGCCTTGCAGAATATTGCTCAGGCTGAAAGGAGAGATGAAAATGATTCTTGCTAATAAATAGAACATTGCTTTTAATGGATCTTTAACAAAAGATATGGAAAGGTTTTAATAGAAAAGAAACTTTATCCCAAAGTGTATTGTTGAAATTTGGCCTGAATTGCCACTCACCCACCGAAGGACATTTGGGTGGTTCAGGCATGAACTTCCATCTTAAAGCTGCTTCTTCACATCTACCCTAGCCTTCTGAGTGGTCTTCAGCTGCCCTCCACCTCCGAGTTTCTTTACGGATTCACTGAGCCATTCCCAGGTCTTTTGCTCTATATGGTCACTGAGAGTTAGAAAGTCTGATTCCATGTCACCTTTTCCACATGGCTGTTGTGTCACCCTGTGTCAAGTTGGAAATGGCCACACATAGAGCTTCCCCCAAAGCTCACAGTCTCCCCTATTAAATCCACTCAAGTTCCACTAGACCCAACATTTTGGGGTAGTATATTACAAAATATGTATGTTACACAATAAATATCACTGCCTATGCCTAAGCACACACGCCAGGATGAGAGAGAACCCTGCAGTCTGATATCATTCTTCTTTTATTTCTCTTGTCACTAAGATAAAGATGAAACTTATAAGGTTGAGCTATGGATTTTTCACCTCTGAATTTCATATTTTCCTTCTTAGATTCTGGAGGTATAATAAAATTTCAAAATATAATCCTGAAGTCTATCTCTCTAAGAAGCGACAAAATTGGATTAAAATCCATCAAGTTGACCTCTTTGCTGAGTATCCAGAAATTTTATATGGTATATCAGTAACTAAATATTAATTTTTAATTTAAATTTTGATTAATTAAAATATTTTAATTAATTTAAACTCCATATTTTTAATTAATTAAATTTCAATTAATATTATTGCATTATTGTTTGAATGATTACATCACATTTTAATTCCTTTCTTAAACAGCTAAATGCCTCTTGATGACTATGAAAAAGACTGAACATGTGAAGATATAAAACAGTAAATCATATGGAAATATTTTAAAATATTTTTATAATTTAAACATACATAGGGTTTGTATTGTTTATATGGACTTTGAGTAGCAATATATAGAAGAGAATTTGAAATTCTATTAAAGACAGAAAAGTTGAAAAACTTTTCTTTATCTACAATAAGTATTATTGTATCACTCTATTTTCTATTACTATAAGAAAACACCCAAATGCTGGATAATTTATAAAGAAAAGAGATTTATTTAACTCACAGTTTTGAAGGCTGAAAGTCCCAGATCAGAAGGCCCCATTTGTTTTGATGGAGCTCTTTTGGCTACACCTCAACATGACCAATTTCATCATGGCAGGAACATGACCTGGGAGAGGGAAAGAATATCATGTGGCAAATCAAGAAGCAAAAGGGATTCATGAACCAAACTTGCTCTTTTTTTTAAAAAATTTATTATTTATTTTTTTAATTTTATTTTTATTGGTTGTTCACAACATTACAAAGCTCTTGACATGTCATACTTCATACATTAGATTGAAGTGGGTTATGAACCCCCAATTTTACCCCAAATGCAGATTGCAGAATCACGTTGGTTACACATCCACAATTTTACATAATGCCCTATTAGTAATTATTGTATTCTGCTACCTTTCCTATCCCCTACTATCCCCCCTCCCCTCCCCTCCCATCTTCTCTCTCTATCCCATCTACTGTAATTCATTTCTCTCCTTGTTTATTTTCCCATTCCCCTCACAACCTCTTATATGTAATTTTGTATAACAATGAGGGTCTCCCTTCATTTCCATGCAATTTCCCTTTTCTCTCCCTTTCCCTCCCATCTCATGTCTCTGTTTAATGTTAATCTTTTCTTCCTGCTCTTCCTCCCTGCTTTGTTCATAGTTGCTCTCATTATATCAAAGAAGACATTTGGTATTTGTTTTTTAGGGATTGGCTAGCTTCACTAAGCATAATCTGCTCTAGTGCCATCCATTTCCCTGCAAATTCTATGATTTTGTCACTTTTTATTGCTGCATAGTACTCCATTGTGTATAGATGCCACATTTTTTTTATCCATTCATCTATTGAAGGGCATCTGGGTTGGTTCCACAGTCTAGCTATTGTGAATTGTGCTGCTATGAACATCGATGTGGCAGTAACCCTGTAGCATGCTCTTTTAAGGTCTTCAGGGAATAGTCCGAGAAGGGCAATAGCAGGGTCAAATGGTGGTTCCATTCCCATCTTTCCCAGGAATCTCCAAACTGCTTTCCAAATTGGCCGCACCAATTTTCAGTCCCACCAGCAATGTACAAGTGTACCCTTTTCTCCACATCCTCGCCAGCACTTGTTGTTGTTTGACAACAGGTGGCTGCCAATCTTACTGGAGTGAGATGGTATCTTAGGATGGTTTTGATTTGCATTTCTCTGACTGCTAGAGATGGTGAGCATTTTTTCATGTACTTGTTGATTGATTGTATATCCTCCTCTGAGAAGTGTCTGTTCAGGTCCTTGGCCCATTTGTTGATTGGGTTATTTGTTATCTTATTGTCTAATTTTTTGAGTTCTTTGTATACTCTGGATATTAGGGCTCTATCTGAAGTGTGAAGAGTAAAAATTTGTTCCCAGGATGTAAGCTCCCTATTTACCTCTCTTATTGTTTCTCTTGCTGAGAAAAAACTTTTCAGTTTAAGAAAGTCCCATTTGTTGATTCTTGTTATTAACTCTTGTGCTATGGGTGTCCTATTAAGGAATTTGGAGCCGACCCCACAATATGTAGATCGGAGCCACCTTTTTCTTCTATAAGACACAGAGTCTCTGATTTGATATCAAGCTCCTTGATCCATTTTGAGTTAACTTTTGTGCATGGCGAGAGAAAGGGATTCAGTTTCATTTTGTTGCATATGGATTTCCAGTTTTCCCAACACCATTTGTTGAAGATGCTATCCTTCCTCCATTGCATGCTTTTAGCCCCTTTATCAAATATAAGATAGTTGTAACTTTGTGGAGTAGTCTTTGTGTCCTCTATTCTATACCATTGGTCAACCTGCCTGTTTTGGTACCAGTACCATGCTGTTTTGGTTACTATAGCTCTGTAGTACAGTTTGAAATCTGGTATCGCTACACCTCCTGATTCACACTTCCTGCTTAGAATTGCTTTTGCTATTCTGGGTCTTTTATTTTTCCATATGAATTTCATGATTGCTTTATCTATTTCTACAAGAAATGCCATTGGGATTTTGATTGGCATTGCATTAAACCTATAGAGAACTTTTGGTAATATCGCCATTTTGATGATGTTAGTTCTGCCTATCCATGAACAGGGTATATTTTTCCATCTTCTAAGATCTTCTTCTACTTCTCTCTTTAGGGTTCTGTAGTTTTCATTGTATAAATCTTTCACCTCTTTTGTTGGGTTGATTCCCAAGTATTTTATTTTTTTTTTTGAGGATATTGTGAATGGAGTGTTTTTCTTCATTTCCATTTCAGAAGTTTTGTCGCTGATATACAGAAATGCCTTTGATTTATGCGTGATTTTATAACGTGCCACTTTGCTGAATTCATTTATTAGTTCTAGTAGTTTCTTTGTAGACCCTTTGGGTCTTCTAGGTATAGAATCATGTCATCTGCAAATAGTGATAATTTAAGTTCTTCTTTTCCTATTTTTATGCCTTTAATTTCTTTCGTCTGTCTAATTGCTCTGGCCAGTGTTTCGAGAACTATATTGAATAGAAGTGGTGATAGAGGGCATCCCTGTCTTGTTCCAGATTTTAGAGGGAATGCCTTTAACTTTTGTCCATTCAGAATGATGCTAGCCTGAGGCTTAGCATAGATAGCTTTTACAATGTCAAGGTAAGTTCCTGTTATCCCTAGTTTTTCTAATGTTTTGAACATAAAGGGATGCTGTACTTTGTCGAATGCTTTCTCTGCGTCTATTGAGATGATCATATGGTTCTTATCTTTAAGTCTATTGATGTTGTAAATAACATTTATAGATTTCCGTATATTGAACCATCCTTGCATCCCAGGGATGAATCCTACTTGATCATGGTGCACTATTTTTTTGATGTGTTTTTGTATTCGATTCGCCAGAATTTTATTGAGGATTTTTGCATCTAGGTTCATTAGAGATATTGGTCTGTAGTTTTCTTTCTTTGAGGTGTCTTTGTCTGGTTTCGGAATCAGGGTGATGTTGGCCTCATAGAATGAATTCGGCAGAGCTCCCTGTTTTTCTATTTCCTGAAATAACTTGAAAAGTATTGGTATTAATTCTTCTTTAAAGGTTTTGTAAAACTCCACTGTATACCCATCCGGTCCTGGGCTTTTCTTGGTTGGTAGTCTTTTGATGGCTTCTTCAATTTCATCCATTGATATTGGTCTGTTCAATTTGTGTGTATTCTCCTGACTCAGTCTGGGCAAATCATATGACTTAAGAAATTTATCGATGTCTTCACTATCTTCTATTTTATTGGAATATAGGTTTTCAAAATAATTTCTAATTGTCTTCTGTATTTCTGTAGCATCTGTTGTGATATTGCCTTTTTCATCCCGTATGTTAGTAATTTGAGTTCTCTCTCTTCTTCTCTTCATTAGCATGGCTAAAGGTCTGTCGATCTTATTTATTTTTTCGAAGAACCAACTTTTAGTTTTGTTAATTTTTTTCAATAGTTTCTTTTGTTTCAATTTCATTGATTTCCGCTCTGATTTTAATTATTTCTTGCCTTTTGCTACATTTGCTGTTGTTTTGCTCTTCCTTTTCTAGGGCTTTGAGATGAAGTGTGAGCTCATTTATTTGTTGGTTTTTTCTTTTTTTCAGGAATGACCACCAGGCGATGAATTTTCCTCTTAAAACTGCTTTCATTGTGTCCCATAGATTCCGATATGTTGTGTCTGTATTTTCATTTATCTCTAAGAATTTTTTGATTTCCTCCTTTATTCTTCTGTAACCCATTGATCATTCAGTAACATATTGTTCATTTTCCATGTGATGTAGGGTTTTTTCTTCCTTCTTTTATCATTGATTTCCAGTTTCATTCCATTATGATCAGATAAAATGCATGGTATTATCTCCACCCCTTTATATTTACTGAGGGTTGCCCTATGGCATAATATATGGTCTATTTTTGAGAAGGATCCATGTGCTGCTGAGAAAAAAGTATATCCATTTGATGATGGTTGATATATTCTATATATGTCAGTTAAGTCTAGGTTATTGATTGTGGTATTGAGTTCTATAGTTTCTTTATTCAACTTTTGTTTGGAGGATCTGTCCAATGGTGAGAGAGGTGTGTTGAAGTCACCCATAATTATTGTGTTGTGGTCTATTTGATTCTTGAACTTGAGGAGAATTTGTTTTATGAATGTCGCAGCACCATTATTTGGTGCATAAATATTGATAATTGTTATGTCTTATTGGTGAATTGTTCCTTTTAACAGTATATAATGTCCTTCTTTATCCCTTTTGATTAACTTAGTCTTGAAGTCGATTTTATTCGATATGAGGATGGCCACCCCTGCTTGCTTACGAGGACCATGTGCATGGTATATTTTTTCCCATTCTTTCACCTTAAGCCTGTGTATGTCTTTTCCAATCAGATGTGTCTCCTGGAGGCAGCATATTGTTGGATTTGTTTTTTTAATCCATGTTACCAGCCTATGTCGCTTTATTGGAGAGTTTAAGCCATTAACATTCAGAGTTACTATTGATATATGGTTTGTACTTCCACCCATGTTTGATTATTTATCCTTTTTAAAAAAATTTAGTTTGTTTCTCCATGATTATCTTTCCCCTCACCCTCTGTCTTTACTGAGGCACTTCCTACTGATGATTTTGGTTATTATTTTTCATTTCTTCCTCGTGTAGTGTTTTGCTCAAAATGCTTTGCAATGCTGGTTTTCTGGCTGCAAATTCTTTTAACTTCTGTTTATCATGAAAGATTTTTATTTCGTTGTCATACCTGAAGCTTAATTTTGCTGGATACAGAATTCTTGGTTGGCATCCATTGTCTTTCAGTGTTTGAAATACATTTTTCCATGACCTTCTTGCTTTCAGTGTCTGTGATGAAAAATCCGTTGTTAACCTTATTGGTTTACCCCTGAATGTAATCTGTCTCCTTTCTCCAATGCAACGGGTGGATCCTTACTGTCTCTCCCAAGCCCCGTTTCAAACCTGTGGCCACTACCTATGAAGGCTCGGTAGGCATTTACCTCCGTAGGATGAGAAGGGCTGACGAGTTGTTTCAGCCGGATGGATTAGTGCTGAGTCACAGCTGTTTGTCTGCGGGAAGCAGGCGAACGGGAGCTTGAATTCAGCCGATCCGGGCTCAATGTGTTTTCTGAGAGGCCCAGACTGTTCGCCCCAGATCCATGTCAGCTCAGCATTGCCTAGTGATCCTGAGCAAACAGATTTAGGTTGTTTACAACTCCCTATGCCTGCACAGCTGAAGAGGTCAGAGACTTGATCTCTCTGCGCCCGCCGCCATGTTGGAATCTCAAACTTGCTCTTTTTATAACAACTTGCTCTTGTGGAAACTGACTGTGTCCCCATGAGAAGTGCATTAATCCTTTCTGAGGATAGCATTCCTATACCTAACCACCCTCTACTGGGTTCCATTTCTCAAAAGTACCATGGTTTCTGAACGTTGCCACACTAGAGACCAAACTTTCAGTACATGAACCTTTAGAGAGCATATTTAACTATATTCAACCATAGCAATTATAAAACTTTACACTATCTGAAGAGTAAGTAGAAACACTTTCTGCAAAAACTAAAACCAGAAGGAATTTCTTGTTTCAGTTACAAGGAAGTGGGGAATTACCATATGCTGAAAGATTTCAATCAATCTCAGGGATGGTATTTATTTAGTTGCTAATGTTTGCAAATATGCATATGTTGATAATTTTGATAAATTTGTAATAAATGGTTACATAACTTTTGAATGAAATGAAACCCTTGAAGGCTTTGAAGGTTTTCCTGTAACTAATAAGGGAATAATGTATCTAACAGAGTTACCTATACTAACAGTTGGTGAGCTGAAATAATAGACAAGCCAGAGAGAGAAACTTAACAGTAAGCCCTTCCCTTACACCTAACAGAAACTTGCCAGTCCACAGATTGGAGGATACCTGTGCAGAAGTGAGAGCTAACTGGAGCTGTGCTCGATTTATCACAGCTCCTCTAGGAACAGATACTGATGAATTGCTGTGCCCATGAATATTTCTATTTCCCGAGAGACATAGTTGTGTTTGCTTTTCCTCTTATATCTCCAAGATCCTTACAACATATTTCCATTTGTAGAAATGCATATTTTTGTATGTCTTCCTTACAAAGTAAGATATCACAGTTTTATAAAATAAACACCAGTGCAGTAGCATTTCTTTGGGAGAAAACTTTTATGTTTGATCCATTTTGGGATTATGTATTATTCTTGATTAGCCTAATTGACTTATATTGCTGGTTATTCCTGAATGCTGTTTTCTAACTTGATCAAATTTACATAGTGTATGGCATATAAATTTTGTTAGCCCATGTTTTTGTGTTCATTTTCTATGATTTTGTTTCCAGGTCAGATTAGAAGTATTGTCACTATCAACTGTTAACGTTAACATAAGGATCAGATCTGTTAAATTTATATCAAGGCACTTCATTTTTTTAAAATGCTGTATCCAAAGACAAAATTAAATCATGATAGATCAATTTTTATAAATAATAGCCCCCAAATTTATTGTTCCCTATAGACTTCATAATCAACATCTTTTTAATTCTTATGAGAAACATACCTTTTGTGACAAACTGTACAATTTTTACTTTTTCTTGATTATTGGCTCTGAGTCTTTCTCAAAGACTAATCTGACTTAGTTTGATAAATTATGAATTAGAAGTAATCATTCTCAATTAGCATATGGATAGTATTGTGCAGAAATATATTGCACTTAATATAAATACTCTCTCTCTTTTTTTTTAATGGTTCTGTTCCTGTTTTTATTTTTTTTTTTATTGGTTGTTCACAACATTACAAAGCTCTTGACATATTTCATAAATACTCTCTTTTATATGGTTAACATAATCCTGTGATTCTACATTTAAAGGTGGACTAAACCATGCTTTTAAAGGATTGTCTTTTTTTTCAGCAAAATGAATTCTATTTAAATGTAAATTTAGTTTTATGAGGCTTAGAAAATATAATTTTTGACACATGGAAATTTGAAAAAGATAATGAAATGAACTGCTAAAGAGCAGAAATAATCCTTCAAGTCTTAATTAAAGAAAAGGTGTGTTAGTTCTGAGTATGTCATAGTTATGACAAATTCAGAAATAAGTTAAGTGTAATAAAGAAAAATAAAAGGAAAAGTATGCCATTGTCAAATTCATGTTCAAGGAAAAAATTAGCTGATTCAAAGGTAGTGAAGGAAACCTTGCTGTTGGCAGTTTAAAAAGATCACTTTAGCAACTCTATTCATTGTTTTACATGTTCCTTTCAGAAACCTGGAACTTCTATAAAGTAGATAAGACTTGCTTTAATTAATTAGATTAAGATAACTTTTTGTTAAGTATATGAACTAAATATGTCTTGCACGACAGTCTGGGTTTTCTAAGGAATGGGGACTGCCTGTTTATACTTGAAATTCTAGGAACAGTCCCCAAAGACAGTCCACAGTGCCAATAATTGGAGCTAGCCAGTGTATAGGATGCAGAAAAAATATTTTGGGGTTTCTTTAAAGTTGGGGCTTTTGAATATATTTTGCTGAAAACTTAGGTTCCTTGGCTAAGAGCAAGCCTTGGGAGTCAATTTGGAACTGTATATGTAGTGAAAGAGTGCTGAAAAAATTTCTCTAACTTCTGAGGTATGTGTGGCTCTCTCAAAGGAAAATGATTCTCTTAATCATGAAGACATCTCTATGTCAGAAAAGCCGGAGGCACTGGATCATCTGGCCATTAGATATGTGTATTTATATCTCAAATGCTGAGTGTGAGATCTTGGTATCTAACCATCCAGTCTCCAAAGAGCAAAGGTTTCCTCCTCATTCTGAGAAGGGAGAAGAAGAAACAATTGCCTTTTCCTCCTGTATATAAGCAGATAAAAATCAACATTTGCCCTTCCTCACTTGGAATAAAGATTTTGCAGATTTTGTGTGTGTTATATTTGACCTGGTTATTATTTATCACCATTGTAGCAAGAATTGGGATATAAGGAACCAAGTAGTCATTATTACTTTTTAAGTGAATAATGATAAACCTGTATTTGATCCAGAACACCTTAGATGCACCTTCAGGATAAAATATTAATAAATTTGAATATTAGAGCAAAACAAAGATAAATAATAATTAAAATACATGGTGATTAATTTCCAGATCAGGGATAGATTCAGCAAGTATGATAATGTTGAAGTTTTGAAAAGCCCTGTTTTTGAACTTGTGAATGATGTCACCTTCGTAGAACATGTTTTTGACAATGTTTATAGATGATACAAACTGCTAATATTGGCTAACTTACCTGTAACGTAAATTGAACTGAACATAACTTACAGCAATCATCAAAGGTACTAAAGTGCTATCTTACTAAAGTGACTTCTTTAATAAACCTTGTAGGTGTAGTTCATTGTTTTAGGTTGAAACTCTACCTTTATAGAGATTAATTTTAGTATTATTAATGCTGATGATGGATTTCTACTTTGTAGAGATTTTGCATTACAGCAATTGCATGTAGTTTCTTAAAATGGTATAAAAATTGTGTTTTGCTTGCTTTTACTTATTGTTTAGTATTTGTTTTGTAAGTAGCAGACCCAGTATAGATCCTACCAGAAAAACAATAATCAATAAAGCAGTACCTGTGACATTAGCCTTTACTCCTTGGCTCCTTGCTGGCTAGTTCTTATTGGCAGCTGAAACAAAGTATAATTTGAAGATCTGACTCCTGTGGACTAGAGATTGAACAAGTATGGTTTGCTGTTTTCAAAAAGGTTGAGGAATGGATTTAAAATGAAATTTTAAAAAGTTCAAACAGATGTTGGCTTAAATGCTACAAAAGAGTTGGAGAATGTTTTTCCATAGAAATAACAGCCATTTAATGACACTGAAGAGGATTTTAAAGATCACACAGCTGCTAGAATCCAGTTTTCACTTTTCAGTCCTGTGGTAAAAAATCCTATTAGCAAAATATTTGAAATTTATCTAAAATGTATAACTTCAAAGCACTCATATTGACCACAACATGAAGTTACTTAAGAAATGTGTCAAATGTACTTCATAGGAAGTGTCTGCACAAAATGAGAAACATTAAAAACCATGCATATGTATTCACCGGCATTGCTGTCCAACATCTTGTAACATTTTATAAAGCATGGATATTAATTCACACTTTGCATTTATGAGAAATAAAGTCAGAGCCAACAGCTGGTGCTTCATAATTTCCATTTTCAAGATAGTGATACTGCACAGGATTTAATCACCATTCCTGTAACTGATGCTTTTCCCCTCTGAGCTTATTTTTTCTGGTATGAAAAGATCTATAGATTCTGCATTTACTAGGGCTTCTGGGAAACATAATGGATTAACAGATAGAGTTAATGAATAGAGTTTTGGTGGAGGGTTTACAAGAGCACCCCTGAATTGATTGTACTTCCTGATGTTGGAACATGGCACTGGGGGAAATGCCCTGACTACATCCACACCATTTCTCTGAGCTTAAGCCCTTGAGTGTGCTTGCCAATGTGGTGGGACTTTAAGAAAGTGAGGTTGAGTCTTTAGGTTTTAAAAGGAGGTTTGAACAGACACATTAATCCCTATCCTTTGAAGAAATCACAAGAAAAGTGAGAGAAGATAATTTTTTAAGATGCTTATCGTGACAATGACAAAGACAATAAAAGAAGAGAATAGAAATAAAAGTCTGGGAAATCAGAAATAAGATGCTGAGCATGTCCAAGAAAATTGAATCCTATCCTGGAAGTACATAAAATCAAATTGTTTTTCTCACAGCCTCACCCAAAGGCTCAGAAATTGGTAGAGTTCAGGAGTCTGTAAAGGATAGATAAGGAAAAGGCTAACATTAGGAGGATTTTCAAGGTGAGTCTGCAAAATTCTTGGATCCATATTGCTTTTCTACTCTAGAACCTGAATATCTGTCCCCTCTTATTATGCCACATTTATGGAGATTTGTTATTTGAAGAGCATAAACAGAATTCTCTAGAGTGGGTGACAGAGGACAGAACATTTTACATAGTAAATAGGGGAACCCTATGTCATTTAATGTCTAGAACATTGTAAGCAAAGGTTATATCATCAAGGTAAGAGAATACAATAATTTTTTTTTACATAGGAATATATCTCAGCAGTCTAAGAAAACACTTAACAATATAGAAATAAGAAATTCTACAATGAATCATATAGTTCAGCAAAATTCAGAATCAATGTCACTCACCCATGGACATGGAGACTTTAATCTACTTTTAATAGACCCACACATAGAAAGCAAATAACCAAAGATTACCGGCTACTTGAAGAACCCCCAAAGAATGGAAGATAAAGAAACAATTATAAAATATCAGTTTGGAATAAACAGAAATGCAGGGAAGAGTAGGTGTGTGCGTGAGAGAAAGGGAACCCTATGTTAGGGAAATCTAGTATAGGTTCAGTTTCTGGTTGCCAAATATGTGGATGGTAAAGGGCAAAGGGAAGCTATTCATCCTATAAATGCAGATCTAATGAACTGCTTGGCCATTGGTCACTGGAGTTCGATTGGTTGATTGAATAACCTCTGGGTGTTAAAAGAGTTTCTTCCTACACTCACATTGTAGAGAGTCTAGTCTAGTCCAGATATTCCCTCTTCTTCAGCATTTTAGTCATGGGATAACTAAGGGAATGCAGAAATGGCAGGATGGTGAAACCCAAGAGAACATGATACTTAGAGGCATTATCCTAATTTCATAGGGAAGTTTTACAATTTTGAGATCTTCTCTTGTCTCTGGCTTCCAGACTGCTCTTTCAGTCCAAATCAGTCAGTCTTTGTATGCCCATCCCTTAGTAATCATTGGAGAGTACTATATGTGCTGGCACATGTTTTTGTATGTGTATGTGCACATGCACATAGACACAATTTTATGCACATGTTTTTCAGAGGGACTTCCCTCATTGGAGATTAAGAACACATTTTTTTCAGTTAATTTTATTTTGCTCTAGATCTATTTTTAGAGACTGAAAGGGGCTGGTTCTTGGGAGCAGCCAGTGGCCACATATCTTAAAGATTGGCTGATTTGCCCTAATGGAGTTTTCTCTTCTTTAAAGTTAAAATATTTTCATCTGTACCCTCAATGGACTTCTAGAAAGATGTGGCTTCCTAGCTAGATATCCGTTTCTCCTTTCTAACTGTTATAAATGAGGAGACATGGCAGGGGAGCACACACACTAAACATGTGGGAGCAGGATCTACGAGGGAACACTGATGGAGATGGGAGTGGTAGCTGGTGTGTGAATCCTCCATTTCTACTTTCATTCTAGGTTAGTACTGAGGCTGGGTTGGAAAGCAGATTCTGAGAGGCATGCTGAAGTTTTGTCAGTTCCATTTTAAGATGCACTATAGAGAATCATCATCCCTTCCTTTACAGTTATTACTGAAGAGAAAACAATAGTAATATGTGAAAGAACCTGAACTTCACCACTGTCTTGACTGAAGTTTGGCTGCTCCCTGTGCCAAGGAATTGATGAAGTATTATTGTAGTTGGGAAGACTGCTTAGTGATGCACTTGCTTAGGAATATATTCATTAACCTTTACTTTGTTTTCTGCAGTAATGCATTTCCAGGTCCAAGCATTTTGTTATATAAACACTATAATGACTTTTCTCATGCTGATACAAATACCAATGAGTGTACTTCAAACTATATCAGGGATATTAGGGTGGTTTGGTGTTATGGTAGTAGGGAAACCCTGGTCCCTATTGAGGTGACCATCTAGGTATATGTCCGAAGCTGTAAATACATCCAGAAGAAGAAAAAGTTCCCTATCTAGTGATAAAGAAATATTGAATTTATCAGAGGCTGGAAGTGAGTATACAGTATATTGTATTTATATTTGTTCAGGAAAACTGCCACGGCGTGCATCTCAGATTCTTCCTTGCAACTTTCATGTGTAGATGGGTGGAATTTTTGGTTTTTGTTTTATTTTGTTTTGTTTTTCATCTGTATTTGACTTAGTAACTATGAAGAGGGAGAGTATGCTTTCATACAAAACATTAGAGATCTTCCTAAGACTTTCTCAACCTGTAGATGCCAACCTTATTAATATATTCAGTACCAGATAGTGTATGCCTTTGGGCTGCCCATAGAAATGGTGGTACAAAATCTTGAAGAGAAAAAATCTGCATCTTTAGGGTGGTAATAAGGTAATAATTATAATACTTCAGTTTTTCTTTTCACAAATTCAGTTTTTACTCTCACAGCTTTTAGGGGCTTGATAATGGAATTAGCATATTTTGCTTAGAGAACATGGCGTGTGATCAGGGTAGTGGACTGAAAGAACAGGTCAATAGGCCTAACACTGATTCCCCTTAAAACTGCCTTTGTGGAAAAGGAATTAATTGGAAACTCCATGGAAACTGGTTAAAGTCCAATAATTTATCCTGGCCAACCACAAGACTGGGGGCCCTAGACTTAGATCATGCTAGTGAAGATACATCAAATTAATTACGTCTACTTAATATACTACCCCAAAGCTTACTGGCTCAAAACAACCACCATTTCCTATTTTTCAGTCTATGTATGTGGCAGCTTGGTATTTCTGTTTATTTGACTAAGATTAGTTGGTTTTGTTTATGTTCTCTCACATATTTTGGGGACTGTTAGTCATTGGCTTGTTTAGAATTACTTCAAGGTTTTTCCAAGTGCCTGTTATATACCTCTTTGAGCTTGCTTGTTCTTATCATGATGCCAGGGGTCAAGAAAAACAAGCATGATCATCTGAAATAGCAAATAGAAATGCACATATCCTCTTCAGTTCTCTTATAGTTTTACATTGGCTAATGCCTCACGGGCCAAAGCAAGTCACAGGCAGATCTCAGATTTAGAAAGGAACAAGACGAGAACTTGGCAAAGGGGTTGGATGTAGGGCCCTTGCATAACTAACGACATCGATGTAGTCAATCTATCATAGTTCACTCTGTTTGAAATTGTTGATGTGCCTCCAAAATGTAAAAGAAATTCATCTACTTCAAAGGCCCCATAAAAATATAACTCCATAGCAGCCTCAGGCTGAGTCCTAGTATCTTACATTATACTTCAATTCAGGAAGTGTTTCTCTTAATCCAGAGATCTATGAACATGTCTATCAATACCACCTATACCCGATGTAGATTAGATGGGGCAGTATATTCACAAGAGGCATCTGCATTCAAGAAAGGGAAGAATGAGAACCACGTGGTAGCCATTTGTGCACAGCAATTCTGAAATCTCCATGGGTAAATGCTACTCTGGGGTTAGAAACTATTCCAGGATTAGACCTAGTTATGCTTTTGGGAGTAGCTCATCAGTCCACCATTCTCCAAATTTCTTTGCTGAACCCTCTAGGATGTATTTAGTTTGCCAAGGTCTTTGATAACTTTAAGTAGAGCATGACTGCTCTCTGAGTGGTTTTATCTAATCCAATCACAGCTTTGAGCTGAGTCCAGTATCATATGTTATACTTCAAATCAGGAAGTGCTCCTATAGAAAGTTGGTGCACATTTAGAAAAGGAGCAGATGAGCCACTGAAAGTTTAACCTATATCTCCAAGATCACACAGCTCACTGTGATGGTTTTACACAAATTTTAAAATGTAAAGTAAAATATGCCGTTGTTATGCATTATACAAATTTGTGATGCTAGGAAGTAATCTCATTTTGTTGGTTTTTAAAATTTTAGCATATTTTACATTAAAAATTTTCATCGACAAAAGAGCAAAACAACATTGCCTGGAGTTGTTGTGCTGCCATGGTAACTGGCTCTTGCCAATGAACTACATTATTCAACACTGTTTTTTTTTTTTTTTTCCACATATTGCTGTGCCCCTACCCCAAGGCATTGGCCTTTCCATTTTGAAAGGGGGAAATTGAGAATAATATGAAACAGTAATAATGTGTCATTTCTTACTGACATTAGTTGTTAGCATGTATCTCTTATTACACTATAGTTTCCTGAACTATGTTTTATTATCACCTATTTTAAAATATTCTTAAGTAAATGGCAATAGTTTATAGGCCTTGAATTTTTTCATAGGGAATAATTTTTCCATAATATAAAGGCCTATGTGGTACACAGTGGATATTTGTAATTTCAAAAAAACTTAGTTTAAAATTATTCCCTAATTAAAATCATTCTCATATTTCACACTAAAATGCAATAAATTTATGGCAGTTTTTTTATGTTTTAATGTACTTACTTCAAGAGCCACAGAATTTTAATGTTTTTTCTCATTTTAACCATATTCTGCTAAATGATTTTCTCTAACTTCATTCTAATATTTTTATATCTTTTTTCCTCTATATAAAGATTATGGAAACCAAATGACATCTTTCTGGGATGATTAAGTAACATAGACAGTATTTAAGTTTCATTGAGAAGAGTTGTCATCAATATATTCTGTAATTGTTATTTTAATAATATCTGTTGATTTACACCAATATAACCTAACTGCTTCTCACATCTCTGCAGGAAAATCATTTGAGGAAATATGCATGTAAATGAGCTACTGCCAAAGAACAATAAACATCAATAAGTGTACGCAATTATATTTACTCTAAAGTTCCAAATGGGGGGAGATACACAAGTTTTAATAACATCAGTAGCAGTATAATAATATCTACAAGAAAAATACATTAGGAAGTAGGGGAATAAGAAAAGGATATTATAAAAATATAAACAGATTAAAACAAATAAAAAACTAAAATTTTTATGCCAGATCTTTAAGACTTGGAAAAGAGATTGCCTACTCCCTCCTTTTTCTCTTCCCTAACTTCCTCCTTCTGTAACATGCAATGATAAATAGCCTAACATTTATTACATATAAACAAGATGGGATTGGTATGTAGATGTCATGGCTTCCCAAATACTCAAGCTGCCCTTTTTAGTTACTGTTGTAATACAAGTCAAGCAGCTGGAATACCAGTCAAGCAGAACTCTCATTCAGTCCATTCAGTCACAATTATGTCACCTTCCCTGAGCTAAGGGGCAATGAACTGCACTTTTATGTTTACTCTTAGGAATAAATTCAGTAGATTGCTCTTTGTAAATGCTCAAAAAAATTTTGTTTAATAAAACAGCATTTATTTCCTAAAAAAAGTCAAAAGACTTCATTTCCACTGCATTTTAATTATCCAGCTGAACTAATGGGAAAGGATGTATGATCTGAATATTAGTGGAGGCAGGTCCCCAATCTAGTAGTCTATCATCAAATCATGAAAGTTCTCATGACCTCAAATTTCACATGTGTAGCACTAAAGGGCAGAACTAGAAAACTTCTAAAGGGTTTTCATTTTTATGGCTCCTGAGAAATATTTTTGAAAACCTGAAAATCTGTTTGCCAATGATTGTGATTTAATTGCATTTCCTTTTGCAAGATTCAATCCATACTTTTGAAATGCTAACTTTACACAGGTACTAGATGAAACTCCAGGACAGAAAAATGAGTAAGACAAACTTTTTCTCCAGAGTGCATAATCTAGTTGAAAAGATACAGAATAATTTGTTACTGTAATAAAACTATGCTGGTGATGTGGTTGAAGATTCTCAAGTGATATATCCTATTTTTGCCTGGTAAAACAGTGGCTGGAGTCAGGAGACACCAAGTATTCTGGGTCTTGAAAGATGAGAGTCTCTGCTTAGTAATTTCAAGATTTAAGGAGAACATGAAGGACAAATATGTGGATATTGTCATGGTATAATGTGATAGGAAACTGAACATATTTTGTTTCTTCAAGTTTTTCATCCACTAAACCAATTATTTTAGTGTTTAAAAAACAAGCTTGGTTCTGGGAAGTTAAGACATTTCATAGAAAATTTTGTCATATTAACGAAGTTACGTTTTCATTTAAAAGGGTCTTAGTTTTTACTTGAAAGTAGAAATATACAAATTGAAGGAGAGAATTAAACTGACTGGTGAGTTACACTGATACATTCTTCTTCCTTTTTTGATACATTATTCTTAGAGCTGTGTTTCATAGTTCAGTTTCTCTTATTTAACTCTCTTCTATGAACTTAAAAGAGATCTTGAAGAGATAGTTTTAGTGTTGAGCTAGGCTAAATCACTTCTCTGCATTTATATTCTACTTATGGTTATTTCTTCAGTGGGATCCTTTCCCTGAGTTCGTGAAATATTTTGGCACTGAATAAGCCTTGGGGTGAGTAGTGAGCATTGGTGAAATGGAAAGGGTGTGCTCAGACCAGATGAATAAACTGAAGAGGGTCTCCAATGTGTGGCTGGGGATATATCTGATTCTTCTACTGTTCACTCAGTAGAAGAATCAGATATAGATATCTAAGAACCAGGTAAAATATATATACAGGTATTCTGAAATAAATGCCAGAGATTTGATGATGCAGACAATAGAGCTAAAATGGCAAGCAATTAAACAATTTTTAGTGTGCTTACTGATATATGTTTGGATTAATACTATGATGTAAAGAAACTTTAAAGAATCAAGCATGTTTGACAAAATGCATCATCATGGCTGAGTTCAAAGGAAATTGCATCTAATTGTCATCTTGTAGAAGTATTACTGATGGTCAGTCTTATATGTGAAGCCAAAGTTGAAAAAGTAACCATACTTAAATGCTCTCCCTTTCTTATATAACTGATGTGTCCCAGGTGACATTTGAGTAAAATGAAGTGCATTTTAAAGCTGCAACTGAATTCTGTTGAAATCTGGAAATTATATGTTGGAGTGCTGCAATAACAAGTCTAATACAAATCAGAGGCGTGGGGACTTTGTGTTTTAGATCACCTGGTTGGTAAGCTGGATTTCTGGATTTTTGCAGAATTTCTTTTCTTCAAATAAAGTTATTGAATAGCTATTTGGAGGTATAATTGAATTTGAGTCTCATCCAAATAGTCAAAAAGCTCTTATAGAGAAGTAAAATCCCAGGAGCATCATGAGATTACAGCTTAAAAATGAGGATGGGGGTCATGGGGCTTTCTGCTTCTGAGGACTAAGAAGTGAGACCAATTCTCATGTGTCTTACAAATTCAAGTAGACCAGTGTCTTCATGAAATATAACTAGTACAGCTAAAACATTCTTCTAAATACTTTGGGAAATCTCCTTAGGGCTGCCTAATATTTGCATATTCAAAATATTTGCATCCATAACTTCTGTGTTCACTTTCCATCCTAACCGATACTTATGACTTGCTGAACAAACTATTCAATGGAGAAGCACCCTGGAATCCATTGTGGTATAGCATGTGTGTCTCTTTCCTATCATTCTGAGAGGTTATAAATAGTCTTTAAATATTCCTGTTTTTTTTCTCTTTATCATCAGTGAATGACAAAGAGAAAATGATATTGGGTTTCACAATTTTTCTGAAATGATGAATACTCTTAATGTTTTCCATAGGGTTGATGTATTTAAAGACTGAAATAGACCACAATAATTGTTGGATAAAATAGTTATTGCATTTTGGGGAGTTACTCACACTCCTATATCTTCTCTTTCACCAGAGTTCACAGATATAAAGCCCCACTCTGTGTCTTGAGTTTTAATTACAAACAACTACTTTGTTATTTGTGGAGTCTTGAGGTCAAAGTTAAATAACTTGCTTAAATTACACTTCTAATTAATCTCAGTTTTACAAATGCAACCCTGCTAACCTGATTTTAAATAGATGCTTTTGTAATACCAGGTGGCCTCCCAAATGTCAAATGTCAATTGTCTAAATCTCTAATCATCACATTGCCACATGGCTCATATGTCTTGGCATTATGCCCTTATAGGTCTTGGATGAAGCTATTTATCAGTGTTTGCTCTATTTCTTAGGATCACTCAATAGATGGTGGTTCCATCAATTCCTTTATTCATTTTGGGTTTTCTACTCTTGAAACTGGAGTTTGAGACAAAACTCCATTCTCTGCTTCTGGTAGTGGGAGGAGCCTGCTAAGCTGCAGGCTTCTTCTGGGAAGAAAGCCTGTTTCAGTGTTAGCAGCTAATCACAGAAGGGGATGCCTACTGGTGTCAATTCCAAGGGTCACAATTGGCAAAGCTGGATTCTTCTTCATTGCTATTGAGCGGTGAGTGGTGTGTTGCAGTTCTAAGTGGTGGGCTGTGCCCTCCAGTGTTGCAGTAGACCCCAGCAACTCATTGCCTAATTCTTTCCAGATTCTTGTCTTGCAAATCTGAAGAATGAAATTCATGGGCAAAAGAAGTCAAGAGTAAATGGAGTAGGATTTATTCAAGTGTGTAGAAACAGAACTCTGGCAGGAGCAAGAGGGGACCTTGATAGGAGTTGCCACCTTGATTGCCTACTTCTTCGGGTCCAAATTTATGCTAATCAGGGTTTGGAAAAGTATCAGTGCTATTGGATAATCCTTGAGTCTGCATTTCCTTTCTGGTTAGAAGCAGGAGATTGAGGTCATGGGATTGTGGTTATTGAGGAGTTCTGGACTGCAATGCTGTGTGGAGCAGGCATCCACAGTGGGCACTAGACCTAGGCTGGCCTGTCTCATTCAGGTCCGTGTAACCAGGCTTATCTCAACCCTGGCTTCCAAGGACCTGAGACTGAGCTGGCCTGGTGAGCTCCATGTGGCAGTGGTTTGGGCTAATACCTCTCCCCACTACTCAAACTCCTGTTTGCATGGCCTGTTGTTCTTCTGCTCCAGGACAAGGACTGACCACCATCATTTCATCTTTCTCAGAATAGTGTGAGACTTGGGGTAAGTGAGTGTCCAATGATACATAATTAGATGGATATAAAACTAATTTCACATCTTATGTTTAAAGACAATATATTTAGCTTATAGACATAGCTCAGGAAAAGAAAAAAAATGAAATTAATCCAGAAAAAATACATTTTTGGTGTTAGTTTTCAAGGTTTCAGGTTTTATTTTCTTTTAATATGGATTCTGAAATTGGGCTTAAATAAATACTATTGCCAATTTGCAGGGACATTTTCTTGGAAGAGACAAACTATTCTTTTATCTTCTTTTTTTAAAAACTTATTTTAAAAGACTAACTTTTATCTGTATATTTTTAAAGACTCCAGAAGTTCTTTGGGTTTTTTAATAAATTGTGATCTCTGAGTGTGCTCTATATAGCAAGTTTAACAGAAGAGACAAAAATAATACCAGACCTTCCTTATTAGTTTTTTTTCCTTTTACCTTTTAACAGAAATCTTACATGCTTGTGAAGAATCATGCATGTCCAGCTCTATGAGACTGAATTTAATACTTGCTCAATCAATGTTGAGTTGATGAAGCTGTGTGGGCTGCAACAAAGAGGACAGAATGTTCAAATAGCTTGAATTTAGTCCTTGTAATTTTTATTCAGGATTTTAATCTATTTTCAACTATTCAATTTGTATTGGACTTCAAATAATTTTTAATAATGAGAATAGAGATAAAACTACACAAATGGCCAATTTATGTATTAGAAAAGATATTTCAAAGAAGCTACTGATGAAAATGTTTCACCATATAATTAAAATTTCTTATCTTTCAGCAACTGCAGGCAACGGTGGCATAAAAAAATAAGTTTGGAGTCTTTTATAAAACAACTGTTGTTGTTTAAAATGCTGCACACATGAAATCTGAAGAAATATGCCATTTGAATACTCTGAACTAAAAATATCCATGACGCTGATCTCATTTCCATTGCAAATTTCAATCTGCATGGAATTAAGAGGCAGAGATTATTTGGAGGCAGGTGGGCTTTTCCTTGGATACTTTCTTTGAATTTAGTTGCTTAATTAGGTTAGCTCCAATGCTAAATACATATCCTGAGGGGTACAGAGATAGGAGTCTGCACATCTTCAAGTCAGCCAATGAGGAGAAAAAGTGAGTTGGAGCCCTGACTTTAGGTATCTGGCCTTACTCATCTAATGGCCACAAATATTGTAAAAGCTAGGAAAGCCCACTTGCATTGGTTCAGGGTAAATTATTTTAGCAATAGAAGGTCATGGCTGGGAGGGAACAAGGGAAGAGAAAACAATTTAAAGCCATTAAACAGGGATTCCATTACCCAGCTGCTGTGCTAAGTAGATAACATCCAGCATCTCATTTAATCCTCATAGCAATTCCACAAGAGAGGTGCTATTGCTATTTTCATCTTTTAGCTAAGGAAACCAAGATTTTCAAGGGACAATAATTTTCCCAAGGTAATTAGTGAAGCCAGATGTTGAATTCAAATTGTCCTACACAGTATTTTCTGTTAAACAACTCTGATATATTCTCATTTTAAGGAATCATATTTCAGAGCTTAAGTGAATTTTTTAATATCCAACCGTTCATTGGCAGGAGAGCTGGGTTTGCATCCGATTCTTTAGCTCGTCAAGTCAAAGGAAGTAAAATCAGAGATTTACAGAGAAGTGTGCTCTTAAAATGGTCACATAATATTTAAATGGATCAGAGCAGGGCAAGAGTTCACTGTAGTTTGTGGAGCTGGGCAGGCTGCCAGCTCCTCAGTGATCAATTCCTTTGATGGAAATGCTTACAAATGCCCTCATTATGAAGACTCAGAAGCTCAGCCAATAGGCTGTAATTCACCTGCTCTACCTGTAAGTGGTGCTCTATATATTCAAGTGAAGTTGCAGCTGACCATACAGTTATTAGCCCTAAACTAGGAGTTAGAGTTGCTCTGACCACTTTCCATCGCTTCATCTTTTTCATCTTTCTCTGCGATGTCCTCTTCCTAGCATATAACAAAATCAGATAGGACCAATAAAAAGAAAACTAATCAATGTAGGCTTTGTGGTTAATAAGTGCTCTGTAGATTCAGTTGATGATCTCAATGTCTCCCTGAGATCCTCACCTGGACCACAGTCCAATCCAGCTATATTTGCCATAGAATGAATTCTGCATTTTAATTTTACCTGATTACTAGGCCTTTGGAGCCAGGTCTCTCAATTCTCACAGTAATCATTCTAGATAAAGAATTAGCACAAATACTTTAAAATGAGTAAATGAAAACTGAGTACTTAAGTAACCACAAGCCTGCAGGGACAGGGGCTGGATGTACATTCATGCTTCTGACACAAAAACCAGTTGTCTTGTCCCAGTCCAGATAGAATGACTGTTATGGTTTGAATGTACGGTGTTCCCCCAAAACTCATGTGTGAGACAATGCAAGAAGGTTTTCAGGAGAAACTATCAGATTATAGCCTTGACCTAATCAGTGAATTGATCCTTGATAGGATTAACTGAGTGTTGACTGGAGGTAGGTGGGGTGTGGCTGGAGGAAGTGGTTCAGAGGGGTATATGTTTGTATCTGGCAAGTGGGCACCTCTCTCTCTCTCTCTCTCTCTCTCTCTCTCTCTCTCTCTCTCTCTCTCCCCCTCTCTCTCTTCGTTTCCTGATCATGTGAGTGGCTTCCCTCTGCCACAGTTTTCTGCCATGATGTTCTGCCTCACCTTAGGTCCCAACGAATGGAGCTGGCCTTCTATGGGCTGAGACTTCTGAAACTGTGAGCCCTCAAATAAACTTTTCTTCCCCTAAAATTGTTCTGGTCAGACCCTTTAGTCACAGTGGTGAAGAAGCTGACTAAAACAATGACTTTACTTTGCCTGGGACAGTCATCAGCCATGTTTGCTGCTCTGGTATAATTTTTATTTACACCACTTTTTATTTTCAGAGGGTCCCAGTTTGAACGATAAAAACTACTTCGTCTACTTGGCAAATACTCTTTTTTCCATAAAGAAAGTCATCAATAAATGGGTGAGGATGAGTGGATCCAAGATGGAGGGCCAGAGGGAGGCAGCATTCTGTGTCGCTGTGTTGAGTTGGGACACAAGTAGTGAGAATCCTTATTCTCTTTGAGTGATATTCCTGCTCCCATACAGAAATCACGGCCACTGTGCCCGTCCAGGGCTCCAGGCCTCAGCATCAGAGTAGGTCTCCCAACTACTTGCCCACGCAAGACTGCTGGGTGCCTGAGCAGGACCATTGGTGTCAGCACCAACACAGAACTTTGGGCCACCCACCTGAGCAGAAATCCCAGACACCACTCCCACATAGGACACCCAGCAGCTACCCATTTACAGGAACTCTAGCCGCCACTTGCATGTGGACCACCACCTACCAATTGGGGCTCCCCCAGTTGCCTCCATCTTGGGACTCTTCAGCCATGGAGATAGTTCCCTATAGACAGTGGCCTGCCTGCACATGGGAACTTCACACAGGCTCTGAAGACAGCTGACAGCTACCCACTGGATGCCACAGAGCTGTCTCTGAACACATCATCCATGTCCAACGCTATCACCCGTCTCCCCACACCTGACCTGACACTCCATTACTAAAAGCAGCCACCTCCATCTTGGATCACCTTCATCATCACCTTCAGAGGGGGCAACTCCCAGTTTGGAACTCTGGCTGACCAGTTCTTAACCCCCCCCTCCCCAGCAGCTGTGACCCCGGCACAGTGGCATCCTGGTTACCTTCACCATCCTGAGGGCAGAGATACCAGCTAATAGCAGATGAACCCACCTATTAGATGAGAAGGGAAGCAGGAAAGATACTGATCTCTAATCAAACATATCCCTGTTTCTTTTCTTCAAGATTTTTTCCCCTCTCTCTCTCTTCTCCCACCCTCACATCCCCAACATATATGAAACCAAGAACTTTGCATGAATTGGAATTTTGAGGACTGGGATGTCTGAATAGTATATTACAGTTGTACTGTATTATTTTCCTCTGATTTTTATTATTTTAACATTTTTAAATTTTTCTTAATATATAGGTGTGTTTGTTTTATGTTCTCTACTGTCTTCTCACTTACTTGTCTACCCCAAATTACTTCCTCTCTATTCTCCCGCTATTATCCTTTTTCTTTAGATTTCCCTTTCACACTCTCTAAAATATAATAACTCTATATTTTCACTCTCTACCTCTGGTTCTTTGTTCACTGTCAGAAACTGTAAATCCTTTTACAAACCTACAGATTATATTGTAGATAATAATTGAATTCACCATTTCTGTATATTGTGACCAAACTGTGAATGTCTTAATAGCAACTATTTGTTTTTAAGATTGTATACTGTTTATATTGGGATCTATTAACATTGTCCTTCCCCTCAAAGGAGAGGTATTGGAAACCTACAGGGACAGTATAAGCCCATAGGGTAAAAAAAGTAACACCTTGGATCCACAGTGATAGAAGGGAAGACACACGAACAACATGAAAAGACAAGGGAGGAAAATGCCCCAAATAAATCAAGGTACCACAATATTAGAATCCATGGCCAGCACAATGGAAGAAATGACAGAGAAGCAGTTCAGGATGTACATAATTAAAATGTTCTGTGGATTAAAGGATGATAAAAGAGAGCAAATACAGGCAGAAAAAGATATTTCAACAAAGAGCTACATAAACAAATTCAGGAAGCAAAAGATGACTTCAATAGGAGACAGAGGTTCTAAAAAAAAAAAAAAAACAGAAATCCTTGAAATGAAAGAAACAATAAACCAAATTAAAAGCTCAATTGAAAGCATCACCAAAAGATTAGACCACTGGGAAGACAGGATCTCAGATAATGAAGACAAAATATATGATCTTGAAAAGAATGTAGACTACACAATCAATGTAAATGGTAAGAAACCATGAGCAGAACATTCAAGAAGTATGGGATAGCATAAAAAGACCAAATTTAAGAGTTACTGGGATAGAGGAAGGCATAGAGTTCCAAACAATATATTCAATGAAATAAATTCAGAAAATTTTTGAAACATGAAGAATAAATTGGAAAATGAAATTCAAGAGGCTTACAGGATGCCAAATGTACAAAGTCACAACAGATCCACACTAAGTCACATTATAATGAAAATGCCTAGCATATAGAATAAGGAGAGAATATTAAAAGCCATGAGAAAAAGGAATCAGATTACATATAGGGGGAAACCAATTAGGCTATGTGCAGATTTTTCAAATCAGACCCTGAAAGCTAGAAAACCTTGGAAATATATATATCAAGCTCTGAAAGAAAATGGATGCCAAACAAGAATATTGTATTCAGCAAAATTAAGCTTTATATTTGATGATAAAATAAAAACCTTCTATGATAAACAAAAGTTAAAGAAATTTACAACTAGAAAGCCTGCACTACAGAACATCCTTGGCAAAACACTCCATGAAGAGGAAATGAAAAACAACAATGAAAATCAGCAGAGGGAGGTATTACACTAAAGGAAAAACTAATCAAAGGAGAAACCAAGTCAAGTTAAATAACAAATGGCTGGGAATACAAATCATGTCTCAATAATAACCCTAAATATTAATGGCCTCAATTCACCAATCAAAAGACATAGGTTAGCAGACTGGATTAAAAAAAAAGACCCAACAATATGCTGCTGCCAGGAGATTCATTTCATAGAAAAACACATCCACAGACTGAAGGTGAAAGGTTGGGAAAAATCATACCACTCACATGGACTGCAGAAGCAAGCAGGGGTTTCCATCCTTATATCAAATAAAATAGACTTCAAGCCAGAGTTAATCAAAAGTATTTAAGAGGGACATTTCATACTGCTCAAGGGAACCATACACCAACAAGACATAACAATTATAAATATATATTCCCCAAACATTGGAGCATCTACATTCATTGAACAAATTCTTCTCAAGTTCAAGAGTCAAATAGACCACAACACAATAATTTTGTGTGACTTTAACACACCTCTGTCACCACTGGATAGATCTTCCAAACAAAAGCTGAACAAAGAAACTATAGAATTCAATAATACAATCAATAACTTAGACTTAACTGATATATATAATATTTCATCCTTCAACGAATGAATATACTTTCTTCTTAGCAGCACATGGATCCTTCTCTACAATAGACCATACAGTACGCTACAAAGAAACTCTTACAATAAAAATGTAGAGATACTACCTTGTATTTTATCAGACCATAATGGAATGAAATTATAAATCAATGATAAAATTTAAAAATAAAACAACTCCAAACCCTGGAGACTAGATAGTATGCTACTAAATGAACAATGGGTTACAAAAGATATCAAGAAGGGGATTAAAAAATTCCTAGAGGTAGGTAAATTAAAACACTGATACAACATATGGAAATCTCTGAAACACTATGGAGGCAGAATTAAGAGGAAAGTTCATTGCATGGAGTTCATTCCTGAAAAACAGTCAACAAATAAATACCTAACATTACATCTCAAAGCCCTAGAAAAAGAAGAACAAACCAACACCAAAAGCAGAGAAAACAGGAAATAATTAAAATCAGGGCTGAAATCAATGTAATCGAAACAAAAGAAACAATTAAAAAAATTGACAAAAAAGTTGGTTCTTTGAAAAAAAAATAAATAAAAATGACAAACTCTTAGCTATGCTAACAAAGAGAAGGAGAAAGAAAACTCAAATTATTAACATCCATGATGAAAAAGGAAATATCACAATAGACATTACAGAAATACAGAAGATAATTAGAAATTATCTTGAAAATTTGTACTCCAATAAAATAGAAAATATTGAAGACATCGATAAATTTCTACAGTCGTATGATTTGCCCAAATTGAATCAGGATGACATACACATTTTAAACAGACTAATTTCAAGCAATGAAATAGAAGATGCCATCAGAAGCCTACCAACAACAACAACAAAAGAAAAACCCCAGGACTCAATGAATACACAGCTGAATTCTACAAGATCTATTAAGTAGAACTAATACCAATACTCTTTAATTTATTTCAGGAAATAGAAAAAGAGGGAGCACATCCAAACTCATTGTATGAGGACAATGTAACCCTAATTCCCAAACCAGGCAAAAACACATCAAAGAAAGAAAACTTCAGACCAATATCTCTAATGAACATGGATGCAAAAGATCTCAATAAAATTCTGGCCATTTGAATACAAAAACATATCAAAAAGATTGTGCACCATGATCAACTGGGGTTCATCCCAGTGATGCAAGAGTGGTTCAACATACGGAAATCAATAAATGTAATTCATCACATCAATAGATTTAAAGATAAGAATCATTTGATCATCTCAATAGATGCAGATAAAGCTTTCCACAAAATATAGATCCCATTCATGTTCAAAACACTAGAAAAACTACGGATAACAGGAACATATCTCAACATCATAAAAGTTATCTATGGTAAGTCCTGGCCAACATCATTCTAAATGGAGAAAAATTGAAGGCATTCCCTCTAAAATCTGGAACAAGACGGGTGCCCTCTTTCACGACTTCTATTTACTATTGTTCTTGAAACACTGAGAGCAATTAGAAAGACAAAGAAGTTAAAGGGATACAGATAGGAAAAGAAAAACTTAAATTAGCACATTTGCCAATATGATTCTATACCTAGAAGACTCAAAAAATTCCACCAGAAAACTTCTAGAACTAGTAAATGAATTCAGCAAAGTAGCAGGATAAAAAATCAATACCCATAAATCAAAGGCATTTCTCTATATCAGTGACAGATCCTCTGAAGGGGAAATGAGAAAAACGACCCAACTTACAATAGCCTTGAAAAAAAATACTTGAGAATCAACCTAACAAAAGAGGTGAAAGACCTCTAAAACCAAAACTACAAAATGCTAAAGAAAGAAATTAGATAAGACCTTAGAAGATGGAAAGATCTGTCTTGTTCTTGGATAAGCAGAATTAATATTGTCAAAATGACCATACTACCAAAAGCACTATACAGATTTAATGAATTCCAATCAAAATCCCAATGACATTCCTCATAGAAATAGAAAAAACAGTCATGAAATTCATCTGGAAAAATAAGAGAGCCAGAATAACTAAAGCAATCCTTAGCAAGAAGAGTTAAGCAGGTGGCATTACTATACAAGACCTTAAACTATACTACAGAGCAATAGTAACAAAAACACCATGGCTTTGGCACCAAAATAGAGTAGTAGCCAATGGCACAGAATAGAGGATGCAGAAACTAACCCATATAATTGCAGTTATCTTATATTAGACAAAGGTGTCAAAAATATACATTGGAGAAAAGATAGCCTCTTCAACAAATGGTGCTGGGAAAACTGGAAATCCATATGCAACAAAATGAAATTAAACCCCTATCTCTCATCATGCACAAAACTCAACTCAGAGTATATCAAGGACCTAAGAATTAAACCAGAGACCCTATGTCTAATATAAGAAAAAGTAGGCCCATATCTTCATCATGTCAGATTAGGCCCTGACTTCCTTAATAAGACTCCTATAGTACAAGAATTAAAATCAAGAATAAATAAATGGGATGGATTCAAACTAAAAAGCTTCTTCCCAGCAAAAGAAACAGGGAGGTTAATAGAAAGCCCACATCTTGAGAGCGAATTTTTACCATTCACACATTAGAGAGAGCACTAATCTGTAGGATTTATAAAGAACTAAAAAGCTAAATACCAAAAAACCACATAATCCATTCAATAAATGGTCCAAGGACCTGACAGACACTTCTCAGAAGAGGATAAACAATCAATCAATGAATATATGAAAAAATGTTCAATATCTCTAGCAATTAGATAAATGTAAATCAAAAAATAAAGATCTTTCTCCAGTCTGAATGGCAGCTATTAAGAATAAAAACAGTAAGTGTTGGCGAGGATGTGGGGAAAAAGGTATGCTCATACATTGCTGGTGGGACTGCAAATTGGTGCAGCCAATATGGAAAGCAGTATGGAATTCCTTGGGAACCTGGGAATGGAATCACCATTTGACCCAGATATCCCTCTCCTTGGTCTATATACAAAGGACTTAAAAACAGCGTACTACAGGGACACAGCCACATCGATATTTATAGCGGCATAATACACAATAGCTAAACTGTGGAACCAACCTAGATGCCGTTCAGTAGATAAGTGAATAAAGAAATCGTGGTATATATACACAATGGAATATTACTCAGCAATAAAAGAGAATAAAATCATGGCATTTGCCGGTAAATGGATACAGTTGGAGAAGATAATGCTAAGTGAAGTTAGCTAATTCCAAATAAACAAATGCTGAATGTTTTCTCTGATATAAGAAGGCTGATTTAGAGTGGTGTGGGGAGGGGGATCATGGGCAGATTAGATGAACTCTAGATAGGGCAAAATGGTGGGAAGGGAAGGGTGAGAGAATTGGGGTAGAAAATATGGTGGAATGAGATGGACATCATTATCCAAAGTACATGTTTGAAGACACAAATGGTGTGCATATACTATGTATACAACCAGAGATATGAAAAATTGTGCTCTATATATGTAATAAGAATTGTAATGCATTCCACTGTCATATATAACAAATTAGAATAAAAAAACATTATGAACAGGCAACTCACAGAAGGATAAATACAAATAGCTGAAATGCAAAAGATGTTTAGTATCACTAATAAAGAAAATGCAAACTAAGATGTCTATAGATATATCAAATATTTTAAAAGAGGTGTTTATTCAATGCTGATTGTAGTGTAAAGAAACACCTTCATATAGTATTGGTTGGGCCATAAACCAGTACGTCTTTCTGAAGGGCAATTTGTCAATATTCATCAAAATTTTATATGTGCATGTCCTTAAATTACATCATTGCCCTTTTAGGAACACATTTTTACAGAAATAGGATTAGCATTAAGATGTATGTACAAAGATATTCTCTACAACATTATTTAAAATTGCAAAGTTATAATAAAGAACTAAATTTTACAAATGAATGAATGAATGAATAGATAAATAGGTGAGGAATTCTTGCTGTTTTCCTAACATTGTATGGATAGCTCCATCACCTTTCAAGTCAAAGATAGGGAGGAGACTGACATCTCTTGAGATTCCTGAGATGTAGCTGGGTCAGAAATTGCTTCACACTGTTTTGTCTGAGCTTATTTGTGCTGCTCCTGTGAGTTAGGATGCTAGATTTTCAAGTCACATAGTCTCTTTTGAAAGCTTGTAAGTTATTGGTGGCGAGCATCAGCAGCTGGCACATATCACATTTGGCATCAGCTAAAGTTCTGGACCGATTTGAATTCCATGCTTTTTTCCCCAAACCAATAACTTTAGTCAAAGGCATAGAATTGTCCTAATCAACTAGATGCAGTATCATGTGTCATCATTTAAACTATATAGATGATCTGTCACAGCCCCCAAACACAGAGCACTGGTGAGATAAGAATGAAGAATAGGCAATGGATAGCAAACAAAACACCACTACAAAACAAAAAAGCACAAATTCTCTGTGATTCTTATTTGCTCATCTGAATAAAAGTGAAGGGCAGGTTGTGCACAAAGGAGTTATTTTTCTACAAGTGACATGAATGTACCCCTATCATGGTCAATTGTCCTCTGGAAAGGAAACTGGTTCCTAGAATTTTTTCAAATTTATGGAGGTCTACTTCAGGTCCCTTGTTTTAAAATCAAGTACATGCATGTGGACTAATGCTTCTGAACCAAATTACCCCAAGGTAAGTTTTATAAAACAATACAAATGTTATCTTACAGTCCTGACGTCAGAAATCTAACATTAGTCAAATGGCTAAACTCTTGTGTCTTCAGGGCTGTGCTCCTCCGAAAACTTCAGGAGAGTCTGTTTTCTTATCATTTCTAGCTTCTATAGGCTGCCTGCATGCCTCGGTGCGTGGCTCCTTCCTTCATCTTTGAAGTACATTCCTACAACTTTTGCTTCCATACACACACATTGGTAACATTGACCTGCTAACCTCCCTCTTAGGAAGAAATCTGTGATGGCCTATTTGGATTACTTGGGTTCTCTAGGATAATCTCTAAATCTTCTAGGTCCTTAATTTATTCACATCTCAAAGTCCTTGTTGCTATAAAGTAACATATTCACAGGTTTCAGGATGTGTATTGTCTACTCCAAAATGCTTTTCTGAATTTGAAACAATCATAATTGTTTCAGGTGCCAATTTGGCTCCAAACAGAAAGTTTGGTGAGGAAACATATCACTTATGCATTTATTCATATTAGAAATGTTTACTGAGTGCCTATGATGTGCCATGTGGACTCAAGTTGTGGAGGGTACAAGCATACCCAAAGGTTCCTTCAAGACTGATTCTTTGACTTACAGTTTTAAATTTCCTGTCCTGCGGGAAGCTATCCGAGGATTTTCTCTCTGCATGGAAGCCAGAAAAGACGGCCTGGCACTGGGAACTTTGTGTGACTCTCCCCCAGCAATAGATTGCCCAAGGCACTTGAACTTTCCCTCTGATCTTCTAGGGAGGGTCCTCATGGTAGCTCTAATGGGCATAACCCATTAGGAACTGAACAGCCTACTTTCAACCTTTTTTGGGAAGAATATTTTATAGAATCTCTGTGGTGTTTCCCGACATAAATAAAGCAGGTACAGACTCCATTTTGTCTAGAAGCTTAATCCATCTGATCAGCTCGCCCATCCTGCTCCTGCTTTTGAAACTACTTTCTGTGTTCTGTGTTTTTTTAGCCCTTCTGTTTTTCTTTGCTGTTATTTCTCATCCAGCCCATTCCACCAAGGGGAACCCCATCCCTACTGTCCCACTATGTATCTTGCCTCTCTAAGTTATTTCACTTGATATCAACTGCTGTGGATAAATAGAAAATATAGGTTGAACCGGAAAATGTTTTAAAGGCTAGAATGTTCTGCCTCTATAAAAGAATTTGAGATAATTCCTTATGCTAGAGTCAATGTTAGATTTTAATGAAATACATGAGAGCACCATGAATTCTGTCATTTGCTTCTGGCTAGAAAATTGACAGTAAACTCTCATATAAGCTTCTCATGCATAAATGACATATCACTTATGCATTTATTCATATTAGAAATGTTTATTGAGTGCCTATGACATACTAGCCATTGGACTATTCACCTCTATAAAATGTCCCTAGTCCCACAGTACAGTTTATCTTTATCTTTGATGAGATACCTATATCAAGAAAACCAATGAATGTATGGATGGTGGTTTTTAAACACCAGGGATGAAAAACCAAGTCATTCAAAGGACTTTACCATACATATGCTCACAGATTCAAAAGTTCTGGAGGGGGACCTGAAGAGTATATCCTTTAAAAATATTTTCAGATGATTTTTGACACATATAAACCTGATTAACATTGGACATTTTATTCTAAGGCACTCTTTCGGGGTAGCTCCAAGGTGTCCCCTGCACCCCTCCCCCCGCCCCAATTCCATAGCACATCACAGCGAACAGTAGACCAAAAATAAACAGCTACCAGGGTAATTATGTAGAAAGGTGCAGTCCAGGGTAATTATGTAGAAAGGTACAGTCAGTTGTTTTGGATCTTGGGAGTTTGGAGGGATTTTGCATCATGGCTTGTTAGCTTTGTTGGGTCAAAACACTCAGAGGTGTGCAAATGTAGAAAGATAACGTGTTAGTTTCTTAGAAAGAAAGTAAATCCATGGAATCTATTTCTATAGCAGTTTTTAATGTGGATGTAACAATTCTTAACTGCTTTTATGGTATGACTATTTTTTTTTTTTTTAAAGAGAGAGTGAGAGAGGAAGGAGAGAGAGAGAATTTTTTTTTTAATATTTATTTTTTAGTTCTCGGCGGACACAACATCTTTGTTGGTATGTGGTGCTGAGGATCGAACCCGGGCCGCACGCATGCCAGACGAGCGCGCTACCGCTGAGCCACATCCCCAGCCCATGGTATGACTATTTTTATATCTCTTCTCCTCCTCCTTCTTTTTCTTCTCAGTGATAGAAACCAGACTGATATTTGTTTAGACAAAAGGTTAATGGATTAATTCATGGTACTTGAAGAGATATGAGTGATAAAATTCTTTAGTATCATCTGATATAGGACATAGTGCAATGTGCTTGGGCTCTCTCTCTCTCTCTCTCTCTCTCATTTCTTTCTCCTGACTTTTTATATGCCTGTGAATAGTAAAGAGTTTGGCTGGTACAAAATTTAGGACAGAAGCTTTAGGTCAGGAGGTATCAGTCTACCTGGAGGCAGATATCAACCACATGGGCAACCAATTGTGTCTATGGAATGGAGCCCCAATAAAAAAATTCTAAACACCCAGAGCTTGCCTGATTGATAGTGCTCTGTGCATGTTGTCACACATCAATGCGAGGAGGGTAAAGCATCCTCACTCCATGGGGAAAGAAGAGCAGAAGCTCTGCATTTCAGACTTTCCTGGACTCTCTGCCTTATACCCTTCTTTCATTGAATGATTTTTATCCGTATTAAGTTAAAATAATCGCTTTCAGTGTTTTTTTTTTTTTTTTTTTTTTAGTCAATGATCAAACTTGAGGTTGGTTTTGTGAATGCTTCAAACTTACAAACTGGTGTCAGAAATAAAGGCAGTCCTATGAGGATTGTGTTTCTTCTAGCTAGGTATTTGGCTCGTAGAGTCAGTTCTAAAATCTTTACGCCCTTGTATTCTTCTGTTGTGGAAAGGCTATTTCTATAAAAAGCATATGGAAGGGAGGAAATAAACACAGACAACTCTAGGCTTACATTATTACAATTCTTCAGTCTTAGAGCAAAGAGAGATCTTTTTTCTCAGATTCATTATTTAAAAATATGGGACAAGAGGTCTGAATGGACTGGTATGAGACATAAATTCAAACTCTTGGACAATTACCATAGTTATTGAGTAAGATAAATTGATTGGGAGCCCCACTAAAATAATAATATGAGTATCAGTAATATGGGAGAAGCAAGTTCTTGAAAAAAATAAATGAATGTGTGTGTTTGTGTGTGTGTGTGTGTGTGTGTGTGAGAGAGAGAGAGAGAGAGAGAGAGAGAGAGAGAAATATTAGAATGATTTTGAATTTCATCTATACAGAAAAATTTGGAGCAAAATAAATAACCTTCGTAATGGACATCTTTCCTGACTACTAAAGTCAAGTATGGGTTTCCTATCTAAAGTGAAGTTTCAGCAGACTTAACTTTCACTGATCTGTGAATTCATGTCTCTGAGGATTTGGAATGGTCTCAGAAAACATTGGCTTAATTATAAATATATACACACAGCAACAACAAAATCATAGCCTAATGCTTTATTCAGCCATATTAAAACGATATCATAGTTTTTTATTGCAGTTTTGAGTGTAATCAAAATAGACCCAAAATATTATTACTGTTATTATTTATTTATTTACTTATTTATTTTGGTACTGAGGATTGAACTCAGGGGCACATAACCACTGAGCAACACCCCAGCCCTTTTTATTTTTTATTTTGAGACAGGATCTTTCCAAGTAGCTTAGGGCCTCAGTAAGTTGCTAAGGCTGGTCTTGAACTGGCAGTTCTCCTGCATCAGTATCCTGAGCCTGAGGAGACTGTTGTTTCCCTACTGTTGTTATTGTTTATGATGCTAGAAATTATGATGATCTTTGGATAGCATGTGACATATATGGAAAACCTTGGGAACTTGAAGCGTTTTCTGCTACTTTGCATCCTCTTCTTCCCTCTTCCTTCACCTCCATGATTTTATTCTGTCCTCTTTAATAAGAAAAAAGAAATTAGATTTACTTTGAATTTTCATGATTATATAAAGCGGCATTCAAATTCAAATGTTTGGTAGGGTAACCATTTCATATTTTTTTCACTAAGAGCTCTGATGTGACTTGCATCATTTTTGAACACTTTTAAATTTTACATTTGAAATTTCCTGTGACCAGGATTTATTAAAAAAAACACATGCTGGATGAAACTTGCTAGCTGAGTTCTTCAATTTTTATTTCCCCCCCAAAATATTAATTAACTTTGAGGTTCTTTCTACAATTGATGTCATTTTTATATTTCAAGCAGGTCTGCTCAAGAGAGGTAGAAGAAAGAACTCGGATCACAGAAACCAGGGATAGATTCTTCTGGGAGTGAGGAGGGTATCTGCTTCTGTTTCTTACTGGCTTTGCAAATTTGGGCAAGCTGTTTAACCTGTGTCTCAGATTCCTCAATTCTCATAGAGCTGTTGAGAGACTTAATTAGGTTAATATTTACAAAAGCTTGGAATTGTGCTTGGCATGTAATAAATATATATGTTAGTCATTAATTTTGATTATTATTGCTTGAAAATTATTAGAGTGATGGCAAAACTGTGCACATTATTTTCTTTGGAGAGCACCATTCATAAAAGCATTATACAAGCAAATTCTCAACTTCAATGCTGAAAATAATTGAAATGTTTATTAAATTCAAAGACAGGCTGCAAATGACTTATGCCAAAATAAGCATTTGCTTGTGCTTTGCCTAAAATGATGTTGTGTTTCATCTAAAAGAATGAAATTCTAAATAAACTAAGAGTACTCAAGAAAGATTTAATTCTTATTTTAAAGCTTAACTCAACTTATTTTTCTAGGTAAGGAACTAAAAAATAAATTATAATCTGAATTTCTCAAGAGATCTAAAAATGGCATGATCATTTATTATCAAACAAAAAAATTGATAGAGAGCCTACATATTGGGAGCATATTTTTGCCACACACACACACACACACACACACACACACACCCCAGACAGAGCACTAATCTCCAGGATACATAAAGAAATTAAAAAAAAACTTAATACCAAAAAAACAAACAACCCAATCAATAAATGGGCTAAGGAGCTGAACAGACATTTCTCAGAAGAGGATGTACAATCATTCAACAAATATATGAAAAAAATATTCAACATCTCTAGCAATCAGAGAAATGTAAATCAAAACTACTTTAAGATTTCATCTCAAACAACTCAGAATGGGATTTATCAAGAATACAAGCAGTAGTAAGTGTTGGTGAGAATGTGAGGGAAAAGGCACATTCATACATTGCTGGTGGGACTGCAAATTGGTGCAGCCAATTTGAAAAGCAGTATGGCGATTGCTTAGAAAACTTGGGAATAGAACCACCATTTGACCCCACTATCTCACTGCTCCGTGTATACCCAAAGGACTTATAAACAGCATACTACAGGGACACAGCCACATCAATGTTTATAGCAGCACAATTCACAATAGCTACACTGTGGAATCAACCTAGATGCCCTTCAATAGATGAATGGACAAAGAAAATGTAGTATATATACACAATGGAATATTACTCAGCATTAGAAGAGAATAATATTATAGTATTTGCAGGTGAATAGATGGAGTTGGAGAATATCATGCTAAACAAAATGAGCCAATCCTCCAAAGCTAGGGGCCGAATGTTTTCTCTGATAAGTGGATGCTAATTCAAAATTCGGGGGAGGAGGGATAGGATGAGTGGAAGAACTTTAGATGGGGCAAAGGGAAAGGGGGAGGTGGCATGGAGATAGGACAGATGGTGGAATGAAATGGAGGTCATTGCCCTAGGTACATCTATGAATGAATGAATGGTGTGCCCCTACTTCATGTACAACCAGAGAAGTAAAGAATTCTGCTCCATTTGTGAATGAATCAAATAACTTTCTGCTGTCATGTATAACTTATAAGAACTAATAAAATAAATAAATAAAAACGTATTGATAGGAAATGGGTGTTTTTAGATGCAATTAGAGAATTAGTTGAAATGAGATCACATCTGGGACCAAGATGAAATCATAACAGCAGGAGAACTTGATTACTGAAAATTGATTGGATTTCCTACTCTAGAGACTTGATATAAGAAAAGTGAAAATAAAATTGCTAAAGATCACAATGCCTTAAGAGAAACCATGCCAGTTCCAGGGGATTATTTCTGAAGAAAGGAGAATGATTTTTTCAATGTAGTTTATTTTAAGAAAAGTAAGTTTATTATTTAAAGACAACTTTGTAGTGTGTTGGGCCATTTTTCTATGAAATTGACGATAGTTTTTTTTTCTGGATTCTATAGACGCATTCAGGTATTAGGTGATTTTTTTCCTTATAAATTTTTCTCATATAAATTTTTTTTTATTGATTATTTAAAGCATTACATAGCTCATGATATATCATCTTTCATACATTTGACTCAAATTGTGTTTTGAACTCCCATTTTCACCCCAAATACAGATTGCAGAATCACATCTGTTACATATTCACATTTTTACATAATGCCATATTAGTGACTGTTGTATTCTGCTACCTTTCCTATCCCCTACTATCCCCCCTCCCCTCCCCTCCCCTCCCCTCTTCCCTCTCTACCTCCCCTGCTGTTGTTCAATTCTCTCCCTTTTTTTCCCTCCCCCTTGCCCCTCATAACCTCTTATAATTTTATGTATCATTGAAGGTCTCCTACTATTTCCATGTGCTTTCCCTTCTCTCTCCGTTTCTCTCCCCCCATTCATCTTTGTTTACTGTAGTCTTTTCCTCATGCTCTTCCTTCCTGTTCTGTTCTTAGTTGTTCTCTTTATATCAAAGCAGACATTTGGCATTTATTTTTTAGGGCTTGGCTAGCTTCGCTTAGCATAATCTGCTCTAATGCCATCCATTTCCCTGCAAATTCTATGATTTTGTCATTTCTTAGTGCTGCATAATACTCCATTGTGTATAGATGCCACATTTTTTTTATCCATTCATCTATTGAGGGGCATCTAGATTGGTTCCACAGTCTAGCTATTGTGAATTGTGCCGCTATAATCATTGATGCAGCCGTATCCCTATAGAGCGCTTTTTTAAGGTCCTCAGGGAATAGTCCGAGAAGTGCGATAGCTGGGTCAAATGGTGGATCCATTCCCAGCTTTCCCAGGAATCTCCATACTGCTTTCCAAATTGGCCTCACCATTTTGCAGCCCCACCATCAGTGTACAAGTGTACCCTTTTCCCCACATCCCTGCCAACACTTATTGTTGTTTGACTTCATAATGGCTGCCAATCTTACTGGAGTGAGATGGTATCTTAGGGTGGTTTTGATTTGCATTTCTCTGATTGCTAGAGATGGTGAGCATTTTTTCATGTACTTGTTGATTGATTGTATGTCCTCCCCTGAGAAGTGTCTGTTCAGGTCCTTGGCCCATTTGTTAATTGGGTTATTTGTTATCTTATTGTTTAATTTTTTGAGTTCTTTGTACATTCTGGATATTAGGGCTCTATCGGAGGTGTGGGGGGTAAAAATTTTTTCCCAGGATGTAGGCTCTCTATTTACCTCTTTTATTGTTTCTCTTGCTGAGAAAAAACTTTTTAGTTTAAGTAAGTCTCATTTGTTTATTCTTGTTGTTAACTCTTGGGCTATGGGTGTCCTATTAAGGAATTTTTAGTTCTCGAAGTACTAGCCAGAGCAATTAGACAGACAAAAGAAATTAAAGGCATAAAAATAGGAAAAGAAGAAATTAAACTATCGCTATTTGCGGATGACATGCTAATATACTTAACAGACCCAAAAGAGTCTACAAAGAAGCTGCTAGAGTTAATAAATGAATTCAGCAAAGTGGCAGGTTATAAAATCAACACGCATAAATCAAAGGCATTCCTGTATATCAGCAACAAAACCTCTGAAATGGAAATAAGGAAAACTACTCCATTCACAATATCCTCAAAGAAAATAAGATACTTGGGAATCAACCTAACAAAAGAGGTGAAAGATTTATACAGTGAAAACTACAGAACCCTAAAGAGAGAGATAGAAGAAGATCTCAGAAGATGGAAAAATGTACCCTGTTCATGGATAGGCAGAACTAACATCATCAAAATGGCGATATTACCCAAAGTTCTCTACAGGTTTAATGCGATGCCAATCAAAATCCCAGCGGCATTTCTTGTAGAAATAGACAAAGCAATCATGAAATTCATATGGAAAAACAAAAGACCCGGAATAGCAAAAGCAATTCTAAGCAGGAAGTGTGAATCTGGAGGTATAGCGATACCAGAGGTCAAACTGTACTACAAAGCAATAGTAACAAAAACAGTATGGTACTGGTACTAAAACAGGCAGGTGGACCAATGGTACAGAATAGAAGACACAGAGACTAATCCACAAAGTTACAACTATCTTATATTTGATAAAGGGGCTAAAAGCATGCAATGGAGGAAGGATAGCATCTTCAACAAATGGTGCTGGGAAAATTGGAAATCCATATGCAACAAAGTGAAATTGAATCCCTTTCTCTCACCATCCACAAAAATTAACTCAAAATGGATCAGGGAGCTAGATATCAAATCAGAGACACTGGGTCTGATAGAAGAAAAAGTTGGCTACGATCTACATATTGTGGGGTTGGGCTCTCATATAAATTTTTGTCAAAGACAGTAAACTATTGGTTTTTCTATTACATTCATAGGAGAGGTTTTTTTTTTTGTCTAGAAATTGGTCAAATCAAATGTGTTTGAGTATAGGTTGCCATAATTAAAGGAAATAGGAACATGTGTACATTGGCAAAAGAATATAGTAACCTCTTTCTAAATTCAAGTTCTGTGAAACACTTAATGTTCTTATGTAAATGCTTGTATGTGTACATGTGTGTGTACCTATAAATGCTTTTCTTTTTTAAAATTTTTGTATTTATATATGACAGTGGAATGCATTACTCACTTAGAATGAATGATGATCTTTAACAAGTATGATTGAAGGACATGTTCCAACCTGAACTGGATTCATCTTCTGCTTCTTTGCTTACATTTACTTAACGTAAGTCCATTTACTCTAGCAAATTTTTATTACAGAAACTTTTACAATTATTTTATAGAAAGCTTTTGCTGCATTCTGTTACTGTGTTTAAATGCCGGATGCCCACTTTGGGCTGGTCTCAACAATGTCTGCGTGAAACTTCTGCTCTTTCTACCTGAATTTTATTGACCAGCTGGGTTTCTCCTCCTTATCATCATCTTCTGCCCTCAAGATTGATGACGATCCTACTTTAAAATCTTTGTGTGAAGAAGTCACTTCTTTGAAGTTAGTACTAAAAAAACACTTTACCGTGTTACTTCCTCTGAATTTTTACTAGACATTTCTATAGCTAATGTTTATTACATCCTGAACACTTCATACTCCACATTGTATTGGGGGAAAGTTCTAAGGCCTAGTGACTAAGGGGAGTAATGTCACTTTTAATGAACAAAACAGGATTAGCTATGCTTAATTGCTAAACTTTGGCTATTTAATTAAATACTTCATACCTGCATTCATGCTGGGGGAACATCAAGTTCAGTTATTAAGTATATTAGTTTTGTAGGGCTAGCCAAACAAAGTATCACATTGTGAGTGGCTTAAACAACAAATTTATTTTCTCACATATGGAGGCTGAAGTCTTAATAGGTATGGGAAGGGCAGATTTCTTCTGGATGTACTGTGTTCAGTCTATTGAAGTATCACTTCCTGTATCTTCATACTATCTTTTCTTTGTACTAATCTTGTACAAATTTCCTCTTGTTATAAGGTCACAAGTGATATTGGATTAGGGGTGATCCTAAAGACATCATTTCAGTTTGAGTACCTCTTTAAAGATGCTATCTCCAAATATAGTCACATTCTAAGATACTGCAGATTAGGAGTTAATAAATGAGTTATGGGGGCATCTAATGCAGCCTGTAACACCAAGATACATTGGAACATTAACAAAGTGAATCAACAGTTTGAAGAATCGGAAAACAAAGGAGATGATGTCAGATACTTAGCTTTTCATCCTCATCGATGTTTTTCCGTGGTTAGCATCTTTGCATGGCACCAGTTGACAACATAACAGGATGAGAAAGCCAAACACAATTTTTAGTAAGAAGAGAATGAAAATAAAGAATGGATAGAATATTTAAGTATAAGTAGTTTTTAGATGGAGAGTCTATGTAATTTATTGTAGCCAAGACATTATTGTGGCCACTTAGGATACTGGGACATCACACTAAAACTGTCTTGGGAAAACCAGGCTTATGTTCGGCCTGGTTTCAGACCACCAGTGAACCTCTTTGAAAAGTCTAAACACAAGTGTTTTTATGTTTGCCTTTAAGGATCAATAGAGAACACCCAGATTTTTCTAAAAGTTTTCAAAGGACTCTATTTCCAAGGAAAGGGTAAGAACTCCTGGTTTGAGCTATTCTATGATCAAGAAATAAAAGAACTTGGGACATCAGGGAAGATCACTTAAAAAAATATGAGTGAGTTGAAGAAGCAGAGCAAATAATTGACTTACAAAGAAATTTGTATATGGACTATAGAGAATCCGCACAATTATCAGCTCTCTTAGATATTCAATTTACCAGTCCCTGAAATTTCACCTGTTCAGCCAACATCACAGATAAATTCTATTGATAATTATAGTTTAGAAAATAGAATCAAGAATTACATAAGGATGAGTTTTAATCCTTTCTGTATCCTTTAACTATATGCGAAGCCTTGGATACGTTATTTTTTCATCATAATTCTTAGTTTTCATATCTATGAGATTGGAAGGAGATGAATAATTTCTTCAAATAATTGCTATAGAGATTAAATAAGATGATATGTAGAAATGCTGTGCTGGAAAAAAATTACAGTTTGGTAAATTAACTCAACTATTATATTTCAACATTTTCATTATGAATATACAAACTGTGCTGTTTTCATCAAGTTTTCCAAAGTTTTTTTGAGACTGTACAATTTCTATTGGGATGACAAGAACTATTGATGAATTTTGCAAAATCCATGGTCAAATTTATAAGGGAGTGTGGTAGGATAATTTATGGTTAAAATATTGGACCATATACAACCAAAACAACATTAGGTGATAGTGTGAGATGGATACACATTAAAATGTTTTAATACTAGCTTTTGCTTATTGGGGAAATTTTGGAATTAATCCTTCTTTGGCAGTGCAATGATCATGGCAATTACCAGCTTATGAACTTTCTATCTGATCAAAGATAACTTAAATTCTAAATTCAAATTTAAATAATTTAGCTTCACTGAAGCTCAACTTCTACTACTTACTAGAAATCTCTAATAGTGTGCCAGAACTGTACTACTGGCTCCTGGCTATCACTCAAAATGTATTTGAGTACAAAGAGCTTACAACATAAGAAAATAGCAAAAGAAAATTTCTTTTGCACATACTGTGCATAAGATTCCCATCACTAATCTCAAGAATTATAACATTTCCAAAGCTTAATATCCTACTAGTTTGATATGTCATATTTTGGAAACATGGAGGATATATACTCAATATTATTTTAATGTATGTCTAAGAGGGTTTTTAAAAAAATTTTAACCATTGTATTAAACTCTTCAGGTTGCTGTAACAGAATACCAAAGAGTGTGTGACTTTAACAATAGAAATTTATTTTCTTTCAGATATGCAGGCTGGGAAGTGTAAGTTCCATGCTAGCGGAATTCAGTTTTTGATGCATGTGTATGTGTATGATACAAAATAGACTTAACTCAAAATTGTCCCAAGAGATAAAGAAGGATATTGCAGAATGAAAAAGAATAAAATCCTCTTGGAGATATAACAAATAGGAATATATATGCATCCAACATCAGAACTCCTAAATTTTGAAATCAAGCATTGACAGAACTGAAAGGAGAAGCAGACAATAATATTCTCCTGGTACATGATCAGAGATGTGAAATAAGTGGTAAGATTGATGATAAATTACTTGATCTTTTATTTAGAATAAAATTGTTGTCCTTGATTAGAAATATATTGTGGGGATATGGAAAGATATGTGGAGATATCTTTCCTTCTAAGTTGTTTTTCTCAGGTATTTTGATAGAGTGGTGAAAATCTAACACAGGATGAAAATCTAAACAGGATACAAGGAAACTTGGGAAGAGTTGGTTATGTCAATTACTTTGTAGTGCTCATATCACAGGTGTTTGCATATGTAACTCACCAAATGTATTTCTTTGTTCTGTATCTGAATTCTACCTCAATAAAACTGCTAAAAATAGGAAATTGGGTGGAAGATTCTGGAAGGCATCAGAAGACGTGAATCATCAGATCCCACTTAGTTTCCTCCATCACTTTGTACTGTTTCTAGGAAATCAACAAGATTTTGTAATTTCCTTGCTTAGACCAATGAACATAAATTATGATCAACAGGCTAAAGGTGATGGTAAGGAGTGTCTAGGCAGGTGATTTAAGAACAGATTCACAGAATAATGCCATCTCACTTCCAGACTGGCTCTGCTCCTGTTACAGTTTGGGTGTGTGGTGCCACCCAAAATATCATGTGTGAGACAATGCAAGAAGGTTTGGAGGAGAAATGATCCAGTTATAGCCTTAGCCTAATCAGTGAATTGATCCCCGATGAGATTGACTGAGTGGTAACTTGAGGCAAGTGGGGTGTGGCTGGAGGAAGTGGTTCATTGGAGGTGTGGCTCCGTGGTAAATATTTTATATCCGTAGAGTCGAGTCTCTCTCTGCTTCCTGCTCCTCATGTGAGCTGCTTCCCTCAGTCACATTCTTCTGCCATGGTGTTCTGCTTTACCTGGAACCTTGAGGGATGGAGCTAGTCTCTTATGGACTGAGACTTCTTAAACCGTGAGCCCCAAATAAACTTTTCCTCCTCTAAAATTGTTCTGATTGGGTCCTTTTAATAACAATAGCAAAAAATCTGACTAAAACAGCTGCGACCAGTGAAGAAATTTTGTCCTTTCTTCACTGTTTTCTGGTAGTTCTACATGGTTAAAGGATATATAAGGAATTTTTCTGGGCATATCAAAATCCACTTATTCATGGCCCTATTAGTTCCCTTTGACTATTGTTTAAATTTTTAAAGATAGTATGTCTAAATTTTAATTTTAACTTTAATACAGGTTTTAATTTTCCCACAGTATACAAGTCAGTAAAAATAATACATTACTCATATCATGTTCAGTTATTTCACATTCTACTAACAACGTCTCAAATTTCAATGAAAACAGAGGGCTTTTTGCTTCTAAATAGTGAGGTTTAACTTGAGTAGACAGCAGTACTAAGTGTTATCATTCATGGATGACCAGTGCCTACTTGAAAAACTGTGTGTTTGCTATTTTTGCTCTATTCTTTAAAGAATAGTTACTAGTGCAAAATACACACACACACACACACACACACACACCAAAACAACAACAAAAATAAATATATTTGCTATTTCAGGAAAGAAACCAAATCATAAATGCTTCTAGGAGATTGTCATGAACACAAAGGGTTTGACTTAAGGATTATGACATTGGAGAAAGAACCATGAATTCACCAGAGACATGTTTTGATATCCTGATTCTGTGAGTAGTTAGCTATGTGGCTTAATTTCATTTCTGATAAAGTGTAGTGTCCATAATAGTTGCATCTAATACCTTTACCTGCACAGGGTTTCCATGATTAGGACAGGAGATACTGGCATCTGTTATTTAGAAATTTTAAAAATTTTAAAATTTTAAAAATTTCTAAATAACAGGTTTAAAAAATCTGCTTGAAAATTAAAATCCCTGAATCCTTTGTTAAAACACTGGTTCCCAGTCTGTAATTTTAAATAGACTGCTTTATTCAGTAAGGATGGGGCTTCGGGATGTGGACTCAAAAACAAAAACAAACTATTCCTAGAGAATATCCAGGTTATATGACACATAGATCAAATTCAGACTATGATATGGGAAAGTCTAGAGCAGCTGGTTAATCCTCAGACTTAGATTTAAAGTTATTTACTTTATACTTTAAGGTAAAACATGATTAATAGAAAACTTAGAAAATACAATAGTGAAACAAAAAACAACTTACAATCTTTTATAGGACTATTGCCTAGGGCTAGCATGTAGTATTTTTAAATGTTTACTTTTAGCCTCTTTTTCATAAGTATGTGCATGAGTGTGTTTGTGTGTGTACATATACACACACACATATATATATATATACATATCTGTATTCATATTTTAAATACACAAATTATTTTCCACCCAATTGCATTTTATGTCATATTCTATTGTTTTATTTAGTTTTAAAATTTAAATATCATAGTTTCCATGTCATTAAGAAATCTTTAAAAATACAATTTTATCACTTGATCTCATTGCCATGCATGAAAAAAAGTAATTTTCATCATTTAATGTCTAACTTTTTACAAGACAAACAAAAGACTTAATATATGTCTTTACATATAAAGGTTAGTTTCTAAATTTTATTGTATCCTCAATATTGAACCTTAAATATGGACTTACTAGATCAGATGACTACACTAAATAGAATTGGTCATGTGAACTGTAGTCAGACCCTGAGCTCAGGTTGATATTGTTGCAAAGTTAAGAAAGAATGCATTGCCCTGAGTTTGTTGGGTAGTGATTTAAGGATTACTTATTGGGCCTTAGATTTTTTTTCCCTGTCTCAAACAAGGTCATGTTTACTGTTTTTCCAGTAAGTTTCCTTCTTTCCCTGTGTGTCTTCTCCCATCATGTAGTCACACACATGTGCATGCAGTCATGTGTGCACACATGCAAATACCTGTGTGTCTAATATATCAAAAACTCAAAATTAATCTCTTAATACTGTGGTTTTGCAACAGGCTTACATTTGGAGCAATCCTGGCATTAAAATAAGTGGAGATATTATGAAGTGGGCTTAAAATGAAGTGGGCAAAAACAGTTTATCTAAGTGAATACTTCTTATGTAGATACCAAGTAAAACAGATGTTACTTTAATTAGAAAGCTGAACCCAGTTGGTTGGAATAAACTAGAAACTAAAAGAAGAGGTAAAATAAAATCAACGTTTCTCTATTACACAAGATAGGCTTGCATATTAAAAATAATCCCACTTTGTTTTCTAAGTAGAGATTTCGGGCTTGTTGTGAGCTGAGCACTTGTCTACATCCTTGTACTAGACTGATATAAGCAGAGAACAGAGCCTTTGATAGGCCATTCATCTGCAGGCTTGTTGAATTATAACTACCGCTAGGCTCAATTCACTGAGTGCTGAAATTCCCAGGTCTTTGAGATGATGAACTTTTGGAACCAGAGGGCTTTCATTATTCTTCAACTCACTCTGTCAACACTGCTGACAATTAAACCATTTGCCACAAGGCAGGGTTGTTATTTCAAATTGTAAGTGGTCTCCATGTTCATTCTTTTCTTTGGTTCTTTCTTCCTTGACAACCTATTGGACAGAAGAAAGGGAAAGTGGTGTTTATTAAAAAGAAATTAATTTGTGATTTTAACAACTTCCTTCACCTTAATATTTGGTAGGCAAAGAAGCATAATTTGGGGTCTAATTTATGAGCAGTGGTCTTATAGATACATAATAAATTTGCCATTTCAGAGTATAAACAAAATTTCATAGAAGTTAGGTGACTTATCCAAGGACAAATAGTTAATTTGTGGTAGAGTTGGACCTCACTTCTCTCTGTCTCTAGTCTAGTGTCATTATGCCCTACCATAACCGCATTTCTTTTAGTGCATCTGTTAAGAAGAATATGGCAGGTGCATCTGTAATTCACAAGATCAAGTGCAGCCTTTTGGTAGTAATGAAGGCTAGTGGATGCTGACCGGGTCTTAATTCAAGCAAGTGACGACAACAACAACTACTACTACTACTACTACTACTACTACTACTACAACCTGGTATCTCATTTTTAATAGCATATCAAAAGGAATTTGAAGCAAGTTTTCCATTACTAGTATCTCATATTGTATAAATACAATTTCATGAATACTTTTTATACATCTTAGAAGATATATAGCCATATTTTGTGATCGTGTTCTTATTTTTTATAAAATCTTATTTTACCTAAAATACCTCACTTGAGACACAATAGCTCCACTGCTTTCCGTATATGTCATTATCTCTCATTATGAAGCAAGACCCCCAGGCCTAGTCCTCCTGCCACCTATGGGATTTGGGGCTCCAATTACTTCATGAGCTCACACCAAAAGAAAGAGACCAAGTCAGGAGATTTTACTAAGTTTAAGAAGTGCCGAATCCATTTGAGCAGTGTTCTTTTTCTGGATCAAATCCATTTTCTTCGTGTATTTCTCTTAGCTTGCAGCGAACAGTCACTGCCTCCTTTTCAATGTAATGAAAAAAATAAAAATGCCCAGAAGTTATGGTCTTAAAACTCTGAGTAAGAATTTAACATTTTTCTCATCATTGCAGTTTCTCCAAGTCATCAATCTAGTTCATAGTTGTTAATATTATTTTGTGTATTTAACACTTTTTCCCCCCAAAAGTCTTTATGATCTGTGTCTGTAAATGAAATTTGGGAGTATTCTATCAGTGCAGCTTAACATGAACAATATTTTACTGTTATAGATGATATATTTTTGTTTTGAGTAAGTAATCTATTCTGACAAGCCTCAAAGCCACTTTGCCAGCAAATGAAGTACTTGGGAAAATATATTAAGTCTATCAGGCTTGATGAAGTTACCACTTAATTTAACAAGTGAGCAGCACTGTATTCAATAGGATTATAATGAACAAGTGTCTAAACATACCCCTTACAAACAACTCTTATAGAATGACTTGGAAAAATAAAGATTCTAATTGTGTTCACTTCTATAAGTGTTTTTTTTCACAAAAATAATGTTTCTATAAATCTGAGTGATTAAAACCAAATGATAGATATCAATGAACCCAGTCATGTAGGTCCACTTTCTTGTCTTATATTGAGGTATTTTTACTTGTTTAGTATCCCCTTCATGACTTCCTCTTCATATTCTATTAGCTGCTGAATCCCTCATCCAGGGTGCCCACACCCATGACTAACTAGCTGGTTTTACTCACGTTGTGTGCCTTAATGTCAATCACTCTCTATCCTGCCACTCAATGCCAGTGAAAAATGGGTCTTCTTTTTATGTGCTCCTATAGAACTCAGTTACAACATTTCCCATAGTATTATAATTGCCTATTAAATGGTGGTCAACAATAGGAAATATACCAGATGAACAAAATTTGCATTATTCCATAAATCCTAAGCTTCAGGAATGAATACAGGAACCATGTACTTTGTCCACTGGTACATCCCTGGTGTCGAACATAATTACCACCATATAAGAAGGCTCAACGTATACATATGTGTATATATAATATATTCATAAATACGTGTGCTTATACTCTATACACACATATGCATACTATACGTATATATACAACATATACATATGTGTGGTATGTATATACTATGCAAATATACTATGCACACAGATGCATATGTATAATATCTGTATGTACATATATAAAAGAAAGGCAATGTGAAGATTGTGTATGTATATCCATACAAAAAGATATATATATATTTGGTAGATATTTTTCTTAGAACAAATACTGACAACATATCAACTTTATGATGTGAAATTGAATTCTAATTAAAACCTTAAAAATATTTTCTAAACTGATTTTTAAAAAATGTTTGTGCTAATGCTAACAAATATTCAACCTCTTGGTCCAAAAGAATGAATTCCAGTATCCACCTGATTATGTTGTTCATAAACTGCTAATCAGCTGCCTCAGATCACCAGAACATTATGGCTTCTTGTATTGGAACAGCTGCAGAAATTTTGAGGGAAGTTATAATCTTACTACTTGAAAAGAGGTGAAGTGTACCCAAAGACCATGTGTACATTGCTTCAAGTTTACACTTGTCAGATATCAAGATATGACGAAATGTCTATGCTAGAAATCTTTAAATTTGTCTTGATCTTTGTTATTCATTTAATTACTGTGAAGGTCAATTCATCACCACAAGAATAACTGAAAAATAGAAATTTTTGGACGTAGATGCTTACCAATTCTTGGTAAGGGCTGATGCATGCATGATCTGATATCTATTAATGAGAAACCTGTTTATAAAAGTAAGAATGTGAGACAGCATTGTAATGGTTTTATTGTTTTGCTACCATATCCTTCGTTAAGTCATTTATTTCATTAAAAATATTTACTGAGTTTTTACGTCAGGTGCTGTGTTTTTTTTGCTCAGATTACAGTAATGATTCAGAGGCATGTTTCTTCACCCTGAGGGAACTTTTATTCTAGAGGGTTCAGACAGAGAGTGAAACAGGTCCTGGAAGGAGAAAGGTGATTTCAAATGGTGGCATGTGCTTTGATGTTAAAAAGCGAGATGATGCCAAGGGTGTGGGAAGCAGGAGCAGGTGCTCTCTGTTGAGATGTCAGGAGGGTTGAGTCTGACAAGTTCGCATTTGTGCTGACAATTAAATGACAAGGAGCCATGGAAGAGACTTGGTCTAGGCAGACCTAAAGGCCAGAGTGAAGTTCTCCAGCGGAAGATCTCTTTCCATATACGAAGGACACAATCAGATGTAATATGTCTATACATCACAACAAAAGACAGCATAGTGAGGTAGAAGAGTGAGCAGGGACTGGGTAAACTATGGTTTTGAATATTAATTTGAAACCAATAGGAAGACATTGGTGTTGTGTTGCCAGTGTGGCTGAGTTGGGAATGGTTATTGTATACTCTGGGGCCTCAGGAATTAAGAGTTTGAATTAATTATAGTCATCAGTAATTAAAAATATTTTCTAAACTCAAAGTGAAAGGTCGCTCTCTTCACTAATTTATAAGTCTCATTTTCGGACCTCCATTTTTTCTTACCCAAAGCCTTCACTCTCATTCTTCGGTTAAGATTGTTTTTATTAAAGAATAACAACTCTTCAGAAATGTTCAAAAATCATAATCACTCGATGATTGCATAAGGAAAACACATCTGTGTAAGAGAATAGAAGGAAACCACCGTGTTGAAGAAAATATTTGCAAATTACATATCAGAGAAAATACTTGAATCTAGACTATATGAAAAACTCTAAAGACTAAAGTAGTAAGAAAACAATCTGATTCAAAAACAGGCACAAGATTTGAATAGACCACTCACAAAAGAAGATCTATGGTTTAAAGTATTTTTTGTGTTTTTTTTTAATATATATTCTAGAGATTAATGCTCTATTTGAGGTGCAGGTGGCAAAGATTTTTCTCCCATTCTGTAGGCTCTCTCGTCACATTCTTGATTGTTCCCTTTGCCGTGAAGAAGCTTTTCAGTTTGATAAAATTCCATTTGTTCATTATTGATTTTACTGCTTGCGCTTTAGGAGTGTTGTGAAGGAAGTTGGTTCCTAAGCTGACATATGGAGATTTGGACCTACTTTTTCTTCAATAGGGTGCAGGATCTCTGGTCTAATGCTGAGTTGCTTGATCCACTTTGAGTTCAGTCTTGTGCAAGATGACAGATACGGGTTTTGCTACATATGGATTTCCAGTTTTCCTAGCACCAATTGTTGAAGAGGCTATTTTTTCCCAATGTATATTTTTGGCACCTTTGTCTAGTATGTGATGACTGTATTTATGTGTTATATGTCTCTGTGTCTTCTATTCTTTTTAAATTTTTTTAATTATACATGGACAGAACATCTTTATTTTGTTTTTTTATTTTTATATGGTGCTGAGGATTGAACCCAGTACCTCACAAACACTCTGCCACTGAACCACAACCCCAGGCTATCTGTGTCTTCTATTATGCACCATTGGTTTACATGTCTGTTTTGGTGCCAATACCATGCTCTTTTTGTTAAATGCAAATTAAATCTACACTGAGGTTTCATCTCACTCCAGTCAGAATGGCAATTATTAAGAATACAACTAACAATAAATGTTGGTGAGGATGTGGGGTAAATGGTACACTCATACATTGCTGATGGGACTGCAAATTGGTGAACCACTATGAAAAGCAGAATGGAGATTCCTCAGAAAATTTAGAATGGAACAACCATTTGACCCAGTAATCCCACTCCTTGGCATATATTTGGGTATGTATACATACTGAAAGAACTTAAAATCAGCATACTGTAGTGATGCTGTGATATCAATGTTTATTGCAGCTCAATTCACAATAGCTAAGCAATGGAACCAATCTAGGTGCCCTTCAAAATATGAATGGATGAAGAAAATGTGGTATACACAATGGAATATTACTCAGCCATAAAGAAAAATGAAATATTGCATTAGCGGGTAAATGGATAGAACTGGAGATCATTATGCTAAGTGAAATAAGCCGATTCCCAAACTGAAAGGCCGGATGTTCTCTCTGATATGCAGATGCTAACACACAAAATAAGGGGTTGAGGTTAGGGAGGAATGGAAATACTTTGGATTAGACAAAGAGAAGGGAGGGGAAATAGGAATAGGAAAGGTAGTAGAGTGAATTGGACATCCATTTCCTATGTTAATATATGAATATACAATCAATGAATTCCACATCATGTACAACCAGAAGTATGGAAAGTTGTACTTCATGTATGTATAATATGTCAAAATACATTCTACTATCACGTATAACTAAGAAGAATAAACAACAAAAGAAATACAGAAAAAATAAAACATTTTGAATGTAAGTGTATAAAGAACAGCTCTAAGTTATTAGTGTAGAAACAAAATCACATCATATAAGTAGAATTATAAAATAATTTGTTTTCCACATTTTTGAACCAATTTGTTGTACCAAGAGTTGGTCATTGCTCATTATATTCACTGATACTTGCTAAAGTTGAAGTTTTCAATTTTTGTCAATCTGATGTGTGAAAAATTTTCCCTCATGATTTTAATTTTCATCTCTGATTAGAAATGGGAATGGACATATTTGTCACTTAGAAAAAAGAAGGTGGATTAAAAAATCATATGAAATGGTGATCATTATCATTAATAATTAGGAAAATGAAAATTAAAACCACATTGAATTAGTATTACATACCTATAAGAATGTTGAAAATAAAAAAGTAAAACTGGATATTTCAAAACTGGTCAAGATGTGGAGCTTTTAGAACACTCAAGTACTGCAAATTATATGCCAAATTACACAGGCACTTTGGAAAATGCTTCGATAGTTTCTTACAAACTTATACTTACCATATGACCCAGAAATATGATTCCAAAGAAAAATGAAAACTTAGAAAATCCTCTGCACAAATGTTTATAAAAGCTTTATTGAGAGCCACCCAAAATTGGAAACTGCAGATAATCTTCCACTACTGATAGATATCAGTTTCCTTCAGCCCAAAACTATCAGAAATGTACCATAGTGACCTGTGTGGTGTCTCATAAAAAATGTCAGAAAGAACATATTACAAAAGGTCTTTGGCTGGGTAATGTGGGGAAGATACAAGGAAACAGAGTTTCACTCTACATTAGGTATAATAAGAAAGTGGAGGCAATTTACTATTGTATATCTCAATAGATTTTAATGATAGGGAGGGCATTTATAAGTATGGGGAAAGCAAAAATTGATAAGTAATTTACAATTACTCATTTAATGAGAAAGAGTGATGTTTTGTATTTTGTGACTGCACTGTCACTTTTTCTGAAGTGGAGATTGTGAGATTGCTTATGTTCAGCAGGAGAATGATGTGGCTTAGTCACAAACAAAAGATCAATTAGTAATAACCTTGAGGAATAGCTATGAATGTCAGATCCATTCTTAGATTTAAAAGGTTGCTTTTTAAAAAAAATCTTTTTAAGGATAAACAAACTGTGGTAGGTTTATACAATTGAATACTACCTATGAAGAATAAATGAGCTATCAATTCACACATCAACATGGATTTACATTTTTCTGAGCAAAAAAAGACAGACTGAAAAGACTATATATCACCCTATTTTGTCTATGTGAGACATTGGGAAAGGTAAAACCATAGAGGAGAAAATATATCACTGGTTTCCAGGGATTAATAATGGGGAGAACAGTTGCCAGAATAGTGTATGTAGCACAGGAGAATTTTAGGGGTGATGGGGTTCAATGGTCAACACATGTCTATACATTTGTTAAAACTCAAGAGAACTGCTCACCATAAAATGTGAATTTTACCAATTGGAAAAACAAAACAAAAGCAAACAGGAATGTGTAGAAATGGAAGGAGGGAGTTCAGACTGTGATTAGTAAATCTGATTTTTCTATAAAGGAATGGCTTAGTCTCACTTAAGCAGATGGAAAATAAAGAAGCTCACCTAAGTAACTTTGGCAGTCTTTTGCCATAACTACTCAGTCATCTTGTTCTACTCCTTAGAAAGGCAGTACTTTGGCTAAAGAAAGTGGAGGAAATATACTATTGTATATTGGATACCTAAGGCTAAAGACATAAACGTATGTAGTCAATGGACCCTGTTTTTTTTTTTTTAGTTTATTTTTCTCAGGAATATGTGCTAAAAATTATGAAGCTTTATTTATATGCTAGGATTGAGGAAATAAAAGAAATATATTATGGGAGGGAAGTTTCTCACTGCTGGAGAGAGAAGTTATATATAAAAAAAAGGAAATACCAGAATTGAGTTTATGCTATACTGGCATTAGAGATACCTATATGCACTCATTGAAAATAACATATATAGTTAATAAGTAGACACAAAGCATTTGTAGAAATAAATGTGGATAAGTGTCAGTAGGCAAATTTGTATACACACATGCTTTTCCTAGCTCTATCTACAAGAAGGTCTTAAAACAATGACCTAACAGTTGCAATATGCACAACAAGAACCTAGATTCTGATTTCTAAATACTCTTATACAGTAAAGGAACCAGGAATCTTTGGACAAATGATTAATTCCAGTGCTGGACAGAGAGCATATAAGGTTTCTTTTGGAGCATCTTGTAATCTCAGAAAGTGAGGACACCTTAAAAAGACATATACATGTCCAGAAGGCACAAAGACTAACCTTAAAGAGCTTTCAATGGCCATAGCTGAAACAACATGAGCAACACAGTAAGTGTAGTGTGGGTTATAAGCTGAGAAACAAAGTTAATATAATTACATATTAATATAATGTAATTACATATTAATATAATTAATATCATGGGTGGAAAAATGAATATTTCTTAAGAAAAATTTCAATTAATATATAAGTAATAAAGAAAATATAAAATCACAATGAGAACCTCAAAGTAGCACTTACCATAGGAAAGATCCATTCAAAGAAGCTAAAAAAAGATACAGGCTATCTGCATAGTCTTTCTCCCCCCCCCCACCCCTGAAATATTTATTAATTACAAGGGGCAAAGGAGAATCTTTGCAGATACTACCTTAACCAAATGATCAAGGCCAAAAAACACTGTCAATAATACATATGAACTTTATATGACACTTGATATGAAGCCTTGAAAAGAGCATATCACTTCAGTGCCATCCTTCCCATTAATGCAAAATTTGATCAGAAACTAAGGTGTATCTACAAAGTAATGAGAGATCAGATGTGGAAGAGAACAAAAGGTTGAGGGACTTTCACAGATTTGAGATTAAGAAGACATGAAAAGTAGATGTATGCAATACCCTGAATTGGATTATGGAAAAGAATAAGGGATATTAGAAGAAAAATGGTGAAAACTAAGATCTAGACTTTGGTTAACCATATTGTACCAAGTTAATTTCTTAGTTTTTCAGTTCATCTGGAGTCTCAGCACCCACCTTCTCTCCACCATATTTAAGTACTTATTTATCTATACAGGTATTAAAACCAGAGTCAGGATTCCTAGAGTTACATTCATGAGAAATGAGTATGGGTTCACGTGGGAAGAGAGATAGTCTTGTAGGCAGTATTAACAACTTATGTTAGCGGGCATTTCTGAACATTTGGTTACATGCCAAATATTTTCATACTCTCCCATTTAACCCTTAGAACAGTCATTGGGGGTAAATTCTATTATTTTCTTCCTCTAAAAATGGGAACCTAAAGATGAGAAATATTACATTGCAGGTCTGTGATCACTTGGCTATGTTCCAACCCAGTTTATCAGACTCTGTGGTCTCTGTGTTTAACTGTCTGCACTGGTCACCCTAATTAACAGTGACTAGGAAGAGAACCACAGACTTCTTTTTTCAGGATTTATAGATTATCATGGTTGTGCATTCTGTCATATTTCACATTTTAGTAAAGTACTCATCTCTTCCAACTATTTTTGCTCCTTTTGCTACTATACCACTTCATAGCTTACTGGTACTCCTATAATTTGTAGTGCTAAAAGATGCTGAAATTCTTCAGGAGATTTTTTTAATTATATTTTCTCTGCACAATATAATATTATGGGTCCATAATATTGACTCTGATAATAAGATCCAGTCCATCCAAATCTGAAATCAATATAACGTGTTTTAGAGGATTTCTCAAATGAAGGACATTATGAAGCAAAGCATAAAAATAACTGAAACTAATCTCTGAAGAACTATGCATATTCTATAGCCGTCACCATACACAATTAAATATAAATGACATAAAATTGTTCTGAAATTAGTGCTCCCATGTATCAATCACTATACATTCAAAACATCTTTTTCTCCACTAGGCTTAATTTTCTTCAAATAATTTATCTTAAAAACAATTTCAATGGAGGTTCTTTCCTGGATCTACTAGAGAGGTCAATGTGTGGTGATACATCTATATTTGCTTTGGGCTTTTATTACCAAGTCTTAATCTCTGCATGAATATTTGCTCAGAGCACATATTTTAGTGTTGATTATTTTAGAATTGATTTCTTATGAAGATTTTGCTTTCCTTCATTAAATATGTCCCCTGGCAATTTTAACTCAGGTTACTAGTTTTAGTCATTAAATGTCCCTGAAATGAAACACTCATGCTTTGCAAAACATTTGCTACATCTTTTTGGAATAGCTTTTTCTTTTCACTTGACTCAGAGGTTAAAAACTAGGAAATGTATTTAAACTATCTTAACTTTGATTTTAAAAAAAACTGCTGGTTTGATGATAAAGTAACTGATTCTATTTTATTTTTCAGATTAAATATATCTATTCACTGTCTAAATATTTCAAAATGATTTTGCTATTTAATTACATCATGCTAAGTATGTATTTGGATCACCCTAGCATGGTCTGCAGCAGCAATGGCAAGTGAAGTTCAATAACAGGAAGCTATTAGGGAGGAGCAGTTTACTTCAAGTTCAAGTAACAGAGTGGCAAAATGCATTGTGATATATGCCACAGTTGCAAAGGCAAAGGGGCAGCTTGCATGTATTAGCTATCCCTGTAAGGGACCTCAAACTTTCACCTCTCTATATTTTAACAGGGATAAAATGTTATGGTCTAAATATACCAATTTTATATTGTACAATTTGAAATTTGAGTTTTCTAATAACAGCAAACAATTTGTACTGTGTAATGTGTACTGAGAAAAAGTAAAGAAATGCTGAATCGATGCTTCACATCTGTCTTTGAACCACATACACTGCTGCTAAAGAGCCAAGGCCAATGATCACATGAACAAGAAGAGTGTCAACCTGTCTGCCACAGCATGGTGCATGGAACAAGTTTAAATATGGAAAGAAAAGAGGAGGGAAAAAAAAGAGTCAAACTTGGAAGGTTCTCTTACCAAGAAGGAAAAGGCAAATCAGCTATTTTTTTTTTTTCTGATGAGAATTGTTTATCATAGAATTTCATCTAATTCTTCTCTTCTTCCTAATGGAGGGTGCTCCATCTCTGCTTGGAGCCTTCCTACCAGCACTGATAGTGGCCCTTCCTACAACAGGCTTTAGTTATTCCATTGTTCAGTGTGTAAAGGGCATTGCAAACATGTATGAGCTGAATCAAGCTAGTGTGGATATCATAGTCCCTCACATGGAGATCTTTAATGAAGTTAAAAAGGAAGTAAATTGGGAAATATAATTTGCTATGGGTTTTTTCATTTTTTTCTAAGATAACAACAACCTGTTGCATAAAAATCTGAATGTATTCCATGTCACTGAAATGTACGGTTAAAAATAGGTAAAACTGCTGCTTATTTTACTGCAATAAAAATTTAAACACCAAATAACTGCTAATTAATTCTCTCATTTTAGAAATGCTACCCTTAGGGAATTCATCAATAAATAGTTTCTCAGAGCTCTTAGATGATAAAATAATATGTTTAAGTGGAAAACAATAACTGTTTCAGTAGTAGAGCAATTCAAAGAACTTTGAGTATTTTAATTGTGACCATTTTCATTAATGCTGAGATAATAGATAATTCTGTAAGATACATTAAAAGAAATTTATTTTCATATTTTTGCTATCATCATAGTCAAACTTGGGTTTGAATATTAGATAAATGGCCATAAGCTTTTAGTTTCATTGTAGTATCAAACTATAAGGTGATTGTAGGGTTCAAAAGTGTTATAGACATACAATAATGGTATCAACATGGACTGTTGGCTAATCATTTAGACTTTTGACCCAGACAGGCCTACTCAAAATCTGTCTTTATCACTTATGATCTTTGTGGCCTTGGACAAGGTACTTGATCTAAGGCTAAATTTCCACATATGTAAAACAGGATATCAACAGGATATCTTACACTATTGGACTATTTTATTGATGAGATAAGTTAATAATCAACCACTTAACACAGTACCTGATACATAGCAAAAATTCAGAAAAAGAAAAATAGTCATACATACCTGAAAAAATCCTTTATAGGATTTCATAATATAGCGCATGCAAAATCCCATGACCCTAATTATATTGTAACAACTCAGTGGATGCCAATTGCCAATACCATTACTATACATATAAAACCATCTGGTATCTTAGAGCATCATGATTAGTCATTTACATAATCCTGCATTATTTCAGCAGTACCAGAATGCCTAGCTTTATCTTATGATTTCTTGTTTTGCATATTGATTTTCTGCAATATTTTTATTATTGCCTTTTCAGATTTTTTTTTTGCAATTTCTTAGGCAATTTTTTTGGGCATTTTTTAGGCAATTTCTCTTCATAACAAATGAAATCTAAAATCTTAGAGGCAAAGTCACAAGTAGATTTGATAACCTTAGAATCAGCCTCATAAATTCTGCCTCTGTTATAAATCAGCCATAGGAGCCATCTGACAGTTGTGCAAATCAATTACATCATCTTTAAAAATAGGACAATAGTAATCTCTAAAAGAAGGTACTAAGAGTCTTAAAAATATTGGGGGGGGCTCATATGGTAAATTTTCAGTAAAAGCCTGCTTATTTTCTCATATTGTTGGATAACATCAATTATTAGACTTTTCAAAGAAAAATTTCACTGGGAAATCTAAACAAGAAAAGAAGATGCCCTGCAAGGTTATTACATTAAGGGTGTGATAATGACCTCTGCTGCAACAAAGGGCTTGGGAGGTTAAAAACTGGGATATGGAGAACCATGGGTCTCCTACATTGGCTAATTAGTCTTATCTAAAGGGAAAATAAATTTTATTATATGTTCATGAAAGAAGGTAGTTTTATAATTTAGGACCAGGTACTTAGAAAAGTTAAGCTGCTCGCCTCCCCAAAACACCTTCTATTATGATTATATTTCAAAGAAATGTGTACTGTCCTTTGGCAGCTCCCAAAACTGGAAAGAGGCTTTTAAGGAAATTGTACAGTCATCCCATGGAATTTCATGGGACATTGCCTTCAGAACCCCTCACAGGTACTAAAATCTGTTGATATTTGAGTCCTTATATAAAATGACATAGTATTTGCAAGTTACCTATGTATATCGTCCCATGTTTCTTAAATCATCACTAGAACACTTATCTTAGTGATAATACACTATAAATTTCATACAATAGATATTATGCTATATTGTTAGAGAATAATAACAAGGACAATCCTGTACATGTCCCATATAGTTGCCATATAAAAAGTAATTTTGATCTATAGTTGGTTGAATCTATAGATGTGGAACACATGGAGGTGAAGAGCTAGAAAGAGGCAGAGGAAAAAATTTAATCACAAGTTTTCTAAGGAAAATGCTCCAAGAAAAAGAAAGTCAAGTGCCTATAGACAGGAAGAACCCTGTCTAAAGTTTTGTCAAGTGGAGGGAACTCTAAGTTTGTCATGATTAGAGACTTCTTCACCTGCTCACAAAGCCTTTCAACTTCTCCTATCCTCTATTTGATTAAAAAATTGTCCTCTGGAGCAATACCGAGTTTATATTCCAGCCTTACTTGAAACTCTTGAACATGACCTATTTGATTTGAGCTCAGATAAGCCCAGTTCAAGACTTCAGAGAAGCCTTGAGTGTTTTCTCTAGGGTTTTTACTGCCTGATCACTCAAAAGGGCAATATAGCTAGTGGAAATCTATCAAATGCAAAGCTACAGATAGAGTAAGTCAACAGAGCATATATTTTGCTGCTACTTTTCATACAGCATGAAATTTTAAATTTCATTTATATAAGCAAAGAACAGCAAAAATCCCTAATCCTTGTTATGTTGGAAAAGTCTTTATGATTCCATCATCATTTGGGAAGAGCAAAGAAATATCTCTAGGAGCAATTCGCTGTAGTCAGAAGACAGTCTTAATGAGGAATAACAGTCATTCATGAAAGGTCACTCATTATTGTTCATTGCTTACCTATTAAGCCCCAACTGTACTATAGGACTAAAGCCAGTCAGACTGAGGTATAGCATACATATATTGGTCCTTTTCTTTCTTGCTCTGTAATAATAAACCAATTACTAAACCTTGCAAGTTCCCCACAAATATCAAAGAGGCACAATAGTTTGCGCACCCATTATAGACTGCATTGTGTCCCCTTAAATTTGATATTTCAAAGTCTTAATACCCAATACCTCAGAATATAACTGAATTGGAAATTAGGCCTCTATAGAAATAATTAAGATAAAATGATGAAGAAGAGGTCACTTTGCTGACTGTTTTGTGGCATGAAACCAAGAAAGCACACAGGCAGCTTTTCAGAAAGGTAAGTTAAAAAAAGGGGGGGGTCACTTTACTGGAATTTTAAACTAGACATTCAAAGCAGATTGGAGACTCAGGAGGTTGGATATAATAAAGTAAGGTGGAAATCCCCAGCAGCAGAGCTGCTACCACAGCTGGGCCAGAAGCAACAACAAAAACAATCCCTCCTTGAGCAAAGTGGAAGGATAAGGGAATTGAAACCAGGAATTTTAGGAAGTCTGAGGCATGTCTGGGTACAGAAAATTTAAGGATCAAGGACATTGCCTCACTAAACTGAAAGTCATGATGCACAATATTCTTATATGGGGAAAGAAGCTGCCATCTCTCCAGACAGTATGCAGAGGACAGAGAAAGGAATAATTTTGCAGGTGCAGCATGGGGGCCAGCAGCTGAGGGAGCGGATTCCGGCAAACCTGAGTTTGGTCTGAAATACAGACCCAGTAAACACAAGCTGCATGACATGGAGTGTGCTTAAGTGACCAGGAAAAAATCAAATGTGAAGAGAGGTTTACACAGGGGAAAACTGATCATGAAAACCCACCTGGCTGTATCCCTCCAGCTCCAATCCAGCTACTTGCAGGACCAGCTGGGAAACACTCATCTGGCTGGGAATTCAGAAGGGATGGGGTAGGAGAGATTGAGTTTGGAGACTGAATACAAGACTAGGAAATGTGGGGTCTGAGGGTGATATAGGAGACTAAGAATTGGCTCCTCTACCACACAAGTGAAACCCTGGGGTGATCCCTGGGGAAGAGTCTTCCAGTGTGGACTGCCAATTGCTGGACCATGGAGGTGTGTTGGTTTGAAATCTCCAGACCAAGTGACATTCAGCAATGATCCTCAAGCTTACCTAAGCCTAAACCTGCCTCCAGGAATTCCATCTATGGGATTACCTCTCTCACTTCAGTAATCCAGAGGGTAGAGTATCATGCTCCAGATAACCCCACCTAACACTCCTAAAAAGAGAAGGCTTTCTTCTTTCCTGAGTGGAATTCTTTATTATGGGTTTTTCAAGACGGATAAAAAGTCCCAGACATTCATGTCTTCTTTTTGTACATGAATGTACACACTTCTAATCTTAACTATTACTAGTGTTTTTGAACAGTATGTTAATTTCTAAGTACACATCTCACAACTCCATGCCTTCAGTTTCATTAGTCTCTCTAGTTAAACTGCCCCATAACTTCCTTGTAAGCAGTTGAACTTCTATTATTCACCGTTCAATAGAAATGCCATCCTTCTAATAGAATGAGGTGAAACTACAACAGTGTGTGATTTTGTCCACTTTGTATCCAACGAACAGCAGTGTATACTGATCTCCTTTAAGGCATATTCTTTTTTTTTTTTTTAAATATTTATTTATTTATTTTTTTTGTTTTTTTGGCAGACACAACATCTTTGTATGTGGTGCTGAGGATCGAACCCGGGCCGCACGCATGCCAGACGAGCGCGCTACCACTTGAGCCACATCCCCAGCCCAAGGCATATTCTTATTCTGCATGTCTTTTTCTCTCTTCTAGTACTTAAGAGTATAAAGATGCCCCTAGAGGTGAGGCATATGGGTAACTTATCTTTGAATTCTCTTTAGCAACTAAACCAGTATATTGAAAAAAAGCACACAAAAATTTCTGGTTTTTGTCAAATTGAATCGAAGCACTTAATTTGTGCATGCTGGTGCAGAGATAACAGTAAGAAACTGTAGAATTATGATAATCATTGTGATTGAAATTTTCTAGATGTTCCCAGTTCTCATTTACTTTTACCAATAAATGGACACCTAGCAGAATCATTAGACTAATTTCCAAGAATTGAATGCAATTACCTTTATAAATAGTCATCAGCACATTCTGGGTAAAAGTGTTAAAATGTCTTTTTGTGTTATGCACAGAATCAGAGAAATGATCATTGAAGGTAATGGAGAAAGATAATAACTTAATAACTTTTCTATTTATTCTTCACATGATATTTTGTAAATGTATCTATTGATAGGACGACCTAGCATACAGGAAAATCATTTCTACATTTATGACTACTTTATTAGAAGAATTCTATTCAAAGTAATTATAGGATACATTTAATATTCAAATTTTGCAAAAAAGAGGAAAAATACATGCATGTAAGTGCACACAACCTCCACCACCTTTGAGGACTTGGGAATTTTCATCATTATAACGTAGTGCGTATGCCAGGGCAAAGTGAAACAATACTACTTCTTTAATTTTTGCTTTCTGATTTTAATGCCTTTTCATTATATAAGCACAGACTAAATATCCAAAATCATTTTAAATGGATTTCCAAGGAATAAGCAATACCATAAATAGCATTAGGTATTTACCTGATTAAAACTCTTCTACAGTTATTGAATTTATTTCCTAGTTTCAAGCAAAATTTAACATGACTATTTTGGGCATATATAGCTTCTAAACTTAGTAAGCTTCTGAAGCCTTAATATTAGTGCATTTTTTATAAGTTGATTTTATATTTAATAAGAATGTAACTTTTGTATTATCTGTTTACAAGCTGGCTTATTTTGTATTGCAGAACTTAAATTCCAAGAAAGTGCATTCTCAATGTTTTTCTATGAACCTTATTATAAGCTGGAATTCTTAAAAATGTTTTTTTGGATGGTAGTATTGTATCTCTTGTTGCTGAGTTAGAATAAATCTAATATTGTAAGTTACTCAGTCACTAATTCTTAACCTCAGGTTTGTTGGGGGCTTTCTGTAATAGAATTTATTATGTGAAAATCTGCAAACCTTCTTTCATTTTTTTTGGTTATTTTTATAGTGATTCCATGGGAGGCTCCCTTTAATACATAAATGAATGAAAATTATTTATCAAAGTTTAAAATGATGAAACTTTTCTGAAGTCAAGCATAGAAAGAAATGAACACTTTGGCTCTGGCAGAGATTTGTAAGTTGTTGCAGAACAGTTTGATAATGTCTATTAAATAGGGAAACATTATTTGTTCAATTTAATATCTGTAACTCTAGTAAAACTTAATAGAAAATCAATTCATAATGATACACATATAAAATGAGCATGCTATTTGCCCCATTGTTTGTGATAGGGAAAGACTGAAAATAATTTGAATTTCAATTGATAGGGGAATGGCTAAATATATTATGTATAGTCATTATGTAAATTATTCAATAAATGGAGAACAAGGCAAAGTAGATCTTTATATACCTTGCAATAAAATTTTTCCAGATAAAAAATAGACATTTAAAGATTTACATAAGTTATATCTAAATAATTCAAGTTTTAAGATAATTTGAACAGTGAAAAGAGAGGCAAATTTTTCTTCACCCTACCTGATATTTGAATAACTATACCTATGGTACATCTATTATACATTTGGCATATAACTCATTAAACTTTCTCTATACATTTACATAGATTTGTCTCCATTAAATAGATATTTTTGCTAAATATTTTATTTTAACAAGAAAATGATACTTGTATTATTCTGTAATGTTTTTATTAATTTCTTAAAATATTTGATTTCAAAGTATTGTATATTCTTCATTATGTATAATTACCCATAGTTTTCCAAAATTTCTTCCATTTGGAATAATTGGAATATAGACTAATTCTATCTATTCAATTTGGAATAATTTTCAAGTATTACAATTGGCTTAATTTATAAAACAAATAGTTACACATGTCTATTAGATAATTATTAATAAAGAGTTGTTTCATGGTTTTTAACTTGTAATTTTCATAAACTAAACCTTGCTAATAATATGTTGTTATATGTTTAAAGAGGGATATAAAGCATAGAGGAACTTTATCAAAACTATTACCAATGATTATTTCATAGTAGAATTGTAGGACTTTTTATTCCTATATTATGTATTCCTCTAATATGTTATGTGCATATATTAATCATTGATTCTGCATTCATAAAATTTATAAGTAAGAGACATTTTTGCCTTTAAAATAACACAGATTTTGAAGGTTCTACACTTTTAAAATCAATCTTTCAGAGTCCAGAACTCATTTTCCCTCATTCTTCCTATAATTTTCAAACCTGCCTAAGAATAGGTTTTAATATTTGGGATTCAGACCTTTTTCGTAATAATAAAGTACTCTAAAACATTATCTACCCTTCTTTCATAATGTTTGGCAATGACATTGTTACCTAGTTTTTAGCTACCTTTCTCACCCTCCAACAGCTTCATCTGGCCATGTCAAACATTCTCTTCATGTAAGGTAGATTAAAGGTAAAGGAAAGAAAATAAAATCAATATATCTTTTTTGTCTTCTTAGACGTTGACTCCTGTCTTGGACTTCTTTATCACCACAACTGGGAAGAGTAACCATTCAAGTGACTTTTTATGTTAAGGAAAAGAGGCTCCTTGGAAGCGGAGGACTTGATTTTCTTGGTTGAGTCCCTGAGTGACATGCTGGAGCAGAACTGCTTATCTACACTTAAACTTCCCAACTACGAAGGAATTACTATAAATTCTATGTTTCTAAAGCATCTTTAAGAACACCTGAGTTAATGCATCGATTTATTGTTACTGAAACAGAGCTTACAAAGGTGGACATAGGAATATGCATTTTTTGATACACATATAAGTTGGTTTTATGGTTGGATTAAAAAGTATGCTGAAGTTTCTATGTTTATTTGCCCAGTACTCAATAAATGCATAGCTGAATTCACAGTCAAGAGCGGCTTATTTCCTAACCATTATTATATTGCCAATTCTAAGGTAAGAAAAAAATTGGTAGTACACAATGTTAAATACTGTTTTTTTTTATATTCATGTTTTTCTCTGTAGGGTAGGCTTCACCTCCAATTTTATGCATACAGACATTGAGTCTTATTATGATGATGAATGGCCTAAGTCTGTCAGAGGAAGTATTAAACCATGTTGTGATTCCATGTGCAATCTTTCCATTTTCCATGCTGACTTTCTAGCAGCAGAAAATTGGAAGATGGGGATCCCAGATTTAGATACTGAACAGCAACAAGAAGTTATGTCTGAGAGCAAGGAATTGTCAAACACAAGGGAAAACAGACAAGATATTCAAACCACAGTAAAGTAGAAGTAAGAGCTCTGAGAACATTATATATAGTATATCCCAAATGACCCTAAATCATCAAGAATAATTACAATTAACAACTCTTTAAGAATGCTGGTAATGTGAGTCCAAGTAAGAAACATTGGGAAAAGTTAAAATAGTGGCTAAAACATAGAAATGTTCAGCACCAAGGGCCTGGACAGCTCCTCATTCAGTGCAGTTTGCCGAAAGTAGAATGCTACAGAATTTACTGCCCCAGAAGTCATGAAATTCTTTAGTTATGAGATAGTTCTGTTTTAAAATTACACTTTGCGATTTGAGATTGAAGCAATTTTCCTTTAAATTTTCTCCATGTCATCAGACTTCCAACATAAATACCACATTCACTTCCAAATTTTACTTTTCCTTTTATAAGAATTTCAGTACAACTCTGAGTTCAGGGTTTAAAACTATATCCATAGACTTGAGAAATACCTATTGCATGTGGTGTTTAAATTTTATTTTTCAGTTTCACAGAAATTCTTGAAAATATTTTTTAAAGAAAGAGTTAAACTATTAAGTCAAATTCCTATAGTAATTCAGATGTTGGTGTGATGTACCTTCAAAGCAAATTTCATTAATATTCATTTAAATTTAGAGATGCAAATGCTAAAAGCTTGGAGAAAAGGTATTCTGCCAAAATTGTGACACAACAAGAGCCTTTTTTTTTTTACTAACAATCATTTTTCTAGGCCAGAAGTTGAATTTCATTAGTCACATATGCTTTCTGTTTTGTTCAGAAAGAAGACAGACAGGAAGAATATAAATAGAAACCACTTTTTTCTCTTTAGTTATTTATCTAATTAGAGTAATTTCATTGAGGAATTGCAAAGATTTGAAAGGTCAGTTTTCTTATTTCCTCTTACAACAATATGAGGTCCTTAGCATTACTTGTTTTTGATCTGGCTGGAATGAAAGATTTTAAGAAATGTAGTATGAATACTTCCTGAGGAAAACATCATTAGTTCCCAAATTCCAGCTTCTTTGAATTTTCCTCTTCAGGATGTGATGAATTCATTATTGGTAAATTATTGACATAGTTCTATGATTTGACATTATATTTTGTTATTCTAAATTGAAGTAATTTGTTTTACAATTTTCTTTACACTTTATGGATAAGTTTCATAACTTGACTATTGTTATATTGTACCATTATAAGCATTGATGTTGCTGTATCACTGTATAATGCTGATTTAGATTCTTTTGTATAAACACCGAGGAATGGGATATCTGGGTCATATGGTGGTTTCGTTCCTAGTTTTTGAGGAATCTCCACACTGCTTTCCAGAGTGATTGTACTAATTTGTAGTCCCACCAACAGTGCACAAATGTACCTTTCCTCCCACATCCTCACTAGTGTTTATTATTATTTATATTCTTTCTTTCTGAGTGAGGTTAAATCTCAATGTAGTTGTAGTTGCATTTCCCTGATTGCAAGGAATGTTGGACAATTTTCCATATGCTTGTTGATCATTTGTATTTCTTCTTTTGAAAAGTATCTGCTTAGTTCTTTTGTCCATTTATTGATTTTTTTGGTGTTAACTTTTTGATATATTTTTATACTCTCAACATTAATCCCCTTTTAGAGAAGCAGATTGCACAATAGGCAAAATTATGTTAGTACATATATGAATATACCACAATGAATTTCACCTTTAAGTATATTTATGGAGCAATAATAAAAAGTTTTTTAAAAAACGTATAAAATAAATTAAAAAAAACAGTACAGTAGAGGAAGGAGAATGCAGGGGAGGAAAAGGGAAAGTATTGGGTACTGAAACGAAGGAAATTACATTTGTGTGTGTGTGTGTGTGTGTGTGTGTGTATATATATATATATATATATATATATATATATATATTCAAATGAATCCCAATATTATGTATAATTATAATAAAATAATAAAAACATAAAAATATACCATTATAAGATTCATATTTGCACCCAGAACTATTAACATAGCAAATATATACAAGATAAAATAACCAAGATATGCATCATTATTTACTATTTGCATTTTTAAAAAGTGAGGCTTTCAAAATTATGTCACTTTCATGTGGGAATAACTAGGTACAAGACTCAAATATGTTTATTGGCTTTAGTTATATAGTTTTATTATAAATAATGTCTTAATTAAGTGTTATAAAGCATTTTATTATTAATTTTATTACTCTCTTTCTTGGACATTGTCATTCCTGCAGTTTGTGTCCTGAGATCTTATTGCCTTAGGGGTTCATAAAATTGCTTAGATGAGTAAAATGGTAGTTTTTCAGATATTACAAGGATGATTTGATACGTTTTTCTAGGCTTACAATATTTGTTCAACATGTGCCCAGTCAAGCAATACATAATATTAGCAGGAGTCATTCTCATTTATGATTCCTTAAGCTTAGACTTTCAGGGAGGGACAAGAAATCTGGGAAAGTTAGTAGCAGCTAAAGTTCTTCTTTCTTGAATTAATTTTTCTTAGTTGTCTTGCTATATAACTGGAAATTCCAACTTATTAATATCTTATGACTAAGGAATGAAAAATCCTTGTTAAATACTATTTTCTGGAAGAGTCAATGCTTAATATAATTTTGTCAAATGAAAAACAAAGAGGATTAAAATGGCTTTGAAGAGTTGGCACAGGATTGACATCGTAAGTAGGGTTGTCTCAAGCTTATATTGCTAATTCTTAGCAGGTGGCTTACAGGTCTGTGAATACAGGGGCAAGGGAGTGGAAATATGCCAGATAATGCCTTTATAGCACAAGTTAAAGTAGCTTGGGAGACGAATCTTTAAAGAGTTAAAACATTAAATATATAAGATACCCTGGATATACAGAATTTACTTTTAGAAGCAATAATGCTCTGGGGATAGATTAGAGAATGCAGGTGTGCAAACTGTATACAATTAAATTTCAAGCTTCCATTGAAATAAAGTTCTAAGACTAGTGTACAGTATTAGACACAGAGACTCGATTTGCACATGGATGAAAGTTTCTGATTTACTAGTAATGGTCTTATTCATGATTGAGATGTTGTATTTACTTTGTAAAAATTCACAAGTCTTTTATGTGTTATTTGAATATTTTTCTGCATGTGCATTATTGCTTCAATAAACATTTTCAGGTAAGACAGAAAAAATTAAATTCTTACAAGTATACTTGCTTTCCCTTCCTCCTCAATTCTTTATTTTCTACCTATGTTTTCAAACATTATTAGATACACTCACAATGTGTTAGAAGGAGAATAAATTGTTTTTTTAAATCATTGGTGATATATTTTTTAGATTTAAAATATTGGTGTGTATATTGAAACTCTATTAGGTTTCATGAGACAGAAGTCAGAGCATGAGTGCTACTTTTGCTTTTGCCATTACATTCCTCTGAGCATCCGGTTCCTTTTTTCTTAAGTGAGAAGGGTAAGGTTGTCCTGAAACATGGTTTTGTTATGAGTCTCAAATGAGATACTATAGTTAAGAATACCTTATCAACCATAAAACTAAACAACTATAAAGTGCATTTGTGTCTTAGTCATACATACCAAAGATAAAATTGTAAGTGCCTCTTAGTATTTAAAAATGCATATTTTTATTAAATGAACATTAAAAAATATCTTATTGCCATTGCCTTCTGCTATAAAAAAAATCCAAAGACTACTTTTCTGTGGATTCAATAATGTAAATAACCTAGTTCTTCCTAACTTGGCACTCTGTGCACTCCTCCTTTGTGATTCTGTGAAGCTGGAAGATTAAGTTGACTGGTAACAAACAGAGACCCTGTCTCTTTTCTGCTTTGTTGCTCTCTGTATGGTTACTACTTCTTTCAAATGTATTAAGTACATGCAGAAAAGAGCTGTGAGGCATTTAAATAAATTGATGCTTCGTTCAACTTTGCCAAAGAGCCTGAATATTTATTTTCTCTTGCCAACAATATCACACTGATGTCTTATGCTGCTTTATTGTTCTATTCAAACTTCATTATCAACCCAAAAGAGGGATGTTAGTTCCTCTCTTCTTTTTGCTATTTGGTAGAAATGTTTTTCTGAAATATAATATATTCCTTACTCAGGAATTTTATTCTAAGTAATCATGAAAATATGCACAGGAGGATAAAACAAGCACAAAATCAAGGCATTTTGTAAAACGTTTGAGAAGGCTAAAATAAGCAAGTTTTGTGCAGTGGAACTAAATTTAATTGATTTTCAGCTACAAATGACTCTCCTTGTCTCTTTCCCAATTTCTACATTTTCTCTCTCAATTTCTTTCCCTAAATTTTGCATGGACTTTTTTTTCTTTCTCTTTTTATTAGAACAGCTATTAGAAAAACTATACCATATCCTTTTTTCTTCTCTTGCTTTATAAATTGGCTATTTTATTACAACTAAGCTGTCGGATGAAGAGCTGTAGTGTTGACATGCAGAATGGGGCTTTGTATTATGCCCAATCAACAGTATTAAGATAATACAGTGTTGAAAACCCTGAACAAGAATAATAAGAAAAAATAATCTGGAAGAATTTCATAATCTAGCTTAACTGGATGAAAGGAATTTTGCCTTGTAATCCAGAAAATAATTTTAATTGAGCAATAGATAAAGGCAAGTTTAAAAAAGTTTGTCATATTCTATTTGGTTAATCAGGAAATTTCTTTTGTTGTGCAAAGACAGTAGTGCAAAAATGAACTATTCTGAAGATAGAAATCAGTCATTTAAAAGGTAACTATTTCCACCGAGTAGGCAGTCAGCCATAAAAGTAATGATAAAGATGAATATCGGTAGCTCAACTATAATAACAGCCTGGTTTTCTCAAAGTACCCAAGAATGTTACAGTGTGGTTACATGCAGACTATGCTTACAAGAAAACAGATATTGATTTTGTCTTCACTGATTCATTGAGTGGCATTGTTTAGAATAATTCAGGCTATCACTTCGGACTGATTTGAGCCCTCCAAGGATTGTGAAGAAAAACCCACAACGATTTGTAAAATAATAGATGCTACAGAACACAAGTTCTGGAATAGAGTATACATTCAATGTGTATTTGCTAAATGTATGGATGAAATAATATCATTTGAAATCTGTGGAACATAATTTATGCTTATAATCCTTTAGTGATTAAAAATATAAAATACCCAGGGTAATTATTAAAATTACTTATGAAACTATTAAACATAAATAACAGAGATATAAAATTTTGACTCTATCCTTGTAAGTATTAATTCAGTAAGTCTGGGCCCAGTGTATTTCCAATTACTAAACATGATGGTGGGGGGCTCATAGTTTAGAAAGATTTGGTTCATTACAATATTTTCTTAGATATGATATTGTCATATGCTGGTTACCTGTCCATCAGGAGCATATTTTAACATGGTCTTTATTATCTAGTATTTAAATTTGTCCCTATTCCTTTGGTATATATCAGAGGATTCATGAGCAGTGCATTGAAATTTCTGTCAGAGGATTCCCTTTGAAATATGGGGGGAAGTGGTTGGCTTAACCTGATAAAGGAAATGAAAAAAGCCATATTTTCTTGTATATAACAGGAACTGAACATGGGACATCTGTATTGAAAATGGGTTGAGAATTGAGTAGTATGAGACCTGAGAAAGAAACAAACCCAAAATAGAAGATGTAGAGAATTATCACTATACTGGTTAATACTGTTCTTAATACAGAAAATTAATAGGAATAATATAACTGCACCCATTCCAGAGATGAAACATTAAATCCTAGAGCAGTCAAGAAGTTCTTTGCTGTTGTTTTTTTATTCTCTAGATCACAGTTAGTATATGACAGTAATGGAATTCAGAGAGATGTTATTGATTCTCATTGCAACCCACTACTCCTCTGCACTATGTTTTCCTTATATAATACATTTAAGTTTTCAAAATGCAATGCCAGCAGTGATCTAAAATTTAGAGCCATGATTTATGAAGGCATAATGAGAATTTAGAATATAACAAAAGCTCTGCTATGAGTAGTTTTTCAAAGTGTTAACAGTGTGACTCATATGATCATAAAATGAATATAAGTCAAAATTTTACTTGATTGATTAGTAAGAGTAAAGTTTATGACAAGAATATGTGAGGACCTGGGTAATTATGGAAATAAATAAAAGGAATGCCAGAATAAGATTGGTAGATTAGATTTAATATTGGTTTGTGTCCTATAAAGCAACATCACAATTTTTAGGGTTATCATTTTTGTTATATCTGAACTGAAGTTACTCAAATGAAAATTATCAAAGTAAAAATGCTTAACAGAGTCTGTTAAATGATGTCTGTGTATGACATTGAAAGATTATAGTCCCCCACTCAATTTCCTTATTGCTACATATTAGATAATTTCTCATAACTTCAGACAAAAGAAGAAATAAAACATAATCCATCATCCAGAGATAACCTTTGTATTTCTTTCTTTTTGCTATCCATATACTGCTGAATGGGTTTGTTTCTCTTTACATAAATTGGAATCATATTGTATGTGCAATTTTATGTTCCATCCTTTTAACTCACTATACTCTGAACATTTCCTCATAGTTTAATGACTTAAGTGATGGTGTAATGGGAATTTGAAACCAAACCACTCAAGGAGGAGATTAGAACTGATTGTCCTGTCTTGGAAAACAGGAAATGATATGCACAAATTCCTCTTGGAAAATAAGAAATAATGTACATAAATTGTAACTTCCTAGCTAATGACAGAGGCTGAAAATCCAAGTAATTCTGGCTACTAACTTTAATTTCTTCCCACTATGCTATGTTGCTTAATTTAATCTCTTTTATAATTATACTTGTCTTGGATATTTCAATTCAAAATGATGTCACTGATCTAGTTTTTCTAAATAATGGTGTTTTGCTTTTTCTAGTGAAAATTATCTTTGGGTATTATTATATATATTAAACCGAAGTCATTTTAACTTCACCATAGAGATTAGGGTGGGGTGATTTAAAATATGTCATTTAAATAAGTACATTTATATTTTGTTTGGTCACTTAAATTGCATTTTTTTCCAATATTGATGACTTTACATTTTGAGTGAAATGGGCTGATGTCTGAATGGAGATTTTAATAGCATTGATTTTAGGTTAGTTTTTTGATCATATTAGTATCCATTATTTTTATTAGTCTGTAAAACAAAACAGAAAGACTCATATTTGCTCCCATACTCACTATTAATTACATAATTATACACAATTAATAGATATTATCAAGAAATCAACTTTAATATTTTATAATTAAGTGGGACCATTTGCAATATTCAATTTGAGGCTACTGAGGAACTTAAATGTCATTTTAGATATTGTGCTCTAATGATTTTCTCCTCAGAGAAACCTACTGATCTCACTATGTTGAAGAATAATACTGTAAATAACACTGTAAATATTTAATATAAGGGAAATTTTGAGGAACTGGAATTAGCAAGCTCTTTATAAAGGGGGGGGAGGTTAATATAAAACTGCGATTGAGTCATGAGCTTGCAGGAAAACCATTCCAGAGTAATCAGTGCTCTTCAAAATGCAATGAGAAACAATGTGCTCAAATATAAATGGATTCCAAAGGGTAACCAGTAATTATTTTCTTAGGTCTAATGGACCTTTTGGCCAGCTTTCCTTCAAACTATCACCTCTGAAGATGTCGTTAGGGATTTTGCACTATAAATCATATGGTTTATAATTTACTTGCTTATCAAAACTATGTAAACCAACCAACAGCAATTAGTATAAAAGCATTTGCTTCTCATAACAGCATGGTTTGGTTGAGCTGGCAGACAGCCCAAAGCAACATTGTAACAATTTGGTTTAGCAATTTCTCTCCTCTAAGCTCTTTAGCTGTATACATATTTAGATTATATACATACACAGGCATACCAAAAATATATCCCTATTTTTCCATATTTTCTTTCTATATATGAATGTATTATATTCATAGCTCTTGCCTAAAGAACACACACACACACACACACACACACACACATATACACACACACACACACATATATATGTGTGTGTGTATGTGTATGTACATGTGTGTATGTGTGTATAGGTTAATATATATACACACATATACATACACATACACAAACATAATGTAGCCTTTATTTTCTTCCAAATTTATAGAGTGCTTTTTTTTTCTTTTTGGATTAGAAGTGGGAAAGAAAAATTGGATGAAATGAAGGGAGTTTTGTCCAAACCCTCAATTACTGTTATTAAACAGTAATTAATCTTCCCTACTCCAAATATTTGGCTTAAACCACTGTCCAAAATTCTAATTAAACTGATAATCACTCATGAAAACAAAACAACATAGTTTATGCAAATTTAAAGAGACTGAAAGAACAAAAGAGTTGTGTGGTTTTGCTGACTCATTTATGCTTTATCAGGTTCAGAAGACTTTTTGGCAGGGGCAGGGAAAAATAATAGTAGAAATGATTTATTGTCTTCATTGAGGAAATCTGGGCTTACACTATGCTGTCTCCAACTTTTAGAGTCAGAATATTTCCTGGAATATCAACATATGTTACTGGTTCTTTCCTGAAGAGCATGAAATGATTGGTGGTCCTGATTCCTCCCATGGCTAATGTAAGACTTCTAATTAATTCCTTCAGGATTAAGAAGGGAGGAGAGATACAAGAAAACCAGTACCAAGGGGGAAAATTACTTAACATAGCTCATGAGTATGTTATTATTGTGTGTCACTTCTCTTTGGAAGGATTATTGGATTCTTTAGGGACACAAACCTCCCTTTCAAGTTGGAATCTTGCATTACACAATTAAACAAATTCATAGGTGTCATATTTTCTGATGACTATCTTATAACTCCACAACCTTTCTCTCTGCCTCTGATATACCACAGATATTTTCTACTGGAATCCCCTCACCTCACTGTGACACAGACTTCTTTGATAAGATTCTGCTAAGTTACGGTGGTTCAAGCAGAAATATTATGCATTTTTTCATGCTCATCCATTTGAAATGTAATACATTTTAGTCTCGTGTCTGTCTGAGCATTCCAAATATCTTTTTTTTAATGATAAAATTAGCGGCATTGAGTAGTCCTAGTCTATATCTGACCTTGTACCTCTTTCTCCTTCTTTCTCTCTCTCTTATATAATTCTAATAAATCATCTATTTCTTTCTATGTTAGTCAGAATTCTGAAACTGACCTCCTCTCAGTCCCCAGAGAACTGTCTCTAATTCATCCAATCAAACATTAATCTAGATACTTTTGTGAAAAGATTTCACAGATGTAATTAAAGTCCCAGTCTAGTTGGCCTTAAAGATGCATCCATTATCCTTGAGAGTTTGATCTAATTACTCAAGTTCTCTCAAAGTCAGAGATCAGAGACATGTGGCAAAGGGAAGATCAGAGAGATTCAAAATGTGGGGTTACCAACAGCCAATGTGGATTCAAAGATGGATCTCAAATAAGTGAATGCGAATGTGAGTTGAAATAAAATTTCCTGGCTGAAAGCCTGCAAAAATTATGACCTCAGTCCTACAAATACAAGAAATTGAATTCTGCCAACAAGATCAACAAGATTAGAAGGAACAACTTCAATGACACTAGAAGCAAATTCTTCCTTCTTTCTGAAAGAAGGCAGCTTTGGGGCTAAGGTTGTGTCAGTGGTAGAGCACTTGCCTAGCACGTGTGAGGCACTGGGTTTGCTCCTCAGCACCACATAAAAATAAATAAATAAAGTTTTTCAAAATTTTTTTTAAGGAAGGCAGTTTTGTTGATACCTTGATGTAGGAGAAGTGTGATCCTAAGAAGAGGACTTAGATGAGCCTGTGTGGGCCTCTGACCTACACAATGTAGTCAGAATCAATGGATGTTTCTTTAAGATATAAGATATATACAAATCAAGCAAATGAAGAGAGAGTCTACAGAATCGGAGAAAAATCTTTACTAGTTGCATCTCAGAGCATTTATATGATTAAAAAGATCTCAAAAAACTTTAAATAAACAAACAGAAAACAAATAACCCAATGAATAAATGGGCAAAGAAACTCAAGAGGCACTTCACAGAAGAAGAAATACAAATGGTAAACAAATATATGAAAAAATGTTCAACATCTCTACCATTCAGAGAAATGCAGATAAAAACTACACTGAGATTGCATCTCACTGCAGTCAGAATGGCAATTTTCAAGAATACAACTAACAATAAATGTTGATGAGGATGTGGGGAAAAAGGTACACCCATACATTGTTGTTGAGATTGCAAATTGGTGCAACCACTATGGAAAGCAGTATGGAGGTTCCTCAGAAAACTTGGAATGGAACCACCATTTGACCCAGTTATCCCACTCTTTGGTATAAACCCAAAGGATTTAAAATCAGCACTTTACAGTGACACAGCCACATCAATGTTTATCACAATAGCTATACTATGGAACCAACCTAGATGCCCTTCAGCAGATGAATGGATAAAGGAAATGTGGTATCTATACACAATAAAATATTAGACATAAATAAGAATGAAATTATAGCATTTGACCTCAGTCCTACAAATACAAGTAAATGGAGGGAACTGGAGGCTATCAATGTTTAGTGAAATAAGCCAATCCCAGAAACCAAAGGCTGAGTGTTTTCTCCAGTATGCAGATGATGACTCAATAACCAGGGGTGTGTGTGATAGAAGTTCATTGAATTAGACAAAGGGAAATGAAGGCAACAGAATGAGGAAGGGAATAGGAGAGACAATAAAATTAATTGTACATCACTTTCTTATGTTCATATTTGAATACATGACCAGTGAAACTCCACATCAGGTAAAACCAAAAGAATGAGATCCTAATTAGAATAAGTTATATTCCACGTATGTATAATATGTAAAAATGTACTCTACTATCATGTATTTCTAAAAAAAACAAATAAAAATGATAGACAATTTATGGTAATTTATTATGTAGCAATAGAAAGTTGTTACACTCTAACTATCTTCTTTAATAGAACCATTTAGAACTAAGTGATATATATTGCATCCCCTAGATAGGGTATTTCCTAAGAAAAATGGTACTATCTTACATAAGAGCACAGTTTCAGTTTAAGTAAATTATCCTGAATATGATACTTTTATCAAAAAAGTTACCTATATTTCAATTGTGACCTGAGTTGCATATTTTTTCCTTCCATTTAGAATTGTGATTCAGATCATGTATTGCATTTGATTGTTCACACTAACTGAAGGCATGGTCAGCCTTCCCTTGTGTTTTATTACATTAATACTTGAAGAATACAGTCATCTTTTAAAGTAAAATTTTCTTTTCTTTGGATTTATCTGGTATTTTCCCATGATTAGATTCATTTTTTAAAAAATATGTGATGCAACACATAAGTGATAATGTGTACTTTTTAAGGTATTATATCTGAAATAGAACAATGTCAATCTGCCCCTCTTTGGTGATAGTAAGTTTGATCATCTTATTAAGGTGTTGTCCTTGATAAAGTACAGTTAACTAATTTTCCCCTTGCAACTCATAAGCAATCTGTCAAGTGATACTTTAGAACTATCCAAATATTCTAATCACAACCAAGATTTTCCCCCAGGTTTAGCATCTGTTGATGGTACACATGTGAAATGATAATTGGTATCATAATTACAAAGTGATGATTTTTTAACTTGAGAATGCTCTCTATATTTATCTATTAGCATTGTCTATTCTACTGCAAGAAGTGGTCCTCACCTGATTCTTCCCTGTTTATGTTATATCCCTCTGTTGATGCAGATACATGTCTTCTGTACTTTTTTCCTAATTGTGGATTTTATTATGATTCTTAGTGAGTTTTTTTTTTTTTTTTAGTGGGGGAGCTCAGTTGTCTCAGATTTGGCAAGTAGGACACCCTTCAAGTTGGCTACTATGTCCTTTGACTCTCCCTTTTACTTTTTTGAGAAGTTCTTACTTTTTTTTTAAAGAGAGAGAGAGAGAGAGAGAGAGAGAGAGAGAGAGAGAGAGAGAGAGAGATTTAATATTTATTTATTTATTTTTTGGCAAACACAACATCTTTATTTGTATGTGGTGCTGAGGATCGAACCCAGGCTGCATTCATGCCAGGTGAGCGTGCTACCACTTGAGCCATATCCCCAGCCCGAGAAGTTCTTACTTTTTGACAGAACAAGATGACTAGGTTCATCTTACTGACTCAGCCTGGAATCAGATCATTCTCCAAAAATACTTTGAAATTTTAGATATTTTAACTTGCAGGGTTACATAAATGGAATTATACTGTAAAAATATTAGTCTAGTTAAAATTAAATATATTGTGAATAGAATTGGAAGCCATATTGTAAGACCCAAAACTTTGAAAGTTGATCAAAATTTTTTTCTTTACCCTTGATCTTGGTAAATTGCTGGGAGTGAATTTTGTTCATTTCATAAGATATGAGCAAAATACATCTCCTTTCCTCCATATCATAAAATGAAGATTGGTGTATGGTCTTACCCTGGAAATTCTTTAAAAAATTGGTGTATACACATATCTTTGATATCTTTGTTTAGCTATGGACCTCATAAAAATGAAGACATAAGAACAAATCTATTTAAAATCATGAAGTTAGCAGCTTGAAGAGAAGTTTTGCCGGGAAGTAAGATCTTGTTAAAACTCAGTGATCAAAGGCAGTAACATATTGTGTGCTAAGAAACAGCAAGGAACATGAAGAATGAATCTAGGTTTACAGCACTATGCACTGGAAATTGAGACTGGATTTCACACTAAAGTCATTATTCAGTGGAAACATGAAAATATTTTCCTCTGAATTTAAAAAAAAAGCAAAAAAACAAAACAAAACAAAAAAAAACTTGAGCAGTTTTTTGTTCCTAGAAATAAGTTGTTGAGGCTGGATTAGAGGCATTAGGAAACATTATAGACCTCATTGTGCTTTTGATGGCTTAAAATAAGGTTCTTGATATAAATTCTTATAAATACTTATAAATATTTATCTCATAAATATGAGGCTTTGGCCATAATCTTAGGGCTTTCCCATACTCTTAGGGCTTTCCCACTGTTGGAATGGAGACCAATATAAATTGTGTATTTTAAGTATCATTGGAATTTATCAATCTAGAAGGAACTAGAGGGAAGTAAATTGAGGGTTACTTAATTGATAATAGCCAAGAGAACAGACTGAGGATTATTTCCACTGAGCAAAATAATCTTAGATTAGATTAGATGTAAGAACAGATGTGAAATAAATATCCTGCAAAAGATCCAAAAGGATGTGGAAATATGAAATAGCATCAAAATTGTAGCCATTTGTATTAAAGAGAATATTAATAATAACTATTATTACTACATGACTTAACTGTGTACAAAATAGATAAAAATGCTTTAATTTTCATTAAGTTTTTTTAAAAAAATTTTAATCATACAAGGCTGGTGCTATTATTATCATTCTGACTTTTTGGACAAGGAAACAGAGTGTTATGATTCCACAGTTTAGGATTAGAGTTTAAGTTGACAGTTGAGAAGTTTGATTCTCAACTACTCCATCATCTTCACTTATTAAAAAATCTCAGGAATAGGATATAGCTCAGTTGATAGAGTGCTTTCTCTGCATGCACAAAGCCCTGGGTTCAATCCCTAGCACCACAAAAAAAAAAAAGGAAAAAGAAAACCTCATACATATTGTCAACAAGGGCTCCTCAGTGATTCATCTTGAGACTCTAAAACAAGGAGTAAATTTTAAAAATAGACATAAGTCTTTCTAAGAATACATAATAAAATAAAAGCTGGATTTTTTAAGAGAATCCTGACAGCTATAGACAGTGTTTATCATTTAGTTATAGCTGGAAAGAAATCAACAGCATGTTTAGGTGCATAGCAGAAGGAAAATTCAGACAAAATATTCTGTCTTTTAAAATCAGTGCTAATTTTTTATAGAGAAAACATAATAATATAACTAAAATTAATGAGTCTTAAGAGAAGCTGGTTTTCACATGGTTGAGTAGAAATTGGGAAAATAACTAGCTTCTTGGGACTTAAGGGTTCGAAGAAAACTTGTTTCATGTATGCCATCAAATTCAATGTAGGCCAGAGTGGAGGCAAAAATGTGAATTGCTTAAGAGATTTGAGTTGACAAGAGACTATTCTTCAACCTTTTGCAGCATCCCTGGTCATGTAGAACTCAAAGTTTCTTCTTCCTGGAATCTCATCCCTCCAGTCTTGACTCAATGCACAGATTAAATCATGGGTAGTCCTTATTATAGCAACTCATAGCACCACAAATTCTGTATGTGTCCACATTCATAATTGTATATTTGATACACATGTGATTGTTCCTTTACTTCTTAATTGGAGAAAGCTTAGCAACTGGTCGTTATTGATGTATTAGTTATGTTTATTTTCTTGAGCATTTCTCATCCAGACACTACGATAAGCATTTGTGTACCTCATCTTACTGGTCAGGGCCTTTTCCTGAGAAATACAATTATTTTATTCTGACAGAATGGTCAAATCACTAACTCATGGTTACACAGCTAGTTAAATGACCCCAAACTCAATCCCAACCCCGAGCCCCAAAGATTGTGTTAAAAAATGCAACACAATCTGTGGTACCCTTTTTAGAAGTAATCTGTCCTCCAGAAAAAGAAATGTATGCATATTTTTTGCACTGTGCATATTATGTATATTTGCAGAATGTCCTGATTCATTCAACAATGATTTCTCAACTTTGCAATGGTGTGAAAGTGTTAGACAATGTAATGTATTTGATATCTTTAATTTTGATCTCTTTCAGGTTAAGAATATGCATTGGGATAATCAGGTGAGATGCTGAGTGGTGACATCAAGCCACAAACCCAGTCAGACACATAAAAATATAATGTAATGTGTTATCAGGCTATAATGTTAAACATGCTAGGTGCATTAATTAAATGAATTTTTGATTAGCACATTTTCAAATTGTGATAGGTCTATTGGATGTTACCCCATTTTAAGTTGAGCATCATTTCTATATATAGGCATAAAAACATGTATATGTAAATATATATGTATATGTATTTATAAGTATGCATAGAGAAATGTAAAAATAGATGATATATTGATCATGGACATGTGAGGATTTTAAGTACTCATGAGAAGTGTAAAAAACTTGTTCTCATAACCTAATAGCATGACTAAGTGTGTCATGAATTACTTGTTCATTTTTATTACGTGTGGTCACTGCAGACAAGTTTCCTAGTATTTATACAGAGAAGATATTTCTCTAGATGTGTATTATTTTCTTTTAAATCCATTTATACAGACAATATTCTACTTGAGCTTTATTCAAGTGAGTACAGATGATACATGAGTGACACAAGTTTGAGTTTTGTGGGCCTAGTTATAGGTAGATTTATACATTCTTGACATCAGTTTCTTAGTCTATTATCATTTACACACAAATTCAATATAAAAAGCCGAAATTTATTAAAACTATGCTAACAAATCTGTATAGTCTGTACATGGCACCATTCACAGTTGAGAGAAATGTAAATAAAACATAAAATGTTTTAAGAAATCACAACTGGAGAAAATTAGCTGTAGGCATACTGTACTACTGTAATAATTTCACAGCCGCCTCTAGTTGCTGTTGAGGCAGCCTCAAGCATTTTGAGTTTATGCTTAAAATGGTGAATAACCCTAATATCCATGTGAGCAGTTGGTCTCTCCAGTAAGTTTTGTATGGCAGTAAAAGGTGATCTATCCTGGTTCTTGTATATTTTTCACCATATGTAACATATACAGAACTTTGTGTATTTTACAGATAAGGCTTCCAGTCAACAGCAGACTATTAGTAGTTGTTCTGGGGGAGTTAAAAGTTATATGCAGATTTTCAACATATGTAGAGGTGGTGTTGGGGCAGGTGTGTTATATTGTTCAAAGGTCAACTGAATATATAGGACTTTCTAAATAAAAGAATTAATATTAGTTACAAATGGATTATTTTTAAATGAAAGTACTCTTTGAATTTTTTCATTTATTTATTTTTTAATTTTTAAATTTATATTGTTAAATATCACTATAGAAATGAGTCGTGGTATTTCTATTTATTTATGCAAGAGAAAATGTCCATAATTATCAAGAGTATCAAGATATTAGAAGAATGGTCTTTGCTATGATCTGTAAACTGTTTATTACTAGTCCATGATATAAATTTAGGAGGTAAGAATTAATATTTAGAAACTTCTATTGAAATTAACATTGCCATGCTATACAGATGTGGTCATTCATTTAGTAATTTATTTTTATTATATTTTCAAAGAATCAAGTCCACCATGGATGGGAATTAGGGGCATGACAGTTAACAACAATATCTTATATATTTCAAAATAGCTAAAGGAGAGAATTATGAATATTCTTACCACAAAAAAGTAACTGTTTGAGGAGATGATTATACTAATTATGATAAATTGATCATTACAAAATGTATACATATATTGAGACAACATATTGTATAACTACATATATGTGCAATTAGTAGGTATCAGCTTTCAAAAGTTAAGAATAACAAAACCAGAAATAGTTAGGAGGATCCATCTATTTCTCCTTTGTAGCTTCCAAAGTCTTGATTACAATATAGAGAATTTAATCCAAAATAAGTTTACCTAACATATCTACAATATAGCTCTTTTTAAATTACGTTTTTAATATTTAAATTTTCTGAACAAATTTCTCATTTTCTTTATTCTAAGCAATAGTTTTATGTATATAAAAACAATATTCTTACTTCCTGCCTGCCAAATCTCCTTTGCCTCTTCTCAATGCAATTGTCTGAGAAAAATCAATTTTTATTTCAATATTTAAAAAGGTCATTATAACCTATGCTTCACAGCTCCCTCTGATTCTAATTCAAAGTCTGTCTTATAGTGTCAGAAGTTCAGTGAACTAGTTCTTGTCTATTTCACATTTTGTGTGTGTGTGTGTGTGTGTGTTTGTGTGTGTGTGTGTGTGAGTTAGAGCTTTAGAAATATCAAGGACAAAAGTTCACTGAAAAAATTAACCAATATCTTACGAATAAGACATTGACAGGAAGCTCCCAGCAATATCAAATTGAGTTAGGCACTTAGCAAAATGCAGGGATCAGTAGCATTTTGGCATATTGGTGAGAAATGCTGACTGGTTTGTGGCAGTATTGTGAGATCTAGGCATCAGTTATTGCACACATATTTTTCATTTTGATTTATATAACATTTATCTTATTATTTAAGTATTACTTGATATGATAAAAATTTTAAAATTATAGTGATACTGGAATTAAAATAAAAATCACATGTATTTATACCACTGAAAGACAATTGCTTGCAAGATTGTATAATTTTACATAAGGATTTCTTCTTTGTCAGTTGATGTTATATGTATATATAAACTTTGATAGTGATCTTTCTGTTTACTATTTTATAATCTTGTGTTTCTCATGTAACTTGGAATTATTTACACAATTCTACAGGTTTGCATTGTTTTTCATAATATGGTTAAGTTTCCTAAATGTTGAACATTTTTCTGTTCTTAATAAAATTCATCACAAATTTTATATATACATATCCATCTACATTGCAGATTCTACTTATGATTAATTTGTAAAACAGTGTACTTTTATCAAATTATAGTTATTACCCATTGCTGGGAGCTATTTGTGAAATGTGTGTGAGCCAAATCAACATGAAAGCCACTGGGTAGGAAAGTCTTATATCTGGGAACTCCCAGTAGATTTTTATACAGCAACAAGAGGTGTTTTATACCGCAACAAGTTTTCTTAAGCAAATACTGTAATAAAAGTAAATAATAAAAGAGAAGGCATGAGCCCGGAGTCTGGAAGAAGTATGTTTAGTTAGCTAAGGGTAGGGGAATGTTATGCCTGTCTTGCTCAAACTAAATAGTCCTTTGTTTGTCATGTTAAACAATGCTCCTATGCAACTTCGAAAGGATGTGTTGTGTTCTCTTTTAATATAATAGTTTTGAATAATTTTTCTTAGCATAGACTATTTCAGCAGTCATATCAAGTGTCACATGATAGTTTCTGTGACCAGGGTGGTAGTGGCATTTCATGGTGGGGGTGACAACTAGTCAAAAATTTTAAAAGAATTTGAAGGTAAGCCAACAGGATTTGCTGACTGAACAAATGTAGGTGTTTTTTTCCCTTTATCTACACAATGTGAAAGTGAAGTTTTCATAAATTTTGCTTTGATGGAGTCAATCATGTGATTAGCAACCTAACTATGCCCAATCTTAGAGACTACTTACAGGTTGTTTCTGCACAGTGTGTAAGTCACTTGGAGTATTTCCTCTTCATCATTTCTATTAATGCTTAGCCTTTATTTAAAAACCTGATCTTATGCTATCCTTTCAATAAAATCATTCCTGCTATCCCCCTATATGGTGGGGGCAGTATTATTGATGTTGCTGCTATTGTGACCAACATTTTTGGCCTTTATACCCTGTGCGTGGTACTTTTACAAGGCACATACGTTAATTCCGTAATATAAACTTTAGAGTAACTCACAGGATATTATTATGGTGATTTATTTTTATAAATGAGAAAATCAAGGCTTAAAAATGTTCTTACTCTCAGAGATAATGATACAAAATTAGAAGTTATGGCATTAGTATATAAATTTTGTTTTGTCTGGCTCCAGAGGACCAATCTCTTAAACTTCTAGAATGATTTATTAAATGCAATTATTGATGAATGACTATTTGTACTTTTGCCTGTGTTTAGTTCCCCCTGAGGTAATTGCATTTGTAATTTAATTAATCCTGTGCATCCACCCTTTCTTTCTCCCAGTTACCCCTGTGGTTACTATTGTTTTACATTCTCCAATTCTTTTTGTTTTATAGTTCTCTACTGAATCATATATAAAGGAGAGATTGTTTCTTTATTCCAAATAGTGTAGCAAGATCCCCTAGCAAATTACTTATATGAAGCAAGTGGGTTTTATTAAAGGTCACATTTACCTAACTGCCATTTTTTAATCTACTTACATTGCTCATTATCTAAATATTTATTTATTGGCTCATGTTAATACATTTTTTTTTTCATACTGAGAGTAATGGACTTAGAATTGGGGAATTAGAGTCAGGAGGAACTTGAACATCATTAAGTACAAACTTTTACCCAAAGGAAAACTCCCTGAATGCTTTCCCTGACAGAACATTATTCTAATTCTGATTAATTATGGCAGCAAACTGTAAAATAGAATGCCTCAATGCAGTGAACTTTATTGCATGGATGTATTTGTTCAAATATTATCTCTAATAGCTAGCTCAAATATTTTTCTCTGCAACTTTTCAATCATTGCTTCTAGTTCCACCTTCTTAAAGGATAAAAATAAGTTTAAGATGCACACTTCCAGAATGCCACATGCTCAAACACTTTAAGATATCCAAATATCCCAAGATTTCTTTCTTCCTTTTTTTTTTTTTTTTTTTTTGCCAGACCAGCTGTTCTCAAATCTCTCAAACACTCGGCTAGTCCTTCCCCAGCATGATGAAGGAGAAATATTCATTGGTGTGTATTGCCATACTGGTAGTAATCAAGGCAATTCACAAAATTCCCTAGGATGATGAGCAAGTTTCTAAATCATAAATCCTTCCATGTGTTAATTTTAGTTATTGAATTATGGATTCATGAACAAGTGGCATTTTAACATTGTCTACCTCATAGGTTCCATGGCTTCTAAGTTCTATCATTCCCCTTTGAATTCTTCCTTTCCTTTTTGCACAAATGATTGCAAACTCTGTCAGCTTGTTTCAGAATTGGTGCTATTAAAGAGTATTACCTCCCTTCCATGTATCTTAAAATACTTTTTTAAAATTGATTTTGTTGTGATTTTTCTAATTAATGACATAATGACAGTAGCAAGAGATGATTTCATAGATTGGTTAACTTAGAAAGGGAACTATATAAAGTTCAGTTTTAGTAGGAATATATATATATATATAGTCAATTCTTATTATTTGCCCCAGTTCTAGAAAGTTATCACAAGCTTCAAATCAGCAAGCACCAAACTTTGGGGAAGTGCAGAGATAGGCTCCTGAAAAACCTCTGATCTTATTAACTGAAATGCCATTTATGTTACATAGGTTCATTGGCCAACAACAACCTTGTAAAGCAAGCCAGTCTCTTCACCCTTGACCACCTACTCTGCCACAAAACACTTTTCTTGAATATAACACTTGCCATATATTTTTAGGATTCTTTCACAGTCTCCTGATTTGCAGACTTGACTCTACCTAGAAGTTTAACATATTTTATGCTGCATTACATTTTGAAAAATGCAAACCCACCAGCCAGGTCTAGCTGAGAATGGTTTTCTTTTATGATCCTGAATAACGTAACCATTAATTTCTTTTGTTTCAGTTTCACAACAGTGCTGTTGACTATATTTTTTCCAAGTGAGTCATCATCTCCTCCAATTTCCATCAAATCCTAGAATTTCCATCTCTTACAAAGCTTTATAATGCACTAGAGATTTATCTTAACCCTTTCCATAGTATTCTCACATACAGATTTTCTTTTACTTTTTCTGGATAATGTATTATTGATAAATGAATGAATGAAGCATGAATGAATCCTATCTAATACTTGTGTTTTTCCTGTAAGTCATATTTAACCCTTCTGTGCTAGTAACACTGATAACTTCAGCACTATGCTTGAGGCCAATTTAAGCAGTTAAATTATTAACAAAAAAGTGCCAAATGTGAAAAACATAGTATCAGATAGATTGAAAAAATACTATTTACTATATGAGAGTTGATACAGAAGGGCAGAACATTGTGTTGTGTGGCCTCATTTGGGAATGTGGCAATCTGCTAACACCATTTTTCAGTGTTTTGTGCAAGTCCTCAATGACCCTAGAAATTCCATGAATACTTAAGAGTTATAAGAATTTCTAATAAATTAATTTGTAAATGCATAATCATGAATAATGAGGGTTCAACATATTAGAGTTGAAGGATGTGAGCTTTCTGAATGAGTCTACCACACCACAAATTTGTGGTGATACACTCTGTGTGAAAGAGTCTACCACCAATAATCCCCAGCGTATCCTATTAAACAGAGACAAGCAAATGGAAAGACAACCTGTATTCAAGGATTGGGATAATTAATATTGTTTAAGTACTCCTATGACCCAAAGAAATCTCTTGTGGTCCCCAGCAAAATTCCAATGACATTATTTTAGAAGTACTAACAAACCTTGAAATTCATATGGAACCCTAAAAGATCACAAATAGAACAAATTTGAGGAAGAGCAAGCTGGTAACATCAAATATTTTAAATTTCAAAATGCATTACAAAGAAATCAAAGCAGCCTGGTACCTGCATAAAAACAGACCCATAAAGCAATGGAACAGAAGAGAGTGCCTGAAAATAAAACCATTCATATATGGTCAACTGGTCTACAAGGATGACCAGAATACCATGGGGGAAAGGACAGTCTCTTGAATATTGATGTCGAGGAAACTGGGTATTCCCATACAAACAAATGAAATTAGACCATTATTTTACACTTTTTTTACATGCCCAAAACAAAATAAAACTCAAAATGGGTTCAAGATTTAGTTGTAAACTCTGAGACTGTTGAACTTCCAGAGGAAGAGAGGGAAAAATCTTCATGACTTAGGTGATGGCAATTATTTTTTAACAGGAATAAAATCACAAATATATAGTGGAACTTACAGCAAAATTCAAAAGCTTCTGCATAACAAAGGAAATAATAGGCAAAATGAAAAAAGTAAATTGGTGTTTCTTCAAAGAAGACATAAAGATGACCAATAGATGTGTGAAAAGGTGCTCAATATCACAGATCATTAGGGAAATGCCAATCAAAACTACAATGAGATGTCACTTGATAGGATAGCTATTATTAAAAATTCAAGAGATAACAAGTGTTGGTGAGGATGAGGAGAAAAAAGAATCCTTGCACTGTTAATGGGAATATAAATTGTTGTAGTAACTATGTCACAATGGAAAGAGATGTGGAGATTTCTTAAAAGAGAGAGATGACTAAGTAGAAACATAATATTTCACATAGAAAAACATCCAAGTAACCAATGAAATAAATTTAAAAACTCCTCAACTTCATTTGTAACCAGGGAAATCAATGATGCTTATTCAAGTGTGGAGCAGTGGAATCTCTCATATCCTGCTCTGTGGTTTTATAGCTCTTTGTAGCTCCCACTGTACACAGCTGGGCATTGTTTAGTTAAGTGGAAGTAATGCACATATTATGATCCAACTGTTCCACCCTGGGTGTAGATGACAGAGAAACTCATATGTGTTATAGATTAGAGTCACATAAGAAAGACCTCTGAGCTGTTAGAATGTTAAGACCCATCATGTAATGCTAGCTAAAGTGAAGGTATTCATTATTGATCAATGGTATTATTTTCCAACCAAAAAAAAGTTGAATTAAAATTTGGTACTTTGCCTGGATAGTGCAAGAGGCTGAGCCTGAATAAGTGTGAAAGGTTACATTGATTCAGGTTCATGAAGAGATGTGGATGTAAGAGAAAATTGCATACTTAATTACTATATAAGAAAGTCTGAAATGCAAAAAAGGGGGAGTTTTGAATAAAATTAGTGACTTTAAAATAGCTAACAGCAGGAAAAGTCACAATGTTGCTTAAAAGTAAACTAACCACCTGTTGCTATTTTTCTTATCTTGGTGTGGCAGAACAAATAATATGCCAGAATAGCAACCACAAGTTTAAGTTTTATTGTCCAAAATAAATCAAATACCATGTTTTACCAAAGTCTCATGCAACTCCTTTTAGCATAGTACTTTTTTTTTCCAGAAGTAAGCACTTGGAATTAACTCCACGTCTGTATAATTTTTTATATATTTAACCAACTAGGCTTTTCTAAGACACTGCTTTTATCCTGAATTAACATGATCCTGGTTCACTTGATTACTAATTCATTCAATAATTTCACAGTGATTCAACCTGTATAGCAACCTGCTTTCAAAATTTATACATACATTACTCATAAGAAATCAATAGATAAGTGGTAAAAATAGATACATGTAAAGAGTATTGTGAGTTTAGAGAAAGTGATATTACTTTCATTGTAGAAAATCGATAGTATGTTCAGGCAGGAGAAAAGTAACTAAATAGAATTAATGTTTAAGCAAAGAAATTTTAAGAGGAAAATCTGTAAAAGTTTAAGACTATTAAGAATTTAAAGGAAAGTGTGAGCAAGTTGTGCAAGTAAAGAAAACTCTTATTAGCGTATATAAAGGAAATTACTACAAAATTATCTCCTAATTGAATGAGCCATACTAGGTATATGACATTTTCTAAAGAATATATGTACATATAAGGATAATACAAGTATAAATAATAACACACACAATTTTATCTCAATTAGCCCAACACTCTCTGTGGACCATGAACGGAAGATAGAATTGTAACACAGATGTGAAAAGAAAAGCCATAAAAGAAAGTTGTTTACATACTCAACTTTCCATTTCGCCATCCTCATCAGTATTTATTTATTTATTATCATTTTAGTTGTACTTGAACATAATACCTTTAATTAATTAATTAATTAATTAATTAATTAATTTATTATGAATATGTAGTGCTGAGGACCAAACCCAAGGCCTCACATGTGCTGGGCAAGCACTCTACTGCTGAGCCATGATCCCAGCCCCCTCGACAGTATTTAAATCCTGAATTCCTCAACATTTCTTTATTTCTTCAATAATATCACTTTTTAATTACATTTTTTTCCTTTCATGGAAAAGCCAAAAAACATAGTTTTAGCAACTTGAGAATGTATTCAAAATTAAATGAAGATTGAATGTGGAAGTATATTGAACAGAAAAAAAAGGAATGTTGTATTGATACATTAATACAAATGTAGCCATTTTTATTAATTTGAGGTGCTTAATCAATGAATAAAATCATACCACTTCTCTTTTTATGAGTAATTGTGAAAAATGGCCAATATGAGTCCAGGTTAGTTCTTTGTGTCCATGTCCATATAATCTATCAAATGAGGCAGCATTATTGGCTTTACATGGACTTTATGGGTCAAGTCTAAGCCCTTAGAATTGTTTATCTTTTTTATAGGCAATTATGTCTCTCTTCAAAATTGCTTGCATTTTATAATTGGCTTCTGCAAGTTATAATCAGTATTATGGATATGCATATCCTATGTTTGTATACCAAGGAGAAACAAAAAGGTTCATTGAGAATATTGGCATACACTTCTTTCTGTCCTTTAAAAAATATTTTATTGTTTAAAAAGTGCAGACTCTGCAAGGAAAAGGTAGAGTCAATTTTACGGGGGTCCAAAACAGTTCATTCGAGATTCATTCAACCATGTGATATGCCATTATGCTTCAGTGAACAAGACAAGAACCTTTATCTCAAGTGCTCGCATTTTATTGGAGGGAAACATACAAGAAATAATAAAATAAATCAATAGTTTTGGACAGTACTAAATTCTAGGAAGAAAATAAATCAGAATTATTAGTGGTAAGGGAAGACCATCTACTTTAGTTGTGATGGTCTGGGAATGGCGTTAGCTGCTCAGGGAAGAACTCTCTGAGGAGGAGGTGATAGAGAGGAGCCTGCTCAATGACCTGCCAGGAAGAGCTCAGACCCCAAGATGGGAGGAGATTGGCATACCTGAGTGATATTTTTTTCTTAATTGCATGTGCTTAGGCAGTGTGTTATAATCCAAAAGAAATTCCCACCAAAGAGGACAAATTTAGCTAATGATTTAGCAGAATTTATCTATATAATATATATAATATATATTTAATTGGTTTCTTTTTAGTTATATATTACAGTAGAATCCATTTTGATAAAATTATACAAGCTTGGATTATATCTGATAGTAACTAGGACTCCATTTTTATGGATGGACATGATGGTGGGATTTACTTAGCTATTCTCATATATTTATATGGGAAAATTATGACAGTTTCATTCCACTGTTTTTCCTATTCCTATTCCCTCTCCCTTCATTCCCCTTTGTCTAATCTATTGAACTTCTCCTCTTCTCTTATTTGTGTGGAACACAGAGAGCCAAGAAGTAGCACTAGAAAGATTTTGTAAAAGTCTAATGGGAAAAATCAGATGAATATATATTATTTACATGTTGCTTTCCAAATATCATCTGCTGGTGTGGTCAACATGAGTTTGTCAATTTATAGTATAGTTCTTAATTCACATTCACACACAGACAAGCAAAACCTGCTCACAAGAGGATATTGATATTCAGGATAGAAAATCACATATTGAAATTATAGATAGTTAAGTCCAAGCAGATGGTTGCCTACAACATTTATGTCTTTGGTTAACTTTTATTTTGATTTATTAATGGGGCTATATAATTCCTTAATGAAGCATTTTCACAAAAAGCCAAAGCATAGTAAATTATTAGCTAGGCTTGTATTACTGATGTCATAAAAATTAGCAAGTAAATGTAAAATAACAAAACATAAGTGTCAAATTATTTATGGGCTTCTCTTTAAAATAAAGATTTTTAAGGATGCCTGTATATTTTCAGGTAGATTTGGCAGCAGATGCAATGAAGCAATCCAATTAGAAAATATAAAAACAGTTCCCCAAATCCCAGATTATTCAGCAAGAGCATACTGGGGTGTTCAGGGCAATGAGGATCCAGTATAAGCTGTCAATCAAAGGATACTGAGGGAGGGGAAGAACGTCTAGGTGTTGCCAATTCGGAACACATGAGAATTTAGAATAAAATTTATAGGACCAAGTCTAAAGCTTTTATATATAGAAAAGCTTATAAAGAGGTAGATCTCTAGAAGCAGAGACAAATGTCAATTTAAAAAAAAGGAAGAGGGGTTATTGGTTTTAAATATTTTAAAGTCTTGTATTTATGGCCTGATGGGAAGGATGATTCAGAGACTCAGTCAAGTAAGGAAAAGGAATTTTGACCTAGCTGTTCCTCTGATACTTCTTGTAAACAAGGGCTGGACCTACTGTCAAGTGCAGATGCCTGTGAGTCAGAAGGAGTGAACTGCAAGGTGAAAGTCATTTTTAACAATGGGAACACAATGATGTGTTACTTTAGACAAAGGAAAAGGTGAGAAAAAACTGACCTGATATTACATACAGCTCAGTTCTGACTAATAAATGTATTTCTCCCATTTTTCATTTTAAAAAGATCTGAATCACTCCCTTTCCATCTTGCCCCTACCTTTTAAATTATTATTATTATTATTATTATTATTATTATTATTATTATTGCCCCTTCCTTTTTAAAGAGCTAGGCCAACAGGTGTTTTCCCTTTATTAGTTTTTTTTTTTTTTGGTGGGGGGTCATTTAAGAAATGCCTTTGAAATCACTTATTCTGTTCTTGAAAGATAAGTACATGTCCCTTCCCACTGAGTTCTATCCATGTATAATTAGTGGTGTGTTTGAAAAAAAAAGTGCTTCAAAGGTTGAGGTGAAAAATCAATCTTTAATGTGCTTTTGAAGAAAGTCAGTAATGAATACAAAATACAGCAAAGTCCACAGAGTGTTAAAAAATTAAACCAGTTTCTCTGCATGGTTTTGTGATCCCTACAAAATCCTCCTCATCATCTTTCGTCTAACTAGCTTTAGAGTTAGGGTGCATCCTCAAAAAGGACCTAATAGGAAAAATCTCTTGTCACACTGGATTTTCTACTTGGTATAGGTAGATTCATCTCCAGTTTGGTCAGTATTTCTGTAATTATTGCTCATTTATGTTTATATTTTATCCCTCATTTGCTTTTAAGTTTGTCATTGAGAACAGGGCCTATATTTGATTCATGTTTGTGTTCTTCCTCTGAGCACATGTAAAACATTCTGCTTAGTACTCTTAAAATATCTAAAATTGTCTCATATGCAGTGCTATGGCAGTACTTTAATCACTGTAAAGCAGCCTGATGATTAATCACTATGAAAATCTAGATATTCATGATCCAAAAGCCCTGTAAGTCGATGGGATGTGTTCTGTTCCATTACGCTGTAAGCACAATGTTGACCACAACGTATTAGTGGGTAAAATTTCATTTAACTTCCTCTTGGAAATTGCAATATAGTGTTTAAAGTGTTTTTAATATAGTGTTTATAGTGTTTTTAATACACAAGTTATAGTGTTTTTAATACACAAAATAGTCCCACATTTTGGGGGATTATTTTAAATTACCAGATAACCCATATTTTTTGGAAGATTTATGTAAGACACTGAAAAGTGCTTTGTCTGTGCTAACATGTAACCATGGTTCAGTACTTTCTTGTGGAACTTCATGTGTTTTGAAAAAAGATGGGATCATTCTCTTTCGTTATTGTTTTGTCTTTGTACATCCATTTAATTTTATACTCTAATGAAAATGGAAAAAATCTCTAAGTGTCTAAAATTTAATATATATAAGCATAATAAATTTATTTGTCTACATATATAACCAAATAAAAATAAGTTATTTAAAACATTTTGTTATAGTAAATCTGTGTTTTTTTCCCAGATCATAGTAAGAGGAGCTTTAAGGTTTTCATCATTAATTTTGTTAGCTGTGGGCTTTTCATACCTGGCTTTTGTTACATTAGCGTATTTTCTGTCTATTCCTGTTTTGCTGAGAGTCTCTATAATAAATGGATAGTACACTTCTTGGAATGCAATCTTCTGGCACCTCTTCTCATATCTACTGCCGAAGAAGAGATGTTTACTGTAAAACTATCTTATTTTATTGATAATATGCCTTCACCGCCCCCAGCCAACTGGTTGTATTTAAAGTTCTCTCTTTTCTTCAGTATTCAGCATTTAACTATAATGTGTCTAGCTGAAAATTTATCTAGATATATCTATTTTGGGTAGTTTTGTGCTTGTTAAAATTGTGGATTCATATTTTCCATTAAAAAACGTATCTATGGGCATACATATAATTGAAGCAGCTTGGGAAGTTGAAGCAGGAGGATCATGAGTTCAAAGCCAGATCAGCAACTTATCGAGAACCTAAGCAACTCAGTGAGACCCTGTATCTAACTAAAAGACAAAAAAGGGATGAGGATGTGGCTTAGTGCCCCTAAATTCAATCCCCAGTAATGATAATAATAATAATAACCCATTAAAATCATATTAATTTTTTCTTCAAATTTAAAGTGCCACTAATTTCCTCTGTTCTCCTTCTGTGGAACTACTTTTAAACACACATCTTTGTTTTACTTTCTGTTTCTCATTCTTCTTTGAGCTAAGAACTTCAAATCTAGTAGTGCTTCGTGTTTCTGCATCTTCAAATTTACTGTCTTTCTAACTAAATCAGCTATTTAACTCATTGAAGTTTTACTTTCAAAGTTCAATTTTTTTATTTTTGACAATTCTTTACTTTTCTACCCAGAATTTTATATATCAATGAATTCTGTTTTTCATGGTATTTATTCTTTGTCTTAGCACTTCAATCATATCATATTCTTAAATTTTTATTTCATAATTATTATAAAATTGTTTTCATCTTTCAACCTCTTAATGGTGGCTATTTCTTTATCTTTTTTTTTCTTCTTTTGTCAGTTAACTCTTCAGTGTTAAGGATGGCTTTCATACAGTTTTAGATTTTATGTCTTCAGGATCTGACCAGCATAATTGTAGGGGAAGAAGTGTTTATTTGAGGGCTCATGAGGTTTCAATCCACAGACAGCATGCTTCATTCCATGGGGCTTGAGGTAAGACAGATAACATCATGGCGGGAGACGGTGGCTAAGGAAACAGCCCACATCATGGTGATCAAGAAGGAGAGAGAAAGATTTCAGGTCCAGATACAAAATATATACCCCATAGCCACGCCCTCAATTAACTACTTCCTCCAGCCATACCCCACCTGCCTCTACTTACCATTCAATTAATTCTACTAGGGATTAATTCACTGATTGGGTTAAAACTCTCACAACCCAGATTTTTCTTCTGTGAATCTTCTTGCATTGTCTCACATGTGAGGTTTTGGGAGACATATCCAAACCATAACAATTAGGAAGTGTGTCCTGTGTTATGAATGAAAGGCAATTTGATGGTCTGTAAATTGGAGGTCCCTAGAACTCTTATTTTAAAATATTAATGAAATATTATTTTATAATAACCTAGGTCAATTTCCAATTATTTTATTCTGTTCAGAAATTATGAGCAGACGCTTTTGTGTCCTCTGGCCCCTTCTCTCCTAATGTGTCCTCAATGAGTTGAAACTCTTCTAAAGGGGCTTGATAAGGAAACAAAACTTGATTGCTTTTCTTACCTAAGAGTTGATCAAAATATAGGTAAACTGAGAATTTAATAGACTTGTAAAATATTCATTCCTAAGGGAAAGAAAATCTTCCCAGCAATGAAACTGAGCAAGAAGAGAAACTCAATTTTCTCACATGTATACTGACCTGTGAATTGATGTAACACAAAGACAAGTTAGAACTCCTCTTGTCCTTAACTTGTCTTGTTTTCGTTGATAAAATTGATGCAGTTTTCACCTTAGCTCCTTAGGTAATCAATACATTTAGAAAGTGTATTTTAGCAGAAGTGTATTTTACCCATCTACAAAAGCCTAAACTTGCACAGAATTTTTCTTTGATCTTCAACCTGTACTGCCTAACAAAACTGCTAAAAGATGTGAGCAAGACTGAAAACAAGTTGGTAGTCCTTACATTAAATATTAAAGTTTTTATACTTAGGTTTAACACACTGTTATAAGGGGCCATTTCATGCAATCTTCCTCTTTCCAAAAACATATTGTGATAATACAAGATTATTACTTATGCATCCCCAGAGTCCAAGCAAACAGAAAGTAAAGAATTTAAATTTTGTAAATAAAATTTATTACATCTGGGATGATAGTTTGGTATACATATTAAATGTGAATTTCTGGGCTTTTTGCTTACAGATTTTTGTCTTTACAGAATGATGTCTAAGCATCTATATTTTTCTTAAAATTTCCACCATCAATGCCACTATACACCAAATATAGCATTGTTTCTAAATCACGGCTTCTCTTGCTTTGGATTGCTTTAGAATCACTATGAAAATAGAAGCAATAGCGATGACCAGACTATACTCAAATCTACTAAATTGAAATTGCTGATCATAGGGTATGTTATAGTTTGTATGTGAGGTATCCCCTAAAAGCTAACATGTGAAATAATGCAAGAAGGTTCAGAGGAGAAATGATTGGGTTGTGAGAGTTACCCAATCAGTGAATTAATCCCCTGATAGGGATTAACTGAGTGGTAACTGAAATGATAGGGTGTGGCTGGAGGAGGTGGGAATTGTGGGCATGGCTTTGGGTGTATATTTGTAGCTGGCAAGTGAATACCTATCTCTGTGCTTTCTGATCATCATATGAACTGCCTCCCTCTGCCACACTCTTTCTCAATTATGTTCTGTCTCACCTGGAGCCCTGAGGAATGGAGCTGGTCTTCTATGGACTAAGACCTCTGATACCACAAGCCCTCAAATAAACCTCCTCCTTTTACAATTGTTCTGTTTGGGTGCTTTAGTCAGAGCAATGAATGGCTGACTAAAACAGGGTACCGATGCCAGTTTTTATTTATAATCTTTATGGATACTTTTACAAGTGTCAACAAAGGTTAGAAACCACTGATTTAATAATAAATCATGTAATTTAGCCTTACGAGATCCTTAATTTTAATCAATCTCTAGTAACAGGAAAGATTCCCATGGTCCTTTACCTATGCATCTTAATCTACTAGAAAATGCCCCTTAATATTGTATGAATATGTCTATATCTGTCTAATTTTTACCTACTAGAACCATTTTTCTCCCTCTGAAAACATGTGAAGCTAAGAGGGAATTATAGGGATCAAAACATTTTTTCCTATATATATATTTTCACCTATCTATGTATTATGTACTTATTTTGCTGTCTGAATAGAATCATAAAATCAAATAGGGCAAATGAATGCTATTGTTGATGGAGCTATGTGCCTGGTTTTGCGGACAATTCGATCAAAGAGCTGGCATTCGGGGAAATAAACATCAAGATTTTTAGGACACTCCATTGAACTTTTTGAAAGAAGAAATGGTTGCAAATTTTTAGTGGGTAGCAGCCTTTCTTTATACAGAAATAATGGTGTTCTCTTTTCACTACAAGTAAATTATACAGTCACAAAGAACTTGTTTTCCTTTCAGCTATTGCACAATGAGGAAAGTACTTGAATTATTCAGTCTCAAGTACATATCTCAGCTGTTTTAAAACTCATTTTTTTTTCATTTTGTGGGAATATTTAAGCAATGAGCAGTAAACAATCATTTTTAGAACTCTTCTCCTTCCTACAACAATTGCTTAAAAAGAGAGACTTTGACTCTTGGCTGTTAAACAATTAATATCCTCCTAGAAGTTACTGATTTAAACATTTTCAATGGTTCCAATGTCTCTAATAAAAGTATTAAATTTGTCTTCCAGGATAAAATAAATAGGACTAGGATTGATAATATTGTATGCCTGTTATATATGAATATTTATTGATTGTGAACTAAAAGGTGAAAGCTATCAACACATAGACTCTAAGCACCCTAAAACGTCTAGTTTTGCCCTAGATGTGTGTTCCAGCCACAGCTACAGCTCCCAATTCCTGTTCTAGAAACTTGGAAAACCTTTTCTGTCAAGGGCCAGAGAGAAATATTTTAGCTTTTTCAGGCTACAGATGGTGTCTCTCAGGCATTACTCTTTCAAAATTTTTTAAAATTGTAAAAATGATTATTAGCTCCTGGGGCGTTAAAAATTTTAGGGTGTGAGCTGTATTGGTCCTAGGGGCCATAGCTTGTAGCCCCTTGAGGGAAGCTAAAGCAAATTATTCATTTGTAAATATTTATCAAAATAAAAAATATGGGTATATGACAGAGACTGTAAATGACTGGTAAAATTTTTAATATTTTCTGTGTGGGTATTTACATAAAAAAGATTTGCTAATCCCTGTAGTTCCCATTCTTCTATGTCTGTCAGTTGATTTTGGATTTTATCCAGGACATTGTTCATGAAGTACACTTGGGTTTTTTTTTTTTTTTTTTTTTGTGTGTGTGTGTGTGTGTGTGTGTGTTTTTTTGTAGAGAGCTTATTGTTGTTTCAGTAGACAATAATGTGGCTTATTTTTAACTGCAAATTCTGGTTTTAGAATCAGCTAAAATAATCAGATCACATGAACTTACCTGAATTCTATGTCATGTTTGGAAGTTTCTACATATTTGGGGCTTTCTCTGTCTTGCTTCTTTCTAGAATTTTCATTTCAGCCACTGAAGAGTTGCCCCCAAACTCTGACAAACCTGGGAAACTATAATTTTTCTGTCAGAGTTTTACCCAGAATTTATAACTGGCAAACTTACATTCTTCTGGCGGAATATCTACCAAAGGGGATAAGGCTTCCTGGTAGCTTCTGTTTCATTCAGGTTTTGACCCTTGTCTAGAATCTGTCCATGTTTTGTCATTCTCAGAGCTTTCCAGTAATTCTCTCCTACAATTCATAGTTGTAAATAATTTTTTCTAGAGTGATTGGTCCAATGGGATCTTATCATGCCATACTAGAAGCAAGAAATATTTTTATTTGTTTTTATCTATTTATATTCAATTAAGAGTTATTTCATTTTCCTTCTTGTCTTGCATATACATCATTAGGCTAACAGATGGTCCCTGACTTACTATGGCTCAGCTTTGATGGTTTGATAGTAATAGTCATTCAGTAGAAACTATACTTCAAATTTTGGTCTTTTTCTAAACTAGCAGTCTACGGCAGGTACTTTCTCACAATATTGGGTAGCAGCAGCAGCAGGCCATAGTTTCCCCGTAAACTATGCGATTGTAAAAGTAAGCAACTGGTACACTACAGTGTGCTGTGTTTTTGACATTTTAGGATATTGTACTTTATAATTTTGTATTCTATCAACTAGATAAAATACTTATCTATAAGATATTTAATACTTTATTGTAAAGTAAGTTTTATGTTAGATTATTTTGCCCTATCATGGGCTAATGTAAATGTTCTGAGTCCATTTAAGGTAGGTTAGGATAAGAGGTGATGTTAAGTAGATTAGGTGTATTATGTCCATATTTGACTTTGGATATTTTAAAATACAGATGAGTCTATTAGATGTAACCCATCAAAATTGAGGGATATCTGTATTATATTTTTGCTATGGCACCTCCTATGGTATGGTGCCTTTAGGGACACTTTATGGCCTAATTTGTCTGGAAAATCCTATTTTAGTTTGTCCTGATGTGATTATCAATAGTGTTTCTTTTACTTTTAAAATGCCTTGATTTAGTGATTAAATACATGGTCATTTCAATCACTACTGTGAAATGTACTTTAAAAAAATTTTTGAAGCATTTTGTAAGAGAAAATTTTACATCCCAAGATACAACAGGTCTCTTTGGGATGGCATTTAGCAACAGAAATGTTATTGATTTGAATTTGAGATCTGATGAAACTGGAATAATTTCACTGGGGCTATTGACTTCTTTGGGTTTGATCATAGTTTTATTTCTCCTATAAGTTAAAGAAATTTTAGGATGGAATGTATATTAGGAATTCAGACCTTCTCTGAAATTATGTTTCTAAACAGTTTTTAAAAATATTATTGGGAAAGAGGTAATTTCTTTGACATGTGTTTCCATATAATAGAAATGGATATTGCTCTGATGGTGATGTATACCTTATTATTTGAATTTATCTGGACTTAAGTTTTCAAATGCAATAAATTGAATGTATATAATGTATCACTCAGTATCTTAACTTTAATAGTAAAGATGGGTAGCTCAGTGTTACAGTACTTACCTGTACAGAAGGTAAGTATAGTGCAAAGTCCTCTGTTTGATCCCTACCATGAAGAAAGGAGGAAAGAAAGAAGAATCTATTTTGAACAGTTTCTGTTTTCATTTATATTTTCATTATTATAAATGTAAGTTGAAGCTTGGATGTCATTTATTCTTGGTATTACCTCCTAGCTGATACCTTTTTTTTTTCCTGCATGTATCCTTTAAGCAAGTAGACTTTGGTATTAGATAATTTGGGTCAAAATGCCAGCTCTGATAATTTTGTAGCTGAGTAACTTTGAGAAACTCATTTCCCAGAGTTTCAGTTTCATTCTTTCAAAAGATTGGTGTGAAAATTAAATAAATTACCATCTGTTGTGTCTATCATAGTTCCTCTTTCATAATAAGTTTGAAGAAATAGAGCGGATTATTATTACCAATGTATATTTTAATGAAGATTTAGAATAAGGATTCCTGGAATGCTTGCTTATTTCACTATCTTCCCAGAAGTCCCCAATGAATATTCATCTTCCTTAAAATAAAACGAAACTATGGCTCATTTAAAAGAAATTTAGAATGACTGAATATTATTTGTTCCAGGTCATATGTAAAAGGAATAAAATAATAGCAATACTCTGAAATAGTTTTAGTTTCCTTGAAGTGACAGCCCAACGTGTAGAGAAAGGAACATTTGTGCTTATGCAGTGAAATTATATATTCTAAGATGGTACTAGGAGAAAGGGTCCATTATCAATGAAGACAATCTGATTAAAGAATTGGTGCTGAGACTGCTATGCATCTACTGCTTATAATGCAAAATGGCATTTGCCTTAAGAGTTATTGCCAGATCTTAGAGGACGTGGAATTTACAAATGTCTCTCTGGAGGAGATGGTGAATTACAGAGAGAATCTGACATTTTCTTCTTTTTTCTCCACAATCACCATATACCACTTTAACTGATCATGACTATTATCTGTTCAGTTTTTGTAGGAAGCTACACAGAGATAAGTTTGAAAAAAAATATGTACATGTAATGACAATTTTGGTTTGATTATTAAAATATTTTATAAATCTTTAATAAATCTCAATATTACAAAGCATTTATTCAAAGCATTTTTTCTGATATGATTTTTAAGGATCAAAAATGAATATCCTGTTAGATTTGTGATCTGATTAAAGCTGTTTAATATTATTAACAATAATATTTACATTTAAAATATACTGTTTTTAATGCTAGAAAATTAAGAAAAAACACTAATGATCTAAAGCTGAGGAAAAATGTTGGCACCCTTATGTTGTCTTGTATTATAATAAAAATAGTTATTGGCTTTATTAGAAATAAAATCCCCCAAATCGAATTTATATGTTAATAATAGCAATTGTCCAAAAGAGAGATAGTTTGATTGATGTTTTCCAGAAGAGTCAAATTTAAAGTATTTGTCTATGTTTAAATATTTCTTCATCATTTATTGATAACTAATATAGTGTCAATTTTCTATATGGGGAAAAGACAAAATATCTAAAACAGTTTTTAGGCACAAGTTATTCTCATAATTATGATTCATTGGAATATGACTAACCTAGGCTGAAATTTATCATTAATTATTTGAATGCTAAATTAAAGGGAAATTGGTGCTTATATAGGTTTTGCTTTTTTTGTAAAGATGCCATATCTATATATGCTTATGGCAGGCTGAATAATGGCCTCCCAAATGTGTCCACACCCTACTCTCCAGAATCAATGAATATGTTACCTTACATGGAAAAAGAGACTTTGGATGTGATTAAGGATCTTCAGAAGGGGAGATGATTTGAGTGGGCTCAAAGTAAACATAGGGAAGTAGGAGTCTCAATGTCAGAGGATGCAAAAATGTAGAGATTGGAAGTATGGAAATGGAGATGGGTGTGTGTGTTACACTGAAGGCTTTGAAGATAAGGGATAAGGGCTCATGCCACAGAATGAGCAGTCTCTAAATAGACAAGGCAAGAACATGGTTTCTCCTTAAACCCCTGGATGGAGGACAGCCCTGTCAGCATGTTGATTTTAGACACTGACATTTTACATGGAGAATAATTTATATTGTATAAAGCTCCTCAGCTCCCATGATGTAGGCTCCCTATTTACCTCTCTTATTGTTTCTCTTGCTGAGAAAAAACTTTTCGGTTTAAGAAAGTCCCATTTGTTGATTCTTGTTATTAACTATTGTGCTATGGGTGTCCTATTAAGGAATTTGGAGCTTGACCCCACAATATGCAGATCGGAGAAAACTTTTTCTTCTATCAGACGCAGAGTCTCTGATTTGATATCTAGCTCCTTGATCCACTTTGAGTTAACTTTTGTGCATGGCGAGAGCAGGGGATTCAGTTTCATTTTGTTGCATATGGATTTCCAGTTTTCCCAACACCATTTGTTGAAGATGCTATCCTTCCTCGATTGCATGCTTTTAGCTCCTTTATCAGATATAAGATAGTTGTAGCTTTGTGGATTAGTCTCTGTGTCCTCTATTCTGTACCATTGGTCCACCGGCCTGTTTTGGTACCAGTACCATGCTGTTTTTGTTACTATTGCTCTGTAATATAGTTTGAAATCTGGTATCGCTATACCTCCTGATTCACACTTCCTGCTTAGAATTGCTTTTGCTATTCTGGGTCTTTTATTTTTCCATATGAATTTCATGATTGCTTTATCTATTTCTACAAGAAATGCCATTGGGATTTTGATTGGCATTGCATTAAGCCTATAGAGAACTTTGGGTAATATCGCCATTTTGATGATGTTAGTTCTGCCTATCCATGAACAGGGTATATTTTTCCATCTTCTAAGATCTTCTTCTATTTCCCTCTTTAGGGTTCCATAGTTTTCATTGTATAAATCTTTCACCTCTTTTGTTAGTTGATTCCCAAGTATTTTATTTTTTTTGAGGATATTGTGAATGGAGTATTTTTCCTCATTTCCGTTTCAGAAGTTTTGTCTCTGATATACAGAAATGCCTTTGATTTATGTGTGTTGATTTTATATCCTGCCTCTTTGCTGAATTGATTTATTAGTTCTAGTAGTTTCTTTGTAGACCCTTTTGGGTCTTCTAGGTATAGAATCATGTCATCTGCAAATAGTGATAATTTAAGTTCTTCTTTTCCTATTTTTATGCCTTTAATTTCTTTCGTCTGTCTAATTGCTCTGGCCAGTGTTTCGAGAACTATATTGAATAGAAGTGGTGATAGAGGGCATCCCTGTCTTGTTCCAGATTTTAGAGGGAATGCCTTCAATTTTTCTCCATTCAGAATGATGCTAGCCTGAGGCTTAGCATAGATAGCTTTTACAATGTCAAGGTAAGTTCCTGTTATCCCTAGTTTTTCTAATGTTTTGAATATAAAGGGATGCTGTACTTTGTCGAATGCTTTTTCTGCGTCTATCGAGATGACCATATGGTTCTTATCTTTAAGTCTATTGATGTGGTGAATAACATTTATTGATTTCCGTATATTGAACCATCCTTGCATCCCAGGGATGAATCCTACTTGATCATTGTGCACAATTTTTTTGATGTGCCTGTGTATCCGATTCGCCAGAATTTTATTGAGGATTTTTGCATCTAGGTTCATCAGAGATATTGGTCTGTAGTTTTCTTTCTTTGAGGTGTCTTTGTCTGGTTTCGGAATCAGGGTGATGTTGGCCTCATAGAATGAATTCGGCAGAGCTCCCTGTTTTTCTATTTCCTGAAATAACTTGAAAAGTATTGGTGTTAATTCTTCTTTAAAGGTTTTGTAAAACTCCGCTGTATACATATCCGGTCCTGGGCTTTTCTTGGTTGGTAGTCTTTTGATGGCTTCTTCAATTTCATCCATTGATATTGGTCTGTTCAGATTGTGTGTATCCTCCTGACTCAGTCTGGGCAAATCATATGACTTAAGAAATTTATCTATGTCTTCACTATCTTCTATTTTATTGGAATATAGGTTTTCAAAATAATTTCTAATTGTCTTCTGTATTTCTGTAGCATCTGTTGTGATATTGCCTTTTTCATCCCATATGTTAGTAATTTGTGTTCTCTCTCTTCTCTTCATTAGCATGGCTAAGAATCTGTCGATCTTATTTATTTTTTCAAAGAACCAACTTTTAGTTTTTTTAATTTTTTCAATAGTTTCTTTTGTTTCAATTTTGTTGATTTCTGATCTGATTTTAATTATTTCTTGCCTTCTGCTACATTACTCCTCACACTTCAGATAGAGCCCTAATATCCAGAGTATACAAAGAACTCAAAAAATTAGACAATAAGATAACAAATAACCCAATCAACAAATGGGCCAAGCACCTGAACAGACACTTCTCAGAGGAGGATATACAGTCAATCAACAAGTACATGAAAAAATGCTCTCCATCTCCAGCAGTCAGAGAAATGCAAATCAAAACCACCCTAAGATACCATCTCACTCCAGTAAGAATGGCAGCCACTATGAAGTCAAACAACAACAAGTGCTGGCGAGGATGTGGAGAAAAAGGTACACTTGTACATTGCTGGTGGGACTGCAAATTGGTGCGGCCAATTTGGAAAGCAGTTTGGAGATTCCTGGGAAAGCTGGGAATGGAACCACCATTTGACCCTGCTATTGCCCTTCTCGGACTAGTCCCTGAAGACCTTAAAAGAGCATGCTACAGGGACACTGCCACATCGATGTTCATAGCAGCACAATTCACAATAGCTAGACTGTGGAACCAACCCAGATGCCCTTCAATAGATGAATGGATAAAAAAAAATGTGGCATCTATACACAATGGAGTAGTATGCAGCACTAAAAAATGACAAAATCATAGAATTTTCAGGGAAATGGATGGCACTAGAGCAGATTATGCTTAGTGAAGCTAGCCAATCCCTAAAAAACAAATACCAAATGTCTTCTTTGATATAATGAGAGCAACTATGAACAGAGCAGGGAGGAAGAGTAGGAAGAAAAGATTAACATTAAACAGAGACTGGAGATGAGAAGGAAAGGGAGAGAAAAGGGAAATTGCAGGGAAATGAAGGGATACCCTCATTGCTAAACAAAATTACATATAAGAGGTTGTGAGGGGAATGGGAAAATAAACAAAGAGAGAAATGAATTACAGTAGATGGGGTAGAGAGAGAAGTTGGGAGGGGAGGGGAGGGGGGATAGTAGGGGATAGGAAAGGTAGCAGAATACAACAATTACTATTAGGGTATTATGTAAAATTGTGGATGTGTAACCGACGTGATTCTGCAATCTGCATTTGGGATAAAATTGGGGGTTCATAACCCACTTCAATCTAATGTATGAAGTATGATATGTCAAGAGCTTTGTAATGTTGTGAACAACCAATAAAAAAAATAAAAAAAAATAAAGAACCCAAAAAGTTAAACAACAAAAATTAAATGACCCAATCAACAAATGGGCCAAGGACTTGAACAGAAACTTCTCAGAATAGGATATACAATCAATCAACAAATACATGAAAAAATGCTCACCATCTCTAGCAATCAGAGAAATTAAAATTGAAACTACTCTAAGATACCATCTCACTCCAATAAGAATGGCAGCCATTATGAAGTCAAACAACAATAAGTACTGGTGAGGTTGTGGGGAAAAAGATACACTCATACATTGCTGGTGGGACTGCAAATTGGTGCAGCCAATTTGGAAAGCAGTATGGAGATTACTTAGAAAGCTGGGAATGGAACCACCATTTGACCCAGCTATTCCCCTTCTCGGACTATAGCAAAAAGACCTAAAAAGAACATACTACAGGGACACAGCCACATCAATGTTTATAGCAGCACAATTCATAATAGCTAGAATGTGGAACCAACCTAGATGCCCTTCAATAGATGAATGGATTAAAAAAGGTGGCATTTATACACAATGGAATATTACTCAGCACTAAAAAATAACAGGATCATGGCATTTGCAGGCAAATGGATGGCATTAGAGCAGATTATGCTAAGTGAAGTGAGCCAATCCCTAAAAAACAAATGCTGAATGTCTTCTCTGATATAAGGGGGGTAACTCAAAATGGGATAGGGAATAAGAGCATGAGAAGAAGACTACCACTAATAGGGAAGAAAGGTGGGAGGGAAAAAGAGGGAGAAGGGGAGTTGCAGGGAAAATGGAAGGAGAAGCTCATTGTTATACAGAATACATATATGATGTGGTAATGAGAAAAAGAAAAAAAAAGTGTGTCACATTAGATTGGATAGAGAGAAAGGATGGGAGAAGAGGGGAGGAGTAAGGAGGACAGGAAGGGCAACAGAATAGAATAGACAATATGAATGATGTATGTACATTCCATGTATGTATTATATGTCAAAATACATTCTGCTGTCATGTATAACTAAAAAAAAATAAAAAAATAAAGTTAAAAAAATGACAGTACAATGATCTAAAATAACAGTTCTTATTTAACCAGTTGTTTAATTTTTATGGTTGCTTGCTCTATAAAAATAAAACTTAATAAAAACAATATTAAGGGTAAACTTAAAAAAAAGAAACATAAGTCATTAACCCAGCTAAAAAATTAAAAAGAAAAAAGAAAGAAAGAAAGTAGTGTATTATGAGAGTTTTTTCTGTTAGAAATAATTCAAATGACCATCCTAGAAAGAGTCAGCAGGTCTGGGGAGGTAGCTCAGTGGTAGTGAGCTGGCCAAGCATGCAGAAGGCCTTGGAATTTAAAGCCCAATACTGCAAGAAAAGAAAGGGGAGGGAAGGGAGAAAAAAGAAGGGAGGGAGGGAGGAAGGGAGGAAGGATGAAAGGAAGAAAACAAGGAAAAAATGAAGAAAGGGAGGGAGGAAGGAAGGAAGGAAGAAAAAAGGGAGAGGACAAAAGCAGGGAAAGGAATGGGTCATTAAAACAAAAGGGCAAGCAGTACACATATAAGAATATGACCTAAAATCTGTTGAGACAGTTTAGAAAGCTTTAGAATTTGCATGACATCAAACTGAGTGGTATTATGACTGTATGGAAATTTCATAAGAAGCTCCATCTTGGCCTAGCCTAAACCAAACTCAGGGGTGAGTGGCATGGAGAGGACTCCTCTCTGGCTGGAGTGGAAGGGACCTGAACCCCTGGCACTTCAGGATGCACTGGGTAGGGAAGGAAGGGGCCAAGACACCCCTGATGGGCACTTGAGCACCACAAGGCTCCTGGGAGTCCTTCACCCCGGCTCCCCACATCACAACCCCCCCCCCCTTGCAGGGGTTCTCAGTGGTCTGCTCTGTTGCCTGGTGCAGGTTGGAATTCCTGAGCAAACACCTGAGTCTCCACAGCCATATTAGAGGGTGGTCCTGGAAGAAGTAGGAAGGGTTGTGGCAGCATTGTCTGAAGACATGAAACCAGGCCCTAATCCTTATGGCGTTCCTTGGGATTTGGTGATGTGTAGAGCTATTGGATGTTTTTCTCTTCTCTTGTTTTTGTTAAGAAGTTTTCAGTGTGTTAAAAGCAGGCTTTATGTGGGAAGAGAAAAAGAGCTGGCTCTAAAACTTTCTAGAAGAATTGAAGAAAAATGTGAACTACTTGAAAAAGTTAGCCTTATTCAAAAAGAGCATGAAGGCATAGAGTCAACTTTAAAGGGTGGCAGTTTTGAGAAGGGTCCAAGAGAAGCCCCAAATTTAAAGGCAACCTATGAAAAGCTGCATAGGTCCAAACCTAGCCATGGGGATGAAAGACTCTTTCTAGAAAAAGAGCTAGAAGAGCAAAAGGCCAAACATTGTAAACAGGATGAAATCATGGCAGATATATCGAGAAGGATAAAGTCCCTCGAAGGTGAATTAGGATCCCTGGGATCACAAATAACTGAAAGTAAAACAAACCTGAGACTGCTTCAAATGAGTGAGGAAGGACTTCAGCTGGCAATGAAAGAAGCTTTGGATGTAAGTTCCCAGCTTCGGCAATGTCAGAAACCAATCATAAAAGGAGAAGCTGAAGCATGGAGGGAACAAGGATGTGTCCAATGTAAAGAGAGCACCACATTGGAAGACTCTCAAGTCCATGCAGGAAAAGTTCAAAGTGATAAAGAAAATCACGAGGAGTCTCTGATTGAAGGCTTGCTGAAGATGAAAGATAGGTCTTCTCCAAGCGCGGGAGCCCAAACAGATGTTGGCAACTTGGAATGGGGAATGAGGAGTGAATCAAGAATTGGTGCTCACTTGGATGATGAGCCAAAAGGAGCTTTAAAGAAACTGATTGATGGTGCTAAGCTAAAGGCCTCCTTAGAAAACTTAGAAGGACAAAGATATCAAACTTGTGCTTTCTTATCTGAAGTAGAGAAAACAAAGGAAGACCTTAGAGAACAGATTAGAAGTCTGAAGACTGAACAGGCAACCTTACTGTCAGAGAATACACGGCTTGAAGGTGAGAATGAGAACCTTCAGCAGAAATTTAAAGTCATAATGGAACACTATCAAGAAAATATGATGAAACTCTATGGGAAACTCAGAGTAGAGGAAAATTACTGGGTGGAGCAAGAGAAGAAAGTTTCCAAGGTCAAAGAAGAGATGGGCCATATGAAGAAAGAGCTGGAGACCTACAGAAAACGAGCCAAATATCTTGAAGAAGAATTGGAGAGAACCATTCAGTCCTGTCAGGGGAAGATTATTTGCTCTGAGAAAAAAGCACATGAGAGTGAATTGGCGGCTTGGATTGCTGAAAGAAACCTCCATTATTTCATGAAACAAAAGGCTCGCAATGGACAAAAGTTAACTGAAAGGGAGCTTCAATTTGAACTTGTAGAGAAAGATCCCTGTGCACTTGGTGTTTCAAAGGCAGCATTGGGCAGAAAGAATTCCCCCAATGGTCCCTCATCATTGGGTCCTCCTTGGCAAGGTGGATGTTATTCGAATTATGGTAGACCATCGCGACCAGCAGAACTCAGAAGTTCTAATATGCCTTCTTTGGATAAAGAGGATTGGCCTATGTCTTCAGAAAGTCAATCCAGTAGAAAGGAGACCAAATTTGATCCTGGTGATACCAATGTGCCTGATTCATCTCTCTCTGCTGAAAACCAAGCAACTGGCTCTGGCTCATTGTTGGCACCTTTCCCTCCAGTCAGAGGTGAATTGTTTCCTGTGGACCCAAGGAGTCAGTTCACGAGAAGAGGACCATTTTTCCCTCTGCCTCCTCCAGGAAACAGGTATGGAGCACCTCAAGATTATTTTCCACCAGGCCCACCACCCCCTCCATTTTTTCCAATGCCAGATGTCTATGCATGGAAGTGTTTTTCCCAAGACCTTCCCCCAAGAGCTGGATTTCCTCCACCCACCCCCGCATTCTGAAAGTAGAAGTGAGTTCCCTTCAGGATTCATTCCATCTTCAAATGAGCCTGCTACTGAACATCCAGAACCACAACAAATTCCTACTGGTATTTTGGGGCCAATCCCTAGAGAAAGTATAGGTTTAATTTTGGGAAGTAACAATTTAAAGGGGCCATCATGGTGATACCTGGAGTAGTAGATTCTTATTTTGAAGGAGAATTAAATGTTACTGTAAAGTCAAATTTTGCCCTTCGGTTTACTGCAAAAAATACAATTACTCAATTACTTTTATTATCCTGTAATTTGGATGGACATCCACAATTAAATTTGGTTTCCAACCTCCCCCCCCCCCAAAAAAAAAAAGAATTCTATATTTTGCTATGAATTCTTCATTTTCCAATTTTTCTATTGATTTTTTAAAAATTTTCCTCATATTTTATTATATTTAATAAATTAGAAAAATTAGTCTATGATATGTAAATACTTTTTCTCAGATTTCCATTGGAACTTATTTGTGGTTTTTCTTGCAGATTTAAACATTAATTTCAATAAATATATTGATATAGTTTTTATGATTTGTAGATTTTGTGTCTCAACTAGCAAGGCTTTCCTATACACATGTGTGTGTGTGTGTGTGTGTGTGTGTGTCTATTTTTTCCAGCCCTTCTCTGATTTCTTTATCTTCTTCTATATAATTGTTTAATTCTTACTGAAGAATTCACCCTACTGATAAGCAATACTATTTTTACCATATCCTAAATATATATTTGTGTATTTGCATCTATTTATGGATTATACTTTATTAATTTATCTGTATTTAGCATCAAGTACCACATCATTTTAATTTATGTTTATAATTTACTATGCCATAGGACTAAGCCTAACTCATTGCTCTTCTATTTTATAATTTTTCTTGTCCATTGTTGCTTCCAGTTTTTTTTCATAAAATTATCAGCAGCTTATCTTGTTCAAGGAAAACATTTTAGAGATATTTGATTATAATTATATTAATTTATATATTAATTAAGAAAATTAATATATTTATGATCTTTGTAGAAACAAGACATGGTTTCAATTGTGCAAGTCATATTTCCATCTTTCATAATGTTTAAAATGCTCTTCACACAAATCTTGTACATTGTCATTTAAACTTAGTTTTTAGTCATTTTATCACTTTTTCCTCTGAGGTTTAGAAGAGATTTTTTCATTCCTTATAAACTTTAGCATGCTAACATTTATATGTGTGTGTATACACACATATTTATATATATGTATTATATATATACATATAAATATTATTGTTTTTGCACAATAAGATTTATTTTTTTCCTTATTTTTTCTTATTTTTCTTATTTTCCAGAAAAGACCAAAGCCACAAAACACAGACATATAAAAAGCCACTAAGAGTGTAGGAAGAAAAGAATACAAAACTGCTTGCTAACTCAAGAATATTAGATTTCTCCTTTCCACCTTAAATCTTTTCTTTCTTTCCATCTTTTTTTTTTTTTGAAGGACCAAGGAAAGGCAATTTGGACAGTGCCCATATCTGACAAATTGAAAATATAAATTGATTCTAAAAGGTTTACATAAAATCATAGATTATAGCTTGATGATCAACCAAGTAACACAGTGTGTTTGCCCCGAGCCTGCCTTAGGAGGGATCAGCTTCCTGGTCTGCTCTTTTTCTAATATTCCCCAGTACCCCTACATTACCACCCATACTAGTCTTAGTGTTCTCTTTCCTGTGTCTGATACCTACCTCCACTGTTTGCCAAGCCCACAAAATCATACTTCTGTACCATTGCTCATGGTGCCTAACCTAGAATACATCCTACTGTGTTTTATTGACTCCAAATATTATCTCCTCTTTGAAGACCAGAGTTTCCTCATGAAGCATTTGTGTACCATTTCTTACTTACTAACTGTGGCATTTGCCTTTAAGTAATTACCAGATTTTGCAGTTAAACATCTCAAACTTCAAGTTCCAAATATGCCACTTACTGGCTCTATCATCCTGGATAAGTTCATTAACTCCTCAGAAGTTTGATTTTCTCCTAGATACATTGAGTGTAAAAATATTTAACCCACCTCTTACTTATAGTTTTTATCAGGATTATGTATACTTAAAAGTATTTAAGACTGGGGGCTGGGGTTGTGGCTCAGAGGTGAAGGGCTCGCCTAGCATGCATGAGGCATTGGGTTCAATCCTCAGCACCACATAAAAATAAAATGAATGTATTGTGTCCACCTACAACTAAAAATAAATGTTAAAAATTTTTGAAAAAAAAATTATAAACTGTAAAATGGTATGCAAATATAAGGTGTAAAGAATCACCTACAGACTAGAGTCACTCAGCAAAGAGAAAGGAACAGAGCATCTCTCCCTCTTGCTTTGGGAGTCATTCAGAAGGGGAATAAAGAGAGGACTAATTGTTTTCCTTCTGTTTTTCAATGGATAGGGTCTGGCAGGCAGTGGGCTCCAGCCTTCCACCAAGAATAGCAAATAGGCTGTGTCATAGTGCTAATGCTAATGGATTATAAATGCCCACTAGAACACTGTGCTTATGAGTCTGAGGACCCATCTGGTTAGAGAGGGCAGACTGCTGACATCAGTTAGTAATGGGTGTATAAGCATAAGAAGGAAAAATGGCAGAGCAAATGCCTCATGTCTGTTTTTCTGACATCAACTTTGGGATCCCATCATAGGAAAGCAGCCACTATTGACCTTGTGATTTTTTTTCCAATTTTCTGTCTCTGTTAGCCTGACTATGTCTTAAATATGATCTGAGTTCCATTTGTTCCTTTGGGTGTCTGACTAGAAGTATAGGCCACCCTTGGGGAATTCATCTCAATGGACACACTTTAGTCGTGTCAACAATTATCTATTCTTACAATGTATGGGACATTTTGTGCTGGGGGCATGGGAAAACCAATGGCATTTATTGAATATCTCCTACATGCCAGGCACTGTAGCAAGCACCCCATGAATTGTTTTTGTGTTATTGTTGTTTTCCATCCTTAAAAACCTCTACAAAGCAGGTACTATTCTCTCGATTTACCAGTGAGGAACAAATTATGAAAGTCAAATATGGCACCATTAAAAATGCAGAGTTCTTTTCACTACAGTATAATGTCCCAACTTCAAAGAGTCTGTGACTGTGCTATACCCATTTCTCCTCTGCAAACTAAGAGCAGCTTATTGATGGTTCAGTGAGCTGATGTCCAGTTTCCCTCCCTGCTGATACTGGAGCACTCCCACACTATGCAGCAGACCTTCCATTTAAAAGGCGTGGTGATCTTTCTGTTGTTTTCACATAGAAGAGAGAGACTGCTAACCCAGCCCTGGGACCTTTGAAAGATTGCCTGCTGATCTAAATTTATACTGCTGGAACTGCTAGCAGTTATTTTATTTACAGCATTTTAGATCTCAGTCTCCTTAGTTACATTACTCCCAATTAAACTCATGTATGCTCACAAAACATGATTACATGATTTAATGACAGAGCATTTTGAATTAATTATATGCCAAAGTTTTATAAGATATTCTAGGTGCCTCACTAAAATTGGTGCTGCTTTTTATAGATGCACAAATGGGGGTGACAATGTTATTGAAGTTCTGTTTCCAAGAATTATCCCCTAATGAAGGTGAAATCTATGTGCTTCCATATGTATGTTCCTAAGATTTCATGATTTAACATTTACCTACTTGATCTCAGTAAGCATGTAACTTAAAAGAGAACCTTGCCTGTCTCTACCTCATGAAGTTAAATAGGCTGAATAAATTAAAGCACAAACATTTACTAATTACTTTCCCTTTGCTGGTTATTTGTGATGGATGGGATTAAAGGTATGTCCTCATTCCATAATAACCACAACTACTATATTTGAGTCAGGGGTGTTGTTAAGGCTTCCAAAAAAATAGAAGAATTTATATTTTAGCTGGAGTTAACTCCATGGTGTAGTCAAGTGAGAATAGTGCTCAGCTCTACCTGAGGCAAATGAGGTTACCATGACTTCTAAAGCTCCAAGTGGATCCTGGAAGTATAATTTTATGTCCACATTTTATTACATTTTACTCCCAAATTGTGTTTCTCTCCTAAGGCTGGAAAGACAGCCCTACTTCTTTTATTCTCTCCCCTCCAGCCCATTTCTGGAGTCTAAACCTGTGACTCAGTCTCTTTGACCCTCATGTTGCCCAGCCCTACTCCCCTACTCAACCTTCCCAGTCTCCATCCTCCACCTGTCCTCTATTCCCCCCCCCACACACACAAAAAAAACACTGCATTTGACCTTCCTGTGTCATAGCCCCACCATAAAAACTCATCTGTCCTATATCCCATTCTTTCAGGCTTCTTCTCACAAACAGAAAATCTATTCAATAAGTTAATACTAGGTATAGATGGTTGATACCTAGATCAATGTGTTACATTTAAGCAAAATCTTTTTTTTAAATCCATGGATTGACTATGTACAAAGCCCAATGCTTGTGGCTAAAAGAAAGCAAAGATGAATGATAAGTGATCTTGCCCTTCTCTTTTATTTCTAGTTGGGAGTAACAAAAATGACATCATACAATGTGATCATCCACTCAGACTTGACTTCAAATGAATTTAATATTTTAAACAAATTTACATTGAAAGAAAAACTCTCAAATACTAGTGGGGTTATTTGGAAAAAATATGCTGATGATTCTGAACATAAATTCCAAAACTGGTAGCTGCTTTAGTTCAAAAAACACAGACTTTGGCACATCTGGATAGAAATGAACTCAAATCTTAATTTTCTTGGATGATTAGTACTAGGTGACTCAGAAAACATTCCTAATTCTCAGATTTCTCATTCCATAAAAGGAATAAAATTACTAACTCATAGATTAAATATTCAAAATTAAATTGCAGATAGAAGCTTCTAGCAAGGCTGCATCTTAAATAAGTATAAAGTTTCCCAAGAGAAGACCCTCTTTTCCATAATTACTGCTTCATAAGTTTGTCTGAACAATTTCTAAAAAGCCACATGTCTTTGTAGTAATGATTCCTACAACTGGCCAAAGACATGTGTGTTGACAAAATGCCACTTAATTGTACATACAAAAAAAAAAAATCATTGATTGATCTGAAAGTTCCCCAAGGAGAATACAGCTGAAATTCTTTTTTTTTTTTTTTTTTTTTTTATGTTTAGGAAAGATAATTTATTAAAATGAGTATCTGCAAGGAAAGTAATTATTTCCAGGCAGACTTAAAATGGACAATAAATATGTGATAGTTACAGATGGAATATAACAATGAGGCATTCACAGGTTTTGAAGAAGTGTAAGAGGAATTTTAAACAGTGAATGTAAAGTATTGGTGAGGAGCATAGGTTTTAATTCTGCAGATCTGAAAATCCATATGGCTATGGTATAGTATTCTGGACGATAAGACTGTATTAAAGTAATATAAAAATGAAAATTAGTTTAAATAATTCATAATTTCTTCACGTGAAACTATTTTTTTCTAATTTTTACAAACCTGTGCATCGAACATACTTTTTACTACAATTTATTTCATCCATAATCTAATTTCATTTATTCTAGAAAAAAAACAATTCATAGATTCCTGGTATTTTAAAGACTCCAAAAGTAAATTTTAATTAATTAATTATATGATCATCTTTCCTAACACCAATCCCAAATCTACAAAGTTGTTAGTTTAGCAATTACGTATACAACATTTTTTTTTTTTGAGTTCACCTCCAATTGGAGGAGTACTTTTATTTTTTTTTTTTTATTGATTATTTATCGCATTACATAGTTCATGATATATCATCTTTCATACATTAGACTCAAGTTGTGCTTTGAACTCCCATTTTCACCCCAAATACAGATTGCAGAATCACATCTGTTACATATTCGCATTTTTACATAATGCCATATTAGTGACTGTTGTATTCTGCTACCTTTCCTATCCCCTACTATCCCCCCTCCCCTCCCCTCCCCTCCCATCTTCCCTCTCTACCTCCCCTGCTGTTGTTCAATTCTCTCCCTTTTTTTTTTCCCTCCCCCTTGCCCCTCATAACCTCTTATAATTTTATGTATCCTTGAAGGTCTCCTACCATTTCCATATGCTTTCCCTTCTCTCTCCGTTTCTCTCCCCTTTGCAGGGAAATGGATGGCATTAGAGCAGATTATGCTAAGCGAAGCTAGCCAAGCCCTAAAAAACAAATGCCAAATGTCTGCTTTGATATAAAGAGCTGAAATTCTTTAAGCCCCTGAATATCAGGATTGGATAGTAGAAATAGAAAACCAAGCCCACATTCTAACTGTCCCCTGGTTACATCTGGGTATGGGAAGTCCTCTGTTTTCAAACAAGAACCAAACTCTCATGATCAGATGGGTGTAGTCCATGCTTCTGCTAAGTGAAGACTTGAGAGTTTTTGGATACACTCTCAATGACTATATAAGGACTAATAGCTTTTAGAAATTTAAAGAGGGAAGGAAGAGCAGGGGAACTGCTTTTCCAAGGCGTTATAGGGCACAGTCCTCTTGTGTTGTAGTGCTGTTTGGAGAGTTTGTCAGTGATGGATGGAATCTCTTTGAATTCTGTTTCAGTCCCTTGGAATTCTGGAGCAAGTGGCTGAAAATTCTCCAGTCTCAGTGTCTGCCTTGTGAGAATAATAACTTCATAGAACTGATAGGAGAAATGACAGCATGATTAGGTGTTTCATTAGCAGGCATAATGAACCTGTTTAAAGTGGGAAGTACAGCACATAATAAGTGCTCAGAAAACTCTTTCCTGTTTTCATTTCGCCCTAGTCACAGATTCAAGATCAAAACTTCTAGGTAACAGGAAATTGACCAGAAAATAAACAATTCAACAAAATATGGCTGATTTCCTGATTCCTTCTCATAGAGCCTAACCTGACTTATTCCCTGTTTTATTTAAACTCTGTGCATATGTCCACTCCCTAGAGACATCTTACCTGTCCATTAAGATAGTTCTACTCCAATATTACCTTCCCACTATCTAAATTAGCTCTACTCCAATCCACTCCTTATCTCATTACTCTGTTTTTTTTTTATCCATGGCAGTTATAACTACCCAAAATTAATTTGTGCATGCATTTGTCTGTTTCCTGTTTTCCTTCACAAATATGTGGGCTCCATAATGGAAAATGCTTTGCAGATCTTATTCTCTACTGTTCTCCCAGCACAGCATTTGGAACAGTATATGGATACATTTGGCAGATGCTCAGTGGGAATATAACTAAAGGAAATTAAACCACTGTCTACCATTATTGATAGTGAACTGATCAATATTGTCAAGCTAAAATATACCTATCTCATATCCAGAGTATACAAAGAACTCAAAAAATTAGACAATAAGATAACAAATAACCCAATCAACAAATGGGCCAAGGACCTGAACAGACACTTCTCAGAGGAGGACATACAATCAATCAACAAGTACGTGAAAAAATGCTCTCTATCTCTAGCAGTCAGGGAAATGCAAATCAAAACCACCCTAAGATACCATCTCAGTCCAGTAAGATTGGCAGCCACTATGAAGTCAAACAACAACAAGTGCTGGCGAGGATGTGGAGAAAAGGGTACACCTGTACATTGCTGGTGGGACTGCAAACTGGTATGGCCAATTTGGAAAGCAGTATGGAGATTCCTGGGAAAGCTGGGAATGGAACCACCATTTGACCCTGCTATTGCCCTTCTCGGACTATTCCCTGAAGACCTTAAAAGAGCGTACTACAGGGATACTGCCACATTGATATTCATAGCAGCACAATTCACAATTTCTAGACTGTGGAACCAACCCAGATGCCCTTCAATAGATGAATGGATAAAAAAATGTGGCATTTATACACCGTGGAGTATTATGCAGCACTAAAATATGACAAAATCATGGAATTTGCAGGGAAATGGATGGCACTAGAGCAGATCATGCTTAGTGAAGCTAGCCAATCCCTAAAAAACAAATACCAAATGTCTTCTTTGATATAATGAGAGCAACTAAGAACAGAGCAGGGAGGAAGAGCAGGAAGAAAAGAGTAACATTAAACAGAGACAAGAGGTGGGAGGGAAAGGGAGAGAAAAGGGAAATTCCATGTAAATGGAGGGAGACCCTCATTGTTATACAAAATTACATATAAGAGGTTGTGAGGGGAATGGGATAATAAACCAGGAGGGAAATGAATTACAGTAGATGGGGTAGAGAGAGAAGATGGGAGGGGAGGGGAGGGGGGATAGTAGAGGATAGGAAAGGTAGCAGAATACAACAGTTACTAATATGGCATTATGTAAAAATGTGGATGTGTAACTGAAGTGATTCTGCAATCTGTATTTGGGGTAAAAATGGGAGTTCAGAACCCACTTGAATCTAATGTATGAAATATGATACGTCAAGAGCTTTGTAATGTTTTGAACAACCAATAAAAAAATAAAGCTCCTCAGCTTATATTAGTTACAACAGAAATACGAAACTAATACAGTGCGGAACAATTATAATTTTTTTTCTGTCTTCCAATGCATGTCTTGAATTTGCGTAGTGGGGTTTGAAAAAGCATGTTTAATCCACTTAATATTTCTATGCTTGAATATAGAATTTTATATTATATGTATAAATTTTATATTATTGACTCTATCTTGGTTTATGGAGCTATTTAGAAGATTAAGTTAGTAACTGAATGAATTAAAACACCAGGTACAGTGAACTTCATGATTCTTGTATGTCACTAAAAGCCTTTAATGAACTACTTGAAGATGTTTAAAAAATTATTCTGGTCATGGGATGGCTTCAACTATCTGGATATTTTGTGTTAGCACAGGCAACACAAAATGTTTCCTATGGTCTGCATTTATTCTGCATCTTGAAGTTCTGTACAGACAGGCTGTAATGGTCTTATTTCACAACCATAAACATATACAAAGACCTCCCTTATTCCAAACCCTGCATAAATGTGCCATCCCAAATGCCACAAATAATAAAATAACTTAAGTGTTTTATTAGTTTGGACAATAAGCAATTAATGATCATGGCCCATAAAATGAGAATGTGTTAGACAAGTATTACTAAATGAGTTTGTTGTCACAAATAGGTTAAATAGATGGATTTTGTGAATTTTCCTCATTAAGTTTGTTTCTAGGATTCTAAATAAGACTGTGCTTACAAAGAACCCTAATTGTCACCTTCAGTTTTCCCAGCAAAGTCACTGTCAATTTGGTTCTGATATAACCTTTTACTATGCGAGCAAACATGCAGTTATAATGTATTGTGTGCTGAAGTGAGAATTTTGAGACTTTTTAGCTAAAATCAAATTTTATTCTGTTAAATTAAAGGCAACTTGTTTTCACATCTTACATTTCTATATTTTTAAAGTAAACAAACAAAATAGTCTCAAGCAGATAAAATAATTGCTGGAAAATAAAAGCTTTTCCTGATGCCATGGACAAAAATATAATCATGAGTCATAATTCAGAATTCGTCATTTTACTTTTTAATGTGATTATTATTTTAGTATTGTTCTTGTGTGTTAATAGCACAGATTTTCATTCAGGTTTTAAGAGAAGATTCTAAAGAATAGGTGAGTGACTAGTAGCTGGAAAATTGGTGAAGAAAGATGGTGTTTTGTGATTTCTTTTAAGTACAATTTCTCCTACTTGGAGGTTATGTTATCTGCTTGCTGCTATTTCTAGTCAGTTACAAGTGAGATTTTTTCTCATCAGTTTGACAAATTAATTTAAAATATGGTAAAGTTCTAATAACTAACAGAGATGAGTTTCAATTTCATTTGCTTCATGTGTATATTATGTAAATTGAGTATTCCTGTTTGGGAGTATATGGTCTTTAAGAGATTTGCTCTTGAGTATTATAGTTACTTAATAGAGAGAGGATAATTATTTGAAGATAGAATAAGTTAAAGTTTAAATTATACACAAAAAAACAGTAATTCAATTTAAAAGAGAAGCTTGATAATTCCATACCTTAACACTATTTTCATTGTTGTATCTTCTTTCCTCCAATTTTTCTATGCACAGAAGTCACATAGACACACACACACACATACACACACACAATTTTGCATCAAAAGAATGTTGCTACTTTTCATAAAATATCATTTTAGTGAGAAATAATATTTAAATTACATTATAGAATATAATCTCTCTGTGTATAAATGTATTCCCTTCAGCTGTCATCATAGTCAATTCTTTCATATCTTTAAAGGCTCTATTCAAATACTGATGCCTCAAAAGACATCATATCATCCACTTGTTTAAAACAGATCACCTCTGTCCCAGTTTCTTTTCTCTATATAGTCCTGCTTTCCCTTCTCCATAATAAGGAGTCTCTACAATTAATCAATTTATTTGTTCTTTTTCCTCACTGGAATGTAAATTCCATGGAGAATGATTCTTCCTTCTTTTACTCAAATTTGTATCCAAAACAAAGTTTGCAAAGTTTCAATCATCCAATAACTATCTGTACAATAATTAGTGTGTCAGTTTTTCAGGGTAATGATGCCAAATTTAATTTCAGATTACTAGTATTGCTTTATTTATTTATTCATTCATTCATTCATTCATTCATTCATTCATTCATTCATATTAGGTGTAAATGTCAGCAGAATGAATTTTGATTCATTGTATACAATTGCAGTACAATTTTTCATTTCCCTGGTTGTACACGATGTATTGTCTCACCTTTTGTGCAGTCATACATGTACCTAGGGTAATGATATCCATCTCATTCCACCATCTTTTTTATCCTCATATCCCTTCCCCATCCCTCCCTCCCCTTTGCTCAATCACAATTCCCCCATCCTCCTGCACATTATGGATCAGTGTCCACTTATCAGAGAGAACATTTGGCCTTTGGTTTTGGGGGATTGACTTAACTTCTCTTAGCATGATATTCTCTAGCTCCATCAATGTACCTGCAAATGCAATAATCTTATTCTCTTTTATTGCTAAGTAATATTCCATTGTATATATATAGACCACAATTTCTTTATCAATTCATCTATTGAAAGGCATCTAGATTGCTTCCATAGTTTAGTTATTATTAATTGAGCTTCTATAAACATTGATGTGGCTGTGTCACTATAGAATGCCGATTTTAAGTCCTTTGGGTACAGACTGAGAAGTGGCATAGCTGCGTCAAATGGTGGTTCCATTCCAAGTTTTCTAAGGAATCTCCATACTGTTTTCCAGATTGGTTACACCAATTTGCAGTCCCACCAGCAATGTATGAGTGTGCCTTTCCCCCAACATCCTTGCCAACATTTATTGCTGCTCGTATTCTTGATAACTCCCATTCTGAGTTGTATGAGATGAAATCTTAGAGTAGTTTTGGTTTGCATTTCTCTAATTACTAGAGATGTTTAACATTTTTTCATATATTTGTTGATTGATTGTATAACTTCTTCTGAGAAGTGTCTGTTCATCTCCTTAGCCCACTTATTGATTGGGTTGTTTATTTGTGGTTATTGTTGTTAAGTTTTTTGAGTTCTTTATATATCCTGGAGATTAGTGCTCTATCTGACATGTATGTGGCAAAAATATACTCCCAAAATGTAGGCTTTCTGTTCACTTCATTGATTGTTTCTTTTGCTAAGAAGCTTTTTAGTTTGAATCTATACCATTTATTGATTCTTGATTTTATTTCTTGTGATATAGGAGTTTTTATTTTTAAAGAGAGAGAGAGAGAGAGAATTTTAATATTTATTTTTTAGTTCTCGGCGGACACAACATCTTTGTTTGTATGTGGTGCTGAGGATGGAACCCGGGCTGCGTGCATGCCAGATGAGCGCACTACCGCTTGAGCCACATCCCCAGCCCAATATATATAGGAGAAGTTGGGGCCTAATTCGACATGATGAAGGTTAGATCCTACTTTTTCCTCTATTAGGCACAGGGTATCTAGTCTAATTCCTAGGTCCTTTATCCACATTGAGTTATGTGCATGGTGAGAGATAGGAGTTTAGTTTCATTTTGCTGGATATGTATTTCCAGTTTTCCCAGCACAGTTTGTTGAAGAGGCTATTGTTTCTCCAATGTATCTTTTTGGAGCCTTTGTCTAGTATGAGATCACTGTATTTATATGGATTTGTCTCTGTGTCTTCTATTTTGTATCATTGATCTGCATGTCTATTTTGGTACTAATACCATGCCATTTTTATTACTATGACTTTGTACTATCGTTTAAGGTCTGGTATTGTGATGCCTCCTGCTTCAGGATTGTTTTGGCTATTCTGGGTCCCTCATTTTTCCAAATGAATTTTATGATTGCTTTTTCTATTTCTATAAGGAATAACCTTGGGATTTTAATTGAAATTGCATTTTATCTGTATAGTGCTTTGGGTAGTATGGCCATTTTGACAATATTAATTTTGTCTATCCAAGAGCAAGGTAGATCTTTCCATCTTCTAAAGTCTTCTTTAATTTCTTTTTTTTTAGTGTTCTGTAGTTTTCATTGTGGAGGTCTTTCACCTCTTTTGTTGATTCCCAAGTATTTTATTTATTTATTTTTTGAGACTATTGTGAATGGGATAGTTTTCCTAATTTCTCTTTCAGAGGATTCATCACTGATGTAGAGAAATGCATTTGATTTGTGGGTATTGATTTTATATCCTGCTACTTTACCAAATTAGTTGTAGAAGTTTTCTGTTGGAGTTTTTTTTTTTTTTTTAGGTCACCTAAGTACTGAATCATGTCATCAGCAAATAATATAGTTTGAGTTCTTCTTTTCCTATCTGTATCCCTTTAATTTATTTTGTCTGTCTAATTGCTCTGGCTAGAGATTCAAGGACTATGTTGAATAAAAGTGGTGAAAGAGGACAACCCTGTTTTGTTCCAGTTTTTAGAAGGAATGCTTTCAACTTTTTCCCCATTTAGAATGATGTTGGCCTTGGATTTAGCATAGATACCTTTTACAATGTTCCTAGTTTTTCTAGTGTTTTGAACATGAAAGGGTGTTGTATTTTGTCAAATGCTATCTTTACATCAATTAATATAATCCTATGTTTCTTATCTTTAAGTCTATTGATGTGTTGAATAACATTTATTGACTTCTGTATGTTGAACCAACATTGCATCCCTGAAATGAACCCCACATGGTCATGGTGCACTATTTTTTAAATGTGTTTTTGTATGTGATTTGCCAGAATTTTATTGAGAACTTTTGCATCTATGTTTATCAGGGATACTGGTCCAGCATTTTCTTTCCTTGATATATCTCTGCCTGGTTTTAGTATAAGGATGATACTAGCTTCATAGAATGGAAGGGTTCCCTCCTTTTCAATTTCATGGAATAGTTTGAGGAGTATTAGTATTAATTCTTCTTTGTTGGTCTTGTCGAACTCAGCTGTGAATCTGTCTGGACCCGGCGTTTAATGGCATCTTCTTGCTTGAAATTGATCTCTTTAAATTGTGTATGACATCTTGACTCAGCTTAGTTGGATCATATGCCTCTAGAAATTTGTTGGTGCCATAGAGGTTTTCTATTTTACTGGAGCATAAATTTTCAAAATAGTTTCTAATTATCTTCTGTATTTCAATAGTGTCTGTAATGATATTTCCTTTTTTATCATGAATTATAGTAATTTAAGTTTTCTCTCTCCTTCTTTTCATTAGAGTGGATAAGGGTTTGTCAATTTTATTTATTTTTTCAAAGAACCAGCTTTTTGTTTTGTCAATTTTTTGATTGTTTCTTTAGTTTCAATTTCATTGTTTTCCACCCTGATTTTAATTATTTCCTGTCTTCAACTACTTTTGGAATTGCTTGTTCTTCTTTTTCTAGGGCTTTGAGATGTAATGTCATATTGTTATTTGTTGACTTTTTCTTCTTTTAATACTTCTTTTAATGAATAAGCTTAATGCATTGAACTTTCCTCTTAGCACTGAGTCATAGGGTCCCAGAGATTTTGTTAAGTTGTATCAGAGTTCTCATTGACCTCTAAGAATTTTTTTATCTCCTCCCTGATGTCTCCTATTATCCATGTGTCATCCAATAGAATTTAATCTTCAGGTGTTAGAGTAGCTTCTATTTTTTTATTTTATCATTGATTTCTAATTTCATTCCATTATGGTCAGATAGACTGCAGGGTAATATCTCTATTTTTATGTATTTGCTAAGACTTGCTTTGTGGAAATGCATATGGTCTATTTTGGAGAAGGATCCATGTGTGTTGAAAAGAAAGTGTATTTACTCATTGATGGATGGAATATTCTATATATGTCTGTTTAGTATAAAATATTGATTGTTTTATTGAGTTCTATAGTTTCTTTGTTTAGTTTTTGTTTGGAATATCTATCCAGTGGTGAGAGAGTTGTATTAAAGTTAATCAGTATTATTCTGTTGTGGTTTATGTGATCCTTGTAGTTGAGAAGTGTTTGTTTGATATACATAGATACTCCATTATTTGGGGAATAGATATTTATGATTATATGTCTTATTAATGTATAAATCCCTTAAGCAGTATGAAATGTCCTTCTTTATCCCTTTTAACTAGCTTTGGTTTGAAGTCTACTTTATCTGATATGAGAACAGAAAACCCTTCTTGTTTACATGGTAAACACCTTTCGCCTGCGGATATTTTTTCCTGTGAGATAAGTCTTTTGAAGGCAGCATATTGTTGGGTCTTTTTCTTTTTTATCCATTCTGTCAATTCAATCTGTGTCTTTTAATGAATGAGTTTAGGCCATTCACATTCAAGGTTATTATTGAAATATTATTTATATTCTCAGTCACTTTTTTTTTTTAAAACTTGAATCAGTTTCTCCTCTGATTGGCCTTTCCTTTAGTGTAATTCCTACCTTTGTTGATTTTTATTGTTGTTTTTCATTTCCTCCTGGTGGAGTATTTTGCTGAGGATGTTCTGTAGTGCAGGCTTTCTCACTGTAAATTCTTTTAACTTTTGTTTATCATGAAAGGTTTTTATTTCATCATCAAATCTAAAGCTTAGTTTTGCTGGATATAAGATTCTTGGTTGGCATACATTTTCTTTCAGAGCTTGGTATATGTTGTTCCATGATCTCCTGGCTTTGAGGGTCTGAGTTGAGAAATCTGAGATAAAAATTGGTATCCCCTATTTGTGATCTGATTCCACTCTTTTGTGGCTTTTAAAATTCTATCCTTATTCTGTATGCTAGGCATTTTCATTATAATGCACTTTGGTATAGATCTCTTGTAATTTTGTACATTCAATGTCCTGTAAGCCTCTTGTATTTGGTTTTCCAATTTGTTCTTTATGTTTGGGAAATTTTCTGATATTATTATTGAAGAGATTGTGCATTCCTTTGGTTTGAATCTCTTGTGTCTTCCTCTATCCGTATAAATCTTAGATTTGGTCTTTTGATGCTATCCCATATTTCTTGGATGTTCTGTTCATGGTTTCTTATCATCTTCATTGTGTGGTCATCTTTATTTTGAAGGTTGTGTATTTTGTCTTCATTATCTGATGTTCTGTCTTACAAATGATCTATTTTGTTGGCAATGCTTTCTATTGAGTTTTTCATTTTTTTGTTGTTGTTTGTTTGTTTGTTTGTTTCCTTAATTTCAAGGATTTCTGATGATTTTTTTCAGAATCTCTCTTTTTTTGAAGTAATCTTTTGCCACCTATATTTGCTCCCTTATCTCTTTTTGGTGTGATCAATGGATGCCTGTATTTTCTCTTAAGTCATTCTTTAATTCACAGATAATTTTAATTATGTACATTCTGAACTCCTTCTCTGACATTTCATAAGTTGTACTTTCCATGAATTATATTGTTGTAGTATCTTGGTTTGTTTGGGGCACTTTCATCCCTTGTTTTTTCACATTGTCTATGTGTCTTCCCTTCTTGCAGTACAGATCTGAGGTATTACAGTTTCTACCTTATAATCTTGTAGTGTCTGTGCAGATTACCTGTACCTCACCTTGGTGTTGGGCTTCCAGTCCCTGGCCAGTATCCCAAGATGGACGCTACTGCAACTAAGGATGGTGGTAACAATAGTGGTGGTAACTCAAGATATTAGTGGTGGGTATCCCAAGATGGATGCAGTCACTTTCAGAGATGGGGTTAGACATGGGCTTCTGTGTGGGTCTGATGGGTAGTCCTGGACCTGGGCCTGGGCCTGGACTCCAGCCTGGGTTGATGTGGGAGGTCCTAGGCTGGGGTCTGGGCTCCAATGCCCAGTTGGCAGGTCAGCAGGGCCAGTCCTGGTCCTGACCTGGGCCTGGGCTATTGCCTGAGTCAGTGATGGTGGTCCTAGTTTTTGCATTCTTTATGATGGACCACCTCAGGATATTTAGCTCCAGAGAGAAGTTCTTTTTTCCTCCTCCATGATTCTTTTTGAGTTCCCAACCAAGGCTAATGTCAGGGCCTGCAGAGATTGCCCAATTTGCTGCACTGTGGGGAAGCCCCTATTTTCCTATTAGAAGAGAATTGAGTACATCTATAAAAACAACTACTTAATTAATGTTATTGTAAGTGGTTAACTTATTAGCATTCTTCTTCACTCAAAAGGCACTTGAAGGTTTACTGACAATTCCTATTTCTCTCAACAGATATAATACTAATTGGGTGACAAAAGTCTGGGAACTGGGCTTCTTTGTTCTGGAATTTAAGAACATGAGAAGAAATCAGCAATGTTACTTTCTTTTTTATTTCAAATTACTAGTTCTCCTCTGCCCTTTCTATGTTTCTGTCATTACATAAATGGAGAAGATATTAAAATTTTCCATAGACTTAAATATAACTTTCCATGACATAAAAACCAATACAATAAGATTCATCTCTGAATGCTATGCGTTCAGTAAATTGTTCCATGCAACATGGTCATACATTCCCAAAGAAAACCCCAACTTCGTGTAAAGTAGGAATTAGTCTGTCCTTCCTTTCTTCCTTCCTTTCTCCCTGCCATGACACCTTAATGAAGTTGCACAGGGTTCCATTTCTTGTGATAGCAGTATCGTGATTGTAACTGAGAACTATTTATTCATTTCCAAACCCAGGATGTTTCTTTCCCAATGGGCCCTTTTCCTTGTCTAACAAGAGAAGTCTGTGTATACATTATCCAATATTATTGATTTACTCAGCTTTTTATATCAATTCTATATAGATTGAAGGACACAACTGAATAAGGATCTTTTCCAAACATCAAGTGAAGAAATGTTTCTACAGGAAAATAGATACTTGACATCATAAAAGGATAAAACTATATGCTTAAAGACAGATTCATCATGGAAAGACGAGAAAACACTTCAGGCTTCTACATTTAAAATAATTCAAAATCAGAACAAAGGCACTTTCAGAAGGCAAAACTAATTCAAACACTTTCTCAAAGTAATTTCTTCTCTAGAAATAAGGTTTAAGCTAAAAAAAGATATTGATTTATAATTAATTATATCTAAGTTATTTTTTCTTATTACTTATAGTTTGAATGTTTATATAATTTGTTGTTCATTTTGGGGCCTTTTTAAAGTAAAATGGGAAAGGGAACATGTTTTATCGATTTCTGGGGCTACTTGCTAGGCATTTATTATGCTGTTCTGATGCTCATAGTATGACTCTCTAGTCATTCTTAGTGGATCTCAATCTTTTTTAATGTTTATAATTGTAAGAGTTGACTATTTTTAATAACAATACTTTTATTTTTATTTATTTTCATGTGGTTCTAAGGATCAAACCCAGTGCCTCACGTATGCTGGACAAGCACTCTACCACTGAGCCACAACCCGAGTCAAGTAGATCTCAATATTATGTCTACTTTAACTGGTCAGTATATCTCCTTCTTCTTATCTGTTCTCCCTCTCAGGTAGTTATGTCATACATAGCATGATAACAGCCATTCAGAGAGAGCACCAGCAGAACTGTCCTCTCCCTCCCTCCCTCTGATTAGGAAACAGATATAGTTCCTATCATCTAAGCATTTTACTTTCCCTTATTGGATAAAAACAGGCTGAAGACAGAAAATGGCATGCAATTTGCACTAATTTCTTAAAGTAAGAGCCAAAATGAACACTACTAGATAGCTACTAGAATATATAGCAAATATATGTATTTTAACAGAAATAAACATGATCCTCCAATGATCAAATCTCATGAAGATCCCTTTTATTTTTTTTCAGAGTTCATAATGGGAGATACTGATTTAGTCCTCTTTAGAAAAAAAAATAAGAGTTGACTAATTCATAAATGCACACTGTTCTCTTATAAGCTGACTGAAAATTGAAGGTCTTTTAATCTAATTAACATGTAATTTTGTCAAAGGTGACTTACTGTTGTATTACTAGAGAATTTCCTCAGTCAATTGAATATAGTCATTCAAGAAAGTACTTGGTATTTAGGAACTCAATGTCAGGAACTAAGGTCAAAGAATACATCTTGGAACAAAAGATTCTCCTAGAACCTCTATTGCTCAGAAAATACTAAGGGTTTTAGAGGCTCCATGTCGGGGACTAGGGGCAGAGACCAATATGGTCACACACCACTTAATGATGGCAATTCATTTGGAGAAATATTCCAGGCAATTTGTCATTGTGTGAACATCATAGAATACTAGGTATGCTTGTGTAGAGCAGTTACCAGCAATGGAGCTCGCAGGACAGAAAGTTGCTCTGGGTTTGAATGAGTGAGAGCTGTGTGAATGTCAAGCCTTAGGGCATGACTGTACACTACTGCACACTTCATAAACACTGTACACTTAAGCTACACTAAACAAACATAAAAATTCTGTCTTCCATAAGAAATATAATCTTACTTTACTATATCATTTTTCTTTATAAACTTTTAAATTTTGAAAATCTTTCTTACTCTTTTGTAAAGACACTTAGCTTAAAATACAAACACACTGCATAACTCTGCAATCACATTTTCTTTCTTTAAGTCCTTACTCAATAAACTATTTTCTAGTTTTGTGTTCTTATATTTATTTTTTCAAACATTTTTGTAAAATGACTAAGACATGAATATAAACACTAGACTCGCCTTCACAGCATGAGGGCATCAGCTTCGTCATATAACTCCTCCACACGTTGTCCCACTGGAAGATCATCAAGAGCAGAAACAGCATGAAGGTTTTCCTCCCTATGATGACAACACCTCCTTCTGGGATACTTGCCGAAGGACCTGCCTAGGCTCTTCACAAGGTGGCGCTCTTTCCAGAAATATGTATATGGTGGTGGTTTTCTTAAGTTGTTTGTTTCTTTCCATTATATCTTTTTTTTTTCCTGTTGTTGTCATAGACTTTCTTATAAGCAAAAAATGCACCACAAACATTTCTATCTGTTAATGAAACCTTTTCATGTTGGACTCCATGTTTTAAAAATTTTCATGGAGCTTGTTGAGGTCTTCAAAATTTTTCTGCTAAATTCATCACTGTGAGTTTTCTTGAGAGTTCTTTTTCTTCTCCTAAAGTTCTCTATTCTCTTGCCTCTTCTTGTGTTATGTATTGCTTTTCTGGGTATTTCAACCATAGTCTTGTTGATTTTTTTTTTTCAAACTCTTAATCTTTGGCAAATTCTTTGTAGTCATGGAGGAACCTCCTGAGTGTCTCCTTCCAGATTCCATTAATATGTTTTTTGAGAGCATCATCCCAAGTTCAAGCTGTTCTTGATGAATAATAGATGTTGGAGTCCCATAATACATGTGTCTTCTCAGTACCTTCCTCAGTTGCAGCATAGCAAAGGTTGTCCTCAGGTATTTGGCCATATAAGATATTATATCTTCTCAATCTATTGGTTGGATAAAAAGGAAGTGATAGTGGAGAAGGAAGCAGCTCTTTGATAAAAAAAATGCAGATTGCCAATAAAAAGAGGATTCATAGGACCTCACTCAGTAATAAGCAAAATCTTGAAAACTACATTACTGTTCAAACAACACCTTTCCATTTTGCTGACATAGCAGGTCAGAAGGGCATTTTGGAAGAGGAACTGGATCACCTATGACTTTTATTGTTCCTGTAGTGTATTGGTAGTATTTGTTCACTGATATGCTTAAAAACTCTAGGTTTCTCACTATGCCAGACCACAAATGGATTCCATTTATAACCTGCATCATTGCCCCTAAGAAAGACTGTTATCTTGTCTTTAAAAGCTTTGAAACCTGGCACCAACTTGGCTTCTTTATGCATGAAAGTTCTTGCAGGCATCCTTATTCAGTATAGGGAGGATTAATTCATATTGAAGATTTGTTCTGGCAAGTAATTTTTTCCCACAATCAGATTATCATAGAGTTTCCAAATGTTTTTAAGCTGTCTTCACATCAGCATTTGCAGACCCAGTACTCATTTTCACTTTCACGTTGTTTAGTGAATAATGATTCTTGATCTGAAGCCACCCAAGATTTTGACCACCACTCAGAGATAAGTAGTAAGGTCAGCATTGGAATCAGGCCCAGCCTTTACTTTATACCACAAACAAACATTTTTGGCCACAATTTTTATGGTGCTGAAAGGGTGCATTCCATGCATCTGGTCTTCAGTCCAGATCATTGAGTTCTGGTAAGTCTCATTGCCTTCCATGAAGCAAAGACTTCAACAGCTTCCATCACTTTGTTCTTGTTCTTCACAATTGCAGCTATGGTGGGAAGGTACATACTTGATTGTCAAGCAATAACTATCACAAATATTTCACTTTTCTAGTCTTTAGTTGCTTTTCCAGGTTAATCAGTCCATGTGGACTTCACTGGAAATATTAGCAACAGATTTTGAATGCTGGAGAAAATTATGATCAAAATAACACTTGAGGGTGACAAAAGAAAAATTTAACTATGCTTTTCTTTATATGGGTTAAATGATTGCCTTCTCAGAACCAGCATATACAGTATTTATATAGCAACTGAGGTACATACCATCTGTGGTTTTTATTAAGTGAGAAAGATAATTTTAGTTTTGGCTCACACCAAAAGAAATGCTTCAAAGACATTAATCAAAGACATTGCATTTCTTTATTTTTATTGCTCTAGGCAATGATCTTACAGGTCGAACAAAGTAAGATGAATTACAGATCTATAGAAGATAGTGATATGATGCCATTGCCTTCCAAATTGAGACCCACCATTTTTGAAATTGTTCTATTTTTCTCTACCAGTGAGCTATGATCAAATTCAGAGAACTGAGAGTTGAAAAGATATTTAAAAAATTAATGTATTGCTTTTGTTTGTAATTCTTGTGTATAAAACCAGTCATAGGAAATATTATCTCTCCCTATATTTTCTACCATTTGATGAATAAATAAAGGTCAGTTTCAATAGCATTGTTTTGATCACTTGATTTTTCTCTCAAGATATGTGACTAATATCAAGGCTTAGAGAACAGTGGCATTAGGGTTCTGAATGTCATTTGTTAAATACTGAGAATATTGAGCTGGTTGCAACTTGCCTGAAATAATTTCCTCTAAAAGGGTGCCCAAGATTTTGACCACCATCTGCTTTATATAGTAATGGAAAACTGCAAGCAGTGGTCTTCAATGAGAGTAGAACTTTGTTTATTTACTCCAAATAACTTCTTATACAAACCTCTAAGTCTATAATTTGGGCCATTATATTCTCCAGGTTTTTTTTTTTTAAACTTAACCTTTATTTTTTATTTATTTGTTTTTTGTGGGGTGCCAAGGATCAAGTCCAGAGCTATCACTGAGCTACAACCCCAGCCAAAGTGTTGTTCTTTTTGACAGTAAATATAGTTGTCATGGCAGATGTACCAGATGTCCTCTAAAAGCTACTGTTAGTGCAGGAATTTTCAGAAGTAAAATGATTAGTTTTTGAGAAATGTAATCTAATAAGTTCATTCTAGTTGGAATGGACTCCACTGGTTGGTAACCATGGACAGCTAGGTTATGGCTAGAGGAGATTAGTCACTGAGGTTGTGGCCTGGAAGTGTTGATCTTCCCTGTAGCTCCTTTCTCCTTTCATTCTCTGCTTCCTGACCAACATAAGGTAAGCTGGTTTCCTCTACTCTGCCTTTTGGCCATGGTGTCCTCTTTCACTTTGGGTCCACAGCAATGGACGTAGTTTACCATGAACTAAATATTTGGAACTCTGAGCCAAAATAAACTTGTTCCTGTAAGATGATTTTATTGGGTATTTTGGTCAAAGAAACAAAAAGCTAATACAGTAGCCTACATATCCCGAGGTTTAAATATTTCAAAAGTTATCCTCATGTAATTCTGTGAGAAAACTGGAGAAGTTATTATTTTTCCAATTTAGAGCTGAGGAAACTGAAGTTTAGAGACATTAAGGGGCTTGCCCAATAATTGACACCTAAAAACCATACAAATGAATATGCAATTATAACATGTAATAAGTATAATGAATTATGGACAAAAAACTTTTTAAAAAAAAGTTTCTACTTTTGAGTAGAAACTAAAGTTGGCTGACTTGAGGTTGCTCAACAATTGACCTTGAGCTCAGGAGATTATCCAATACGCTTTGGACGGGTCTTTATAATCAACCAGGAGATCCTTAACAATGAGAGGGAGGTAGCATAGTCAGTGAAAGAAGGATGTAACATAAAAAAGACCAGATCAGCCATTGCTGGCTTTGAAGAAAGAAGTGAGCCACAGACTCCAGGAGACTAGCCTCTAGAAGCCCAGAAAATCAAGGAAATAGAATCTCTCTTTAAGCTTCCAGAAGGAATTCAGCCTCATCAACATCTTCATTTGGGCCAGGTGAGACCTATTGCAGACTCATCATTTCCAGGATTGTAAGGTAATAAATTTGTGTTGTTTAGAAGCCACCAACTTTTTAATAATTTCTTAGATCAGGGAAAAAAGCTAGATAATTATATGATGTGTGGAGATAGAAAAAAAAATGACTCATAGTAAAAGACTAGTTTTCCTGAACAACCCATCAAATCTGTTGAGTAAAACTGGGTCCAGACTAATTGCAAAAAAGGGTTTGACATCTCTGAGAATCAAGCTTTTTAAAACTTTATTTTAAATTAACAAATGATAATTTTGTATGTTTATGGGGTATCATGCTGTATATTGTGTGCAAAAAAAAAAAGAGCACAGTTATATTATTAAGGGGTTGTTGCTAATGACAAAAATGACCTGGAAATACTTTACCTGAAAGTTTCTGGCTGTTATGGTTTAGATGGGGTGTCCCTCAAAAGTTCATGTGTGAGACAATGCAAGAAGGTCTGGAGTAGAAATGACTGCATTATATAGCCTTTCTAGTTAGTGAATTGATCCCTGATGATTTAATTGAGTGGTAACTGGAGGCAGGTGGGGTGTGGCTGGAGGAAGTGGTTCATTGGGGGCGTGGTTATGGGGTATATATTTTGTATCTGGAGAGTGGAGTCTCTCTCTCTCTGCTTCCTGATTTTCAAATGAGCCACTTCCCTTCACCACTTTCTTATGCCATGATGTTGTGCCTTACCTCAAGCCCTGAGGAATGGAGCCTGCTGTCTATGGATTGAAACCTCTGAAACTGTGAGCCCCGAAATAAAATTTTCCTCACCTACAATTGTTCTAGGAGGGTCCTTTAGTCACAGCAGCAAAAAAAAAAAAAAAAAAAAAAAAAAAAGCTAACTAAAATACTGGCCCTCTGATTAGTCCCTCTTTCCCTTAATAACAGAAATACATGTTAAATTGTCATATGTCACTCATCCCATCATTTTACTGGATATTCTCTCTCATTTTGCATTTTAGTCACACATTCTTTTGAAAAAAATATCAGTATCATAGCAATAAATTTTTTTTTGTATATTTTAGGGTCTCAGTGAAGTACTTTACCTGAGATGCAATAACTACTATATATTACTTTAAAGACAGCATTGCAATATCAGTCTTTCTTCTCCACTATGTTCCAATCTCCTCTTGCTCTCCTCCTTTCTTTCTCCTTTTCCCCACCCCCGCTTTCATCACTTCCTCTACCTTCTACCATTTACCATCATTTCTAACACTCTTTCCCTCCCATTCTCCTTCCTCCTATCCCTCTTCTGTTCTCTTTCTTTCCCCAGATTTATTTTCACCTTTGCTTTCAGTTGCTTCCTGGCTCACTCTTTCTCTCTTCCCTTCCGCTTTTCTTCCTAAGGATTTCCTCCTTCTCCTAGTAATTTTTCCTCACATAATTTTTCCTTCTTAAAAATTTGATGCTCTTTGTGAACTGTTATTTTTAACATTTATTTAGTTTGTTGGCAGCTAATACATTTTTGTGGGTTACAGTATAATTTTTCATTACACGGATTCAGAACTTTTTGGATGCATTGCTTTGAAAATCATTAGAGAGTTTCATTGCAATCTTATGTATAGTATTCATTAAAAAACATCATATTGAGAGTATTCATTTTTAACTGACTTAAATTTGTTTATCATCAAGCTGGTAATGGCTTTTCTCAGTAGGAATTTTAATCATTTGTACATGTTTTATATTTTGGGACATCTAAACTGAGATAATCATCCAGCAAATCCTATGATGGATTCTCATTTTAGGATTTTGTTTCTACTCTAAAGAGGAATATACCTGACAGAAGCCAATTCTACTGGTGGCTGGGGTTTCAGTTCAGCTTGCATGTTGTATATGAGCCTGTCAGATACTTAGTTGTTGAGAATATTATGGGGACTATTATTCCCACATCGATCAAAAGATTTATTTATCATGTTGTAGTCTTAGCTCTCTTTGTTGGATGGGGTTGTTCTCACTACTTAGAACAGTTATTTTTAACATGGTGATTCTGTAGACATCACTCAACAAAACCATGATTGGTGAGTTTGCAATTGGTTTTTTAATGACTCACTAGAAATTATCCATTGAATTTTCTGATTTAGAATATGTAGACTTCAGAATTTTAGTCTCTGATTTTAGCCACAGACATTTTATATGTGTTCCATTTCTTTAATGGAAAAAGAAAAACATTTTAAAAAGTTACCATTCATCCCTGATTGCCTGTTTTGTAAAATTTGCAAGCCATAGTGTACACTTAATTTTTTTATAAAATTCTCAAAAATAAAATGCGACCATTATAAATATTCCATTTGATGAATTTTGGAAATATACATAGACTTGAAATCACCATTAAAGTGAAGATATAGAAGTTTTTGTCTTCTCACAATATTCACTTGTGCCCTTTACAATCAGTCCTCCATAACCACTGCCCTAGGTAACCTCTGACTTGATTTCTGTTACATGGATTAACACTGCCACTCTAGAATTACACATTAATGCAGTGTTGTACTATATTCATTCCTGTGGTGCTTTGTATCAATATAAATTATTTATTGTTTTTTGTTTATGAATATTATTCCACTGAATAAATATAGATCATTGACTCATCTCTGGATGAAAATCTGTGTTCTTTATGCTTTAGATTAATAAAACTAAAGCTGCTGAAGGCATTTGTGTAGAAGTTCTTACATGGGTATATATGTAGATTTTTCTTGTGTAAATGCTGAAGAATAGAATGAGTGATTCATATAATAAGGTTTGGTATAACTTCATAAGCAACTAATGAATTATTTCCAAAATGACTGTACCACTTTACATTCCCACCAACAATGCATAAAGGTACTGGAATTTCAATACACTCTTGAAATTTACAGTAATATTTTGTAATTTTAATTCACATTTCTCTGATGATTGATATTATTGGGCTGATTTTCATGTTCTAATAATTCATTTGAATTTCTTTTTGAAGTATCTGCTAAATAATTCGCCCATTTATATTGAGTTGCTCTTATTATTATTGTATGGCATTATTATGCATCAAAACTTAAAAATTCCTTATATATTTTGAGTAGAAGTTTTTTTCTGATGTATGTGTTGCAAACATTTTCTCATTTTCTTCCTTCCTTTCTTCTTTCTTTTTTTTTTTTTAATTTCTGAATGATGGCTTTTGAAGAATGGACAATTTGAATTTTGGTGAAGTTCTATTTGTGATTTCTTTCTTTTAGAGCTTGTGCTCTTTCCCTGTCTCTAAGATATCTTTCCCTATCACAGGATGATTATTTTCTGCCTTATTTTGGAAGTCTATAGTTTTAGGTTTTAAGCTCAGGTATATGAACTTGTGCCAGTCAACTTTTGATTAGTGACAAAATACCTGAGATAATCAACTTAAAGGGATGAAAGGTTTATTTTAGCTCATGTTTTTAGAGGTTTTAGTCCTTGATTCCTTGACCTTTTCCTTTGGGCTTGTGGCAGCATAGTACATCACAACAGGAGCAAGTGGTAGAAGAGACCTATTCACCCCATGTCAGCTGAGAAGCAAAGAGAGGGAAGAAGGGCCTGGGGGATCTAATATTTACTTAAAGGGACACTGTCAAGGACCTTACTTATTCCCATTAGGCCCCTGCTCTTTTTTTTTTTTTTTTTTAAAGAGAGTGAGAGAGTAGAGAGAGTGAGAGAGAGAGAGAATTTTTAATATTTATCTTTTAGTTCTCGGCGGACACAACATCTTTGTTGGTATGTGGTGCTGAGGATCGAACCCGGGCCGCACGCATGCCAGGCCAGCGCGCTACCGCTTGAGCCACATCCCCAGCCCTAAGCCCCTGCTCTTGAGGGTTCCCCCACTTCCCAGTAGTACCACAGTCTTACAACCAAACCTTTAACACATGGGCCTTAGGGGACATTCCAGCTTCAAACTTGACCAGCAAATTTTTGTTTGTCATTTGAGGTACAGGTTGAAGTTCACATTTTTCTCTAAAGGTATTCGGTTGTTTTAACATAATTTGGTACAAAACCATCTAATCCTAATTGAATAACTGTGGTACCTTTATTGAAAGTCAATTGATCTGTTTAGGACTAGTTCTATACTTTAATCTGTTAATCTCTATGTCATCCTCACGATGATACTACATACCATTTGCTTGATGACTATAGCTATGTAATAAGTCAGGGGTGTAAGTCTTCCAATTTTGTGCTTTTTAAAAAAAGTGTTTTCTCTTTTGTGCCATTTGTATTTACATAAAAATTTCAGATTTTTTTTTTCAATTAAAAAGAAATCCTGCTGGGTTTTGACTAGTATTTCACCAAAAATATAAATTAGCATGGGATAAACTGATAATAATACAGAATGTGCCAACTATGAACCTGGCATATCTACTCATGAATTTTTCTTTGATTACTCTCTGCAATTTTTGAGTTTTCTGTCCAAAGGTCCTCCACAAATTTCACTAATTATAAGTGTTCCATTTCATCTATGTGGTTCTATTATAAGTTGTGTGATTTTATAACTCATTTTGTAATTATTGATCATTTTTTAATTATTGATTGTTTATATGCAAAAATAATAATTATCATATTTTGCCTTATGTCTGGTGATCTTGCTTCTTATGTAGATCTGAAATTTCTTATAGATTCTATAGGATTTTTCAGTTTAGATCAACATGTTTTCTGAGGGTAAACATGAACTCCTTTTCAATATTTGTCTTTTATTCTTATTCACTGTTTTCCCACTGGTTAGATATACAGTAGAGTGTTAAAAAGAAATGAGGCACATGAATGTCTTGCCTTGTTCCTAAAAAGGGGATATACTTTTGATGCTCTTAACTACAATATTTCTGTTTTCCGTTCTGTTTCTTTTCCTTTATTCCCTTCCTTCCTTGTGTCATTTTCCAGATATCCCGGGAGCCATAAGTTCTGACCTTTAACTCCTTAGATAAATAAAACTGCTGCTTCTTACAGACAAATGTGAATACTCTCTGGTGTAATTCTCCCCCCCCCCAACTTTGGGGGGTTTATTCTTCCAGTTTTTACCTGCTTTCAAAGACCAGTAACTTCACAAGCACATGTTTCTCGTCAGTCTCAATTTTCATAGATTCTGTGCTTGTGAATTACCCTATGTGTTAAAATTTATGATCCCAAAGTCAATACTTGGTGACTTCTCAGTCATTAGTGAAAATGTACAGAGTGCTGAGAAATTTGACCTAACAATGCTCATGTTCCCAGCTGAGGTAGAAGTAGCCTATACTTTTTCTTCTAACTTCAGCTCTCATTGAGAGATGAGAAGCAGTAGGGTGGACAGTACAGAAATTTTCAGGAAGCTCCAGCTTTAGGATCAATTGAGTGATACTTGAATCTTGACTCTGGCACCTGATAGTATCTATTGTCCTAAAAAAGTCACTTAATTTTTCTAATTTTCTCTTTAAAAATAAAGAAAATGGTATCTACTTGAAGGAGTTATTTTTAGGATTTAACCAATATGAAATACAAGTTTTAAAATTAAGAAAAAAATTCTTTATATACTTTTCTTCCTTAACTGAATACCAGTTAAGGAACTGTGGGCCATTGAATGTTATTGGGCAATAAAATGTTGAACTGCTTATAAAATTTAAAAAAAGAAAGAAAAGAAATATATGTCCCCCCCACACACATATATTAGACATATATACAAACACATGTATTAAACACATTTATATATTTACATATTTCTATAGGCACAATGATTAATATTTATTAATGTTCACAGTGACTTTATAAAACATTAATACTGGGGGTATTTAGAATTGACCATATATCTAAAATTCACACTGGTTATTGATAGGTTTAAGATTATATAAATCTTACATTGTCAAAAGAGAAAATTTTCTGCTGTTTCTTATTTTTTAACATGTCCTGACACTAGCACATTATATTTTCCTGTGTGTTTGTGGTCTGTATATAATTGCATCATTACATTTAACTAAGTGATTTGAAAATATATTATTTTAGCTTAGATAAAAATAAGCTATTGGGTTTCATAGAAAAAGAAGAGGAGGTAGGACAAAAGGAGATAATTATGGTCTAGGCAATAAAGGCAGATGTAGGAATAATGCAAAAGGAAATTATCATAGAATATTGCAAATTTATTTGAGAAACAGTGATACAATTTGGATCTGAAATGTTATCCAAAGACCTATGTGTTAATTGTTTATTTCCAGTTTGGTTATTTGGGGAGTTGGTAGAAACTTTAAAAGGTGGGTTCTAGTGAAAGGTATTAGATCATTAGTGGCATGATCTTAAAAGAGATTTGGTTGTCCCACTTTCTTCCCATCTCTGTGATTCCTGGCCATGAGGTGAACAGTCTTCCTCTGCCATCATACGCTCCTACCATGGTATACTGCCTTGCCACAAGTCTAAAAGCAATGGAACCAAATGACCAGGGCACTAAAACATCTGAAACTGGGAACCAAAATAAATATTTTACCTTTATAGGCTGATTTTCTTAGATATTTCTTACAGTGATAGAAACCTAACACATAAGACTAAAATGTAAGGATTAATAGGATCATTTGAAATGTAATCTGATGGTATGGATTTTAAGGGACTAAGCAACTAAAGAAGAAAAAGGAAAACCTAACCACAATGAGAAGATAAATATGTAATGAATAAATATTTATTGAGTAAGGAAAAGAATAAATGTGTAAGTAAATAAAAAATTCAGAAATAATCAAAGACACATTACTAGAAGAAAGAATATTTGGCACTTTTCCTTTATATAATTGACATTATAAGGTGAACATAATGTCAGTTCAATCTTTATCAAGTCAGGGAAAAATGTGTGTCTTGGTACACAATCATTATGGAATGATATTCTATATGGTAAAACTAAGCAAAACCATAAATATCATCTTATACTTTCATTTTAGCCTGATAAGTAATGTTTCCATTTCAGAAGTGAATCTTATATATTTTATCCATATGAAATCTCTTGATTTCTCAATAGGAATTTGTCAAATTTTCACTAGGAATCTGAGATAAGCCTGATTTTTTTTACATTGACTTTTCCATTAAATTGCTTATAAATATGTTAACTCTTTGGGGGCTTTTAATTTATGTAAAGAAAACTATTTTTTTTTTTTTTAAATTTTGTGCTTCATCCTTTCTTCAAAGGGATAAAGGTGAAGTGTTTCAATTATTTCAGGGGCAACTCAACCATAAATTAGAAAGAAATGTCTCAGGTACACCTATCTTTATTTCCACCAGACAACATTCTTCCTTGTAAAACTTATTGAATCTCTAGAAATAAGACCAACCACTACCTATGTAGGAAGATAAAAACAAAAAAAGTCTCTTTTAAAACAGAACTCTGTAATCTTTGTGAAATGTCATTGTAAGGAATGGTATAGGTTTCATAAAATGTGAGAGCTTCAGGAGAAAAACTATATTAAGGGGAAAATTAGAACTCAATAGGTTATTTCTTTTTGTGTTTGTACATACATTTAAAAAGGAAAGAAAATAATAGGCCTTCTAATGTATGAAGAGCAACTTGCAGAGGTAGCAAAATGATATACTTTATCTAGTGTTTTTATTTTTTAAAATATCACCATTTACTCTCCAGCATAGTTAGGTCATTTATGGTGCTCTTTTGTGCTGATTACATTATTTTTTTTTAAAGATGACTGATGATTATAGCACTAATTGAAGTACCGAGAATTGGTTTATTACCGGGGTTTTGGAATGATTTAATGGGAACAATTCCTATTAAGTACAAAGAACAAAAATGCTTCTGCAAGACAGTGAAAATTTGAGGTGCTAATAAATCTGAGATTGCATTGCTGGAGGCCAAACTTTTTTGCTAACAACTTTGTACTATTTGGCTTAGAGTTCTGCATTTGCTCTACTGCAGGTTCAAAAATGTGTTTTCTGTAGCATTTCTGATAGAATGTTCTGAACTTATAAAGGGGAAATTGTCAAAATGGGAGAAAAATGAAGAATAATAGAATTGTAAGTTGTTAGAGCCTAAAGTACTTTTAAAGGTCATTGAGCTTCTTTCGCTCATTTCACACTTGAAGAAACAGCCTTTGCAAGTGGAGAAAGTAGACTGGATCATCCAGAGTCATGGGCCAAAACTTAGTATCCATGATCTTCATCATTAATCCAGCCTGCATTCTCTAACAAGGTCTTTCAATGAAAGAATGACAATACCAAAATCAACTCAAATAAAAAAGACACTGATGAGATCAAGGATGGTATTAGAAGTATTGCCCCCCCCCCCCAATTCCTGAAAAAGAAATTTGGAAAAGGTGGTTCTCTTCTTTGCTGTGAATTACAAATCCTCTGAGATTTTCCTTTTGTCCTTTCTTTAGTTTACTATATTTCTTAGATTCTTCAATTACTAGAAACCCCTATGTAAAAATCAGGGTTAGAACCAGAATGTAATTACATGTAAAATAATATGGATAATCATGAATTGTAAAAATTATGATTCCAATTCAAATTTTCCTCTTTGATTTTTCTACCTTGACTTTCAGTTTCTGATGTAGAACTTATTTATCTTTAAAGTTCCATAAATCTGTGTAGTACATTACTAATTTAATCTCTCTGCTGCTATCATTCCTAGTTCTGCACTACACGTTGTCACCTATCCTTAAGGTTACATTCCAATTTATTTTCTTATAGTTTGTTTTTCTAATTTTTTTAAATTTATAAACATACTTGTTATCAGCTGGAAGCTCTTTCAGTTCTTGTGTTCTCAAAAGAAACATGTTAAATATTTTAGTCAAGAGATTAAGATAGAAAAATATAAGAAGACTATTTAGTGAAATTGGGGTACACTCAGGTGCCTGGAGCAGGCTACCCCAAGACGGGAGGTTCACGGTTTCCCATGTGTCAAGTTTTTGTATTTGGTCTGAGAATCTCCCTCTTCACATATTATGTATTTGGGGAGTGACTGTGCTTTCCTGACATGGCCTTAGTGTGTCTGCAAGAGTTACTCCATGTGTGAAATTTTTAGACAATATCCATTTTCTCTAGGTTGAAAAGGCACTGTGTGACTACAAGAAGGCAGTCCCTGGACAATATAATAACCAACTGGTCACTCCCCAGGGCAGAGTCTTAATTTTTCTTCCCTACCTCCCTTGTTCATGTATATCTATTTACCTATTCTAGCATATTCATAAATACATATATTTTTATGTATTAATTAGTCATATTTTAAATAAATATTTGCCAATATTTTTGAGCAATGCATATAATAGCCATCAAAAATGTGAATTCCTTAAGTATGCAAGTTTTAAAAAATTTTGTCTTTGTATTCCAACTATCCAAATTGACTGATAAACAGAAAAGTATTCACTAGGTGTCTAGATGTCTGCGTATATTTGTATATTAGAGTTCTCCAGAGAAATGGTTATTTTGCATTTGTACATATACATATAGATATAAACACACAGAAAGAGAGAGGAAAGAGGACACAAGGATTTATTATGAGAAGTTGTTTTACATGGTTGTGGTCTCAGGAAAGTACAAGTACAAGTGTAAAGGCTTAAGAATCAGGAGAGCTATTGACCTTAATTCCAGACCAGGCCAAGAACCAGAGGATGAAATAAAATGTTCTAGCTCAAATAATTAAGGAGGAATAAAGAGGTGAATTCTCCCTTCCTTAGTCTTTTGTTTTAACCAGGTCCTCCATAATAGGGCAATCTCCTGCATTGAGTTCATTGATTCAAAGAATAATCTCATCAGGAAGCACTCACAGACGAACCCACAAATATGTTTAATATGAACATTCAATAGCCACTCATACTGACCCATAAAAATTAACCATTACCATGTGCACATAGTTTCCACACTATTTTTTATATTTGAATAAATTCAAAAATAAAGGTTAATCGACTCCTACATAAACTACAGATTTTTATATTTGGTGTTACTTTCAAAAATGAGAAATAGCATTACTCTTTTATAAATAACATAACTAGATTTCATGATCTTTAATGTACTCATTTTTTCTCTAGTGATGAAAATATCCTCCCTCTATGTCTTGATTCGTATTAGAATAATTGGATTCCTTTTCTTGTTTCTCTGAAGGGAGATAATATTAAATTCATTATTCACTTAGATTTTATATTTGTAATTTACAACATGCTTTGTTTTCCATATACTTGCTATTCTGAGGAGGGAAATACCACAATGGACACACATGCATATAAATATACACATTCATACACACAGGTGCATTCATCCAGACAACTGAGTATTTTGTAAGGGGTTTAATTTAATTAAGTAGAGGAAAGTTAATAAAAGTTATGTGCCCTAATATTTAGTTGTTTTGTTTTAATGTTCTGTATTTCATCCTGAACAGGGAAATAAAATACAGCCATATACAGCCATATATATATATATATATATATATATATATATATATATATAATATATGTATATTTTAAGTTAATTTTAAGATATATATATATATATATATAAATACAGCCATATACAGCCATATATATATATTTCATATATATAAGTATATTTTAAGTTACTTTTTAAGATTATATATATATCTTTAAAAGTAACTTAAAATATACCCTCAAAATCACATTAAAAATGGAAAGATAATAGTTGTGGAGAAAAAAAATTAATTACTAAGTAAATGACAAAAATAGTTCATCTTCTAAAATCTGATTAGATAATGGTAGATAAATTGATGACTCAAATCAATGAAGTATGGACTTAAAATCATAAATTGCTGTTTTTTCCAATATAATTCAATACAAAAAATTACAGCATGTAAGTGAGGTCAGTAATCTTGAGTTATTCAGTTACAAATGTATGTACATAAGAATTGTACATCCTGAGTTCATGCCTCACACAGATGGATTTTGTTCATATATTTCTACCAATGCAGCAGGGATCCGTATGATACAAATAGCACAATGAGGAAAACATGAAATGTTTGTGATACTAGATAATTGAGAATACTAATAACCTCAACAATCTGTATCATAAAAAACTTAGTATGTCACTACAGTGTTAATAACTTATAGCCAACATTTCACTTGATCCCATTCTATGAAATTGATGTAATTACTAACAAGATTTTGCAAAGATAAAATGCTTAGAGAATTCAAATAACTGGCCCCAATTCCACCACTTGAAGCAGTAGGCACATCAGAATCTCCACCTACAGTTGTGTATAGATTGTATGTCCAGTGCCAAAAAGGACACAATTTGTACCAGTATATGGAATGCCATAAGGCATGAGAATTGATAACCCTCGGTACAGAGAAAATGAACTCCCCTAGGCAATAGGATTTGTGTTTTTTGTGAAACAAAGACTTAGAGTCAGATTTTGAAAACTTGGAATTTTAGCTTACTTGAAAGCAATAGAAATTTTAAAAAGGCAAACATAGTAGAAAGATTGGGAAAAAGTAAAACTTCTGTAGGTAAAAAAAAATCTTTTGTTCTCAATTTTGAAGTTGCATTTTTAATTATTTCCCTTTGTATTCATAATTTCTGGGTAAATACCACTTAATACTTTCATAAGATCCTATGTGTTTTTTTCAGTCATAAGGTATATCCTATAAATGTGTGCACGTGTATGTGCGAATGCACACCTGTCTTCTTCAATTGACTATAGTTCTATGAGGCCATGAGCCATTCAGACTTTATGCTCAGAGCCTAAATAAGTTTTTGAAGCACTAAAGGCAAGGACGTATTAAAGACCATGGATAAATATTTCTGGAGTTTAATTAAATTGAAGTATATTGATATGGTGAACAAATAGAGAAAGTACCTTACATAGTAATAATATGGATTTTATATTTTATCACATCCTCTTTTCTTTTTTGGCTTTTATTTGGTGAAAAGTGTTTTAAAGTAAACATTTGAGGAATAATTATTTTTAGTGTAAGACCTGGTAGTATTTCGAGACAAACTGCTGACTTTATCACTCTGTTCATAAAATAGACTGTTCTGTTTTTGAAATGTCTGCCAGGTATGGGGAAAACAACTAAAATGAAATGATATATTGGTTTAAGCTTCACCTAGGAGAGAACATCTAGTTGGGAAAATGTGGGTTAATATCTAAATTTCACAAAATTTTAAAATTAAACTAAACTATGAAATATGTTTAAGACCATAGTGAAATTGAAAACAGTAAATTGGAAAATAGCAAAGAAGGAGAAAGAAAATTGATACAGTTGTAATAGCAGGCTTACTAAACAAGAGAAAATTAGAATTTAAATTCTTGATCTGGGACCAGTAAGAAAATGCTAGTTGATCTGTGAAGGAAAAAATTTGAAAATCTAGAACTATAAGAATCATGCAAATTTGAAGTACATCAAATTCCTGGTCCCCAGAAATCCCCATGGTGGATTGGAGGGCATAGCTTTATGGTCAGGAGATGTTCTCTGCTCAGTAACATCAATAACAGCGGAGGTTCTGGTAGAGAAACCATACCACAAATAACAGAATTATGTCAATGTACTGGAAAATAGAATCTCCAAGTTCTTCCTTAGTTTGGTTGTAGAATTTTGGCAAACAGATTTATGTTTTCCATTAAGGAAATTATTGTTTTTTGGGAAACTGAATCATCCTAGAGGTTTACTAATAGTGATCTTGGGACTCCCTGATAAAGAAGACATGCCCCCATCTGATCATCTTCCAGTGAGGTCTCCTACCTGATAATGTTCTACCCCCAGACTAAAATAATTGCTTTTTAAGGGTTTCATTCTTTGATATGAATGGTTATGCAGAAATCACCAGATATTTGAGATCGGTACCTTTCCTACTACTGTAGACTAACAAGGCATAGATCCTGCGTGGAAGGACAAGATGCTGATCTTTCCCAATTTCTTGCTCCTTAGGTCATGAGACCTGATTCCAGAAAATGAGATGTGAGATGAATTTTTTAGTCAAGCTTTCTTGAATTTTTTTAATATATTGAGTCAGCTAGTTATATCTTTATCCTCAACACCAATTCTGATTTCTTATTCTAAGGTATATTGCAGATACAACCCCTTGGAGATAGCAGCCCTCTTGATACCTGAAGAAACAAAGTCATGCCTTAATGATGTGAAGCAGCAAGGTAAGAAATCTGGATCTTATGGCATCCTTGAGCAATAGCACTAGCCCTGTACTGTTCTTTAGAAATTCAAGTAAATTTCTAAGAGATCCTGCCATAATTGGTAAAGTATGATTATTATTGTGGTTTACTACTTAAGCTGGATGCTACACAAAGTAATACAGCTCAGAGAAATCCTGGAAGATTCTGGAAGAAGAAAATCTTTCAAAGTGAATTAAAATGCTCAGCAAAATAAGTAGAGATGCTCTCATGAAATAACAAGAGGAGGTATGAAATTGCATATGAAAATACAAGGAAGTATTCTTGGCAGTTAAATTTGATGGCAGAAATTTAAATTTTCTAATGTTAAGTGCTGAAAGATGCAAAATTATCTTAGAGAGAGGGAGAGAGGGAGAGAGGGAGAGAGGGAGAGAGGGAGAGAGGAGAGAGGAGAGAGGAGAGAGGAGAGAGAGAGAGAGAGAGAGAGAGAGAGAATGAGAATGAATATGAATGAGAGAATTAAAATATATCTATATACCTGTATCTAGAAAACTAGAATAACAACTTGAAAGGGCAATCTATTAGTTAGGATAAGTCTAGGCTGCTAAAACAAAGAAGTTGTATTAAGCAGAAAGTTCCACATGCAGTGGTGCATGGCTGTGATCCCAGAAATTTGGGAGTTTGAGGCAGGAGGATTGCAAGTTCAAGGCCAACCTCAGCAACTCAAGAAGGCCCTAAGTAACTTAGCAAGAATATTTCAAAATAAAATTAAGAAGTGCTGGGACGGTAACTTAGTTGTAGATTGTCCCTGGGTTCAATCCCCAGTCCCAATGAATAAATAAATATAAAAATCAGAAAGGAACTTGTTTCTCTGTCTCAAGAAATAATCCTGGGTAAGCATGTTAGGTTGGCTAGAGGCTTTGTTCTGTTAGATTTTTGGGGACCCAAAGAGTATTATCTTTACTATCTCAAGAAAATTTTTCTTAGAATACGATATATTTCCAAAACATTTTAAATCAAATTTCTTTCATAACTTTTTTATTTAGCAAGCATTTGTCATGTGCCTGACATCACACTAAGAGCTTCACATGCATTCTCTCATTTTAACAGTAAAGAGGATTTCTCTGAAGCATATTTAAGTTCACTGATTGATTGCTAACACTCCACTTCTTCTGCCAAATGGGATGTTCACATTTATTGCTTGGTGGTATGGGTAATACTCCTTGAACTGGGTGTTAGGCTACTTGAGTGCCAGGAGTTACAGCTTAGACTTTCATTTAATAGCTATATGACCTCGATCAAGTCTTTAATATCCCTTTGCTATGCTTTTCTCACTGCAAAATGAAAATTTTACATCAAAAGATCTCCAAGGTTTTTTATAGGTCTAACGTTCTGCATAAAGAAGTTTGCATCCTTATAAATATTTTATTTGTGATTGAGTTCATCATTACCTTATATATGTGTGTGTGTGTGTGTGTGTGTATACACACATATATATACAAATCAAAACATCACATTGTACTTCATAAATATGTACAAGAATTATATGTTAAACAGGCTCTTGAGTTTCTTGAGGCCTAATTTACCTTACTCAAGCAGCTTTTTCAAGGATATGTGCCATTAAATAAGGAATTAACAAAGAGAGAGAAATATATGAGCATAGAAATGAGAGTGCCAACATAGGAGACATACAAATGCAATTCTTAAGCTAATAGTAAAATCAACCCAATATCACAGGTTTTTATTAGTTCTAAAAAGGAATTAGTCCAGATTGATTAAAAAAGTATTGTTATTAGGAGAGATTAATTATAAAATGAGAAACTATAAGTTACCTGATGTGTTTATTTGTATTGAGGTATATTTTATATCTTGACCATGGGGTCAAAATTAGAGATGTGTACATTGAAAACTTAGTACAGGAGAACAGTAAGCCTATCTTAACTTCAGCAAATATGAAAGATTATAAAATTGAAGAAGCAAAAATAGTGCACGGTGTTGGTTGAAATTTCTGAGAAGGCCCAATAAATACCCCTGTGTTCCATAGCTGAGTTCAAAACAAATAAGTGAAAGATCAAAGAATTCATGAGACAGAATCCAAATAATCACCAGACTCTGAGACAAGTGACTTCACACTTCTAGATGTCACTTGACTTCCTCTCAAATACAGAAATGCAGTTGGTAAAATCCCAAACACCTCATCAATAAAAACAACAGAACTGCAGTAATAATAAAACACAACTCTTAGTTGAATGTTTGATAAAATATGTAATAGGTAAAGTATGCAATAACAATGCCAAAAGAGTATATGAGAACTACAATAAAAATCCTATTTACCATAACTGAAAGCACATAATACTTGAAATAACCCAGACAAAATAAATCCAAAATTTCCACAGTAAAATCTACAAACTTTGGCCAAGTAAAATTTTAATGGGATTCTATAATATATATTTTAGAGGGAAAGATTATTGCTAAAATAATGATAGATTCTTGGTTCAGTGATTTATTTAATGTAGTTTAAATTAAAATCCATTTGAAATTTTGGAGGCCTACCAGATGTATACTAACATTATTTTTTGAAAAAAAATATTATAGACAAAAATACTCCTCTAAGTAATAAAAAATTTTGTGAAGTGGAATGTTTCATCCTCACTAAATATTAAAATATAATACAAAGTAAAATTAAAATAACATGTCACTAAAGGAAAAATAAATGATTATTTGTGTTTAAGGACATTCTTCCGTGTTATTTTGCAATAGCAAAATAGGAAAAAAGAAAAACCAGAAACTGCCTAGTCATCTAAAATTAAAGATTATAAATACTAAGTTCATCACATACATATGAAAGAATAGTCTTCATTCTTTAAAAATATTGATTTTGGAAGAATATGATGGAATATCTTATTGAAGAGTTGTCCATGTAAAATGTAATAAAAGTATGTGTATCTAGATAAAAGAGATCACATAATTTTTACTTAATTCTTAAATGTACACAATTTTATCAAATGGCATCATGTGCATGGGAATCATTAATTCTCTGGCATAGTAATCTCTGAAAATCTGTAGAATTTGAAGAATAATTTTTTACTCTTGCTCTGAATGCATTTCACAATAGATATTTGTATATCCATCTATGCACTGATTCTTTTAAATCTCCATTACTTTTAGTCTTGGTCACACACATATTGAATATATGTGGCTGGAGAAAACTGCACTTTAACTTTCACTCGTTTTACCTCATGGTTATGAAATTTTGTATGCTGTTTATTTATATTTGTACAATAATGAATTTTGAAGTAATATAATAATTGGGGCTTACTCTTAGCACATAAAATAGTATGCAATAAATATGCAATATAAATATAACATTTTTAAAAGAATATGTAATAAATCTATCAAAAGGCAATTTTAAAACTTCATGAGTTATTTATGACCTCCTTAAAACTCCACATTTTGACTCTTAGATTCATTACAATTTTGTAACATAACTATATTTTTAAATTAAATCCTAGTAAGCACACACACACACACACACACACATATTTGTATTTTATACGCACACACACACACACACACACCATATATATATATATATATACACACACATACATTTAATTATTTTAACAATAAATCCTGGTGTGTGTGTGTGTGTGTGTGTGTGTGTGTGTGTGTGTGTTCCAATTAATTACTTTAATTGAAAAATCATATTTTACTTCTTTGGTGTGGCAACTTTAGAACAGCATACATACTGGCCTTAAGTTTTGTTTTATTGTCTTAATTTTGAACAGGACATTATTGTAAAGCTTCCTTAGGGATGAGTAAGAAAGTAGGATAATTTATAGCATTCTTTAAATGTGAGTTCTTGAGGAGTGATCTCCAGATCAGCATCAAGTGCATTATATGGCTACTTATTGAAAATTCCTGACCTACCACTCAGAGGTGGGTCAGCAACTCTGAGGGTGGATGCCAGGAACTTGGGTCTTAACAAATTTTTCATGTTATTTTCAGGTACTCTAAAACTTAAGAAGCACATATTCAGAGTATACCTTTGCCAGTTTTGCTCAAATTCTGAAACAAACAACAATATCACAAAATATGTTAGTGTCAGTGGAAGATGGGAATATTGTTACATTTATTTTAGCAAGATAAAAATTTTACAATCAATGAATGGAGAAAAGGACCTTCTTTATAATTGTAAGTTCATTATTCTTCTGTGATAAATGTGAAAGCTATCGCAACATCTATAGCAAGTTCCAGTTATTAATAGATTGCATTTTATATAGAGGTGGATGAGAAAAAACTTTTGAGAGTGATAAATACATTCGTTAATTTCACAGTGTGGATCACTTCAAGGCTAGCTGTACTTGTGGAAAAACTGACCAAAAGGTATACTTTAATCAGCACATCTTCTTTCTGTTAGTTATACCTCAGTAAAGCTATTTTTAAATGACAGGGCAGGGTGAGAACTATTGAACTAGACAGCAGAATGAATAAATATAAAAATTCAAATATTTATAATGTAGTTTTAAAAAATCATGTTCCAGTTATTATGATTGACCATGTAATTCAACTCTCATGCTTGCATTTGTTTTTATGATAGTATTTGTTTCAAGATAAGGTGAAAGGATATTATTGAGTACTATTTTTAGTAATTTAAATAGAGAAAAGCTATGGGAAGATTGTGACACCCCAAGGCAAATAAGAACCTGTGCTACAAGCTTTTGGTTCTTCATTTACTATACAAACATGCCTTGGACTCTGACAGTTTATTAGTTGTAAAGATACCAATCAAATAATGAAAACTCTTTTGCTTTTGATTTCAGTAATTACTGGTTTAAGTATCAGTTGAAGACAGAATTCAATAATGGTACAATAAGGAATAAATCTCCAAGTGAACAAAAACATTTACAGGATTATTAAATGAAACATCATTAAAATTTCTATTGAAGATGGTTTTCATTAATGTGATTTCTGATCATAGGAAACCAGTAAACTAACCCTTGAGATTTTTTTTTACCTTTTGTCTAACATTGCTTATCCATAAAATTATTTATATTAGAATTATTGAAGAATATGTGTAGAAAGAAATTAACTACAAATCTAGCCTGAGGCCACATGTTTCTCTTGTGACATATAATAGTGGTGATTTTGACAAATAAATCTTTTTTCGTTTTAAATTAATAATCTTTAGGTGGATTTCATGGCCTTGAAGCTATTTGTAGGTGTATTTTGATTTTATATATAATAAAGAATCTTAAATCTTTAGGAAATTTTATTTAGATGCAAAAATTATACCTAAGGTGTCAGTCACACTAGTAGACCATATTAAGATTTCAATGGCAGTACAAAAACTTGACAAAGTTTTAAAGAGTAGTAAATTTTAAATTTTGTGCCATTACAACCTTTAATATAGATAATAACTCTTTCTGGTAATAACTCTTTTTGTACATTCCAAAGCAGAAATGAATCAGATATTTAAAAATATTTAAGTAATAACTTATACCAATAAAAATAACACTATCTCAGTACCTTCAAAAATAGTATGCTAACAGGAAAACGTATACCAAAAAAAGCACTTAATTAACCATAACTCTCTTCAATTTTTTTATACTGTTAATGTGTGTGTTTTAAAGCACACACATTACCAGAATCATGGTCTAATATATATGAAATAAAATTTTCCCAGTTGTTGTACAAGTCAATGGGTTCTGACAAAGATACAGAAACTTTTCATCACTCTGAAGTTTTTACCTTTCCTCTCTTCTGAGCCCGGCCCATCTATTAATTAAACACATGGATTCTTTCTAAAAAGTATATCTTGACTTGAATATTTCAATGAAGTATAACTCTAGCTAGCATCAAGTTAAATTCTCCAAGCATGAAAATAATGAGACTGTAAATTATAATAAGTTTAAACAAAACTTCAAAGTTCCATGTTCCTGGAAACACGAGCCATTCTTTGTTGTATGTTTTGAGTCTATTTGGGTATGTTTTGCAGGATAGGCCTTCTGCAAGGATTTCTCTAACTTTTCAGATTATAGTTATATTAAACAAGATTCCAAAATAGGTGCTAACAGAGGGGAGAATTGGAACTTGCATCTCTAAACCACAGTAAATTAAATTTCTGAATTTTTTTTGTATTTGATATAGTCACATTGTGTATGTTCTAAAGTATTTAGAAGAGTTTCTTTTATTCAATTAATTCACAAAAATGATAGCATGTATAATAACTGATCCTAATTATTTCACAGTCCTTCTTTCCCTATCTCCACACTCAATATGTATATTACAGACAATAATATTTAAGGGAGATGTTAGTAAATCACAGCATGCTAGAGGTAGGCTGAATAGGCACCCATTTCAATAAACTGGTTTTAAGGTAATATATACGCCTCTTTCTACCAGGATACTTCCTTTCTGAAGTGCTATCATCTGAACTTGTCAATGAATAAACTTGATGTTTCAAAGAGCTATAAATGAAAACTAAATGTCTTACTAGGGAAAGGTATCATTACTGTGCGTAGGTAGAGGAAAACAAATTAACAAAAAGAAACAAATTTCAAATAAATTTACCAAGCTTCATTGGGAGTCAAATGCAATGATTTAATAGTAACCTGAGGGAGGGGGAGAGCTTCAGAAAAACAACATTTGAGTTCTGAAAATCTCTCAAGACTAACTTTGCTCAGCAGGGGTAACAGAGCAACCTTGTGGATGACTTAGTCCTGGTTCTTATCTAGCCTGGCCACCTAATAATGGTGTACTTAGCCCTTGGGAGTCACTGATTTCCCTATATAAATTGGAGATAATCAAAGTTATCTCCTGGAATTACTGAGGCAATAAAATATAGAATAAGTATAAAACACCTATCATTACCCCTGGAACTCAATAAATATTCATCTTTCCTCTGGGCTAAACATTCTATGGATGACTTGCTGAGGGACGGATTGATCCAGCTGGTCAAATTGAAAATATTAATCTACACTTTGAATTCACTATTAATTTCAGAACACAGGGGGTGCTTAGACCTTGGGGATTCTCACAGAGTGGGCTGAATTTTGCAGTTTCTTAGTGACAAAAATCACACATATTCTAAAAAATTATCTAGCATACCCCTCTCCCTGTTAAATATATTTCCTGTATCTATGTAACTATTGAAAATAATTCTCTGAGCTGTTATTTTTTTAAAAATGAGATGTTGTTATTGTGTCAAAATCTTTGATTAAAAAAAGATATTCTTTGTGAAATAATATCGGCACATCACTGCTTTTACTTGTTAGAAATTGATCTGAAGTGAGATCCACACAATTCCTGAGTTTAGATACTGGCTTTGACTCTGTGTCTCATGTGTAGAAATATCAAGTTTTTTTCTGAAAATTCACATTAACCAGACTTTTAAACACCACATTGTGATTAAAAAGAATGCATACTATTATTAGAAAACCTTTGGACTTTGTAATGTGTTCATTTGCTTTAATAAAATTATCTTATAATTATTAATTGGAAAGTACTAATGTGAACATAGGAAAGGGATTATATTTCAGAAATGAGTGCTCAGTTTATTTTTGTTTCCTTCTAAAACCAGTATTCAAACAGATAAAGAATCCATGTCATGGAAAATATCACAAAGGCGTGACCCGCCATCATTAGTCAGTCAATGAGTAGTTCTAATTCAAGTAAAATGTCTTAGCTTAGAACTTTATTATAAGTAATAGTCACTTTGAAATAAGTATGCTTGTGCATAGATTTACCATTTTAATAATAGACAAAACATTTTATTACAAGGTGAGGTGCTGTGTTGTTCAGGAAGGAAAATATTCAAGCTGAAACCCTGAGTACCATGGCACTGGTCACCTTTGCCCTGGGCTCTGTGAGAAGCTCTGTCGGCACTGGTCCAGTAAAGAAGAGATCAAGCCAGCATCCTCAGAAATTCAAAGCTGATTTCTGTAGGAGCAAGTTTAATTGTAGTTTTACTTCTATTATTAGCAGATATTCCTAGGAATTCTCTGAGAAAGCAAGCAAGCTGAGGTTTGGTTACCAGATATGCATTTGTTCATCTAAGTTCCCTCTAAAATCGTTGCTGCTTTTACTTTTATTCAGTTGGGTTCATTTCTTGCTTATCCACTTCATGCCTTGTGCTTTCTGTTCTTGATGGCAAATTTGCATGCCCCAAACAGTCTTCACTGCTCATGAGATCACTTCAAATACTGACCTCTTTTTATTCCAAACCAAGATCCCTGATTGACACCAATAACATCCTGAGGTTTTAATACAGGGGCCTCAGACATCTGTGAGGTTCATATGCAAAGCCTTGAATGTCTGTATTACTAACAATAGCCTGAAATTAGCTGTAAAACGATTGGAATTCAGAGCTTCTACTACTAAGGACAGGGCAGATCTGCCTGCTGTGTGACACAGAAGGCATACAATTTATTTTTATTTTTTTTAATAAAAAAAATAAGTTTTATTTCTTGCCTTGTAAGCATAAAAAGAACACCACCAAACCAATGCATTGTATCACTTGCCAACCTGGGGCAAGTAAGAACAGATGGTAGACACAGCATGTAGGGTGGGTAAGTGGGTAAGGCTTCCTGAAATCTGTTTTGAGGAAACTGAAGGAAGTGAGTCTATATCTCTGCTCCATCATGGAATTGAACTCTGGGCTTTGGTTCCTTATCTGGGATCCTATTTTTGATATGTACTATCAAAATTCTATTGAGCACAGCTGACATGGAACTGTATGTTCAGATCCTCCTCTAGGAAAGTAACTTGCTGCCTACTTTCAGGGACTATTAGTTAGATGATGTTCTCTGATTTATTTTTGTAACATGGTTCCTGTTATAGTCACAGTTCCCAGTTTAGGAAGCAAACATGTGTATCTGTACATTATGTTTTAGAGGACACACACACACACACACACACACACACACACACACACATTTTGTAAGTATCTAAGTTCTCAAATTGCTCAGCACTTTCTAATAATGTGACCCCTGGTGATTAAGGCAGGATTGTACAGAGCTGTTTTCTAGGGTCTGGTTATTTACCTCTTTAACTGAAAATTTTCTTAAAGAAACTGTACAATGATAACTTCCATTAGAAAAACACTACCAATACTGTATGTTGTCAGATCAATCAAGATGATATAAAGCAAGAACTATATTTTATTTTTTTCTCATATAACTTCCTTTACGCAGAATGCTTCTGTTATAAGCTGACTACAAAAGTATTTGTCAAGACATAAAAGTGGAAGAAGAAATTTGATTTTAAAATGTTTTGATATTGATAGGAATCTACTTAAGCCCTAAAAATTCAGTTTTACTTTATAAATATACATGCATGTGTACACATACACCTACACTTATACATTCATTTAACATATGCGAAACATATTTTATGTACTCTGTGAGGTCTTTGAGTGTTTGTCTCACCTTTTGATATTGTGTTACTCTGTAATTCCTCAGGGTGACCCATAGCCACTAACAAAGGGGAGAGTCTACCAGGAGGCAATCATTGCTATGAAGCTCCTTGTTGGGCTAGCAAAACATTTCATCAGTCTAAACCACAGTGAGGGGACGGTCCCAGCCCCATCCTGCTTCCCTTCTCTTCAGCTTCACAGGTGTTACTTCCCAATAAATCATTTGCATTTCTATTTCCTCTCAGCACTTCCTTCCCTGAGATTCCAACTAGTTAAAATAAGTGAGAGTCATTATTTATGTCTAACTTTGCTCTGAAACTATGGGATGAAAAAAATTCTCATCCTATATTCAATTCACCCTAAACAAAACCAAAAACAGAAGCCATTATTTTTAGCGCAGAAATTATGAACGTGTCAGGTTTAATGTGGTCCTTGATGATACCTTCTGTTGTGTATGTACCCACTAGAGTCTATTGGCTAATTCTGGGTCTGCTAGCTCCTTGTGAAATATTCCAGAATAAGATGAACAGGAGAGAAAACATGTGCTTGAACCTATCTCCATAAATTATTCCCAATAAAAATTGTTCAAGGTTCAATTGTGTTAGCCTATAATGTATCCTTACAGGCTCAACATCCTGCACTTCTCAGGAATTTTTTGTGTATTATTTTTGTAATGTTTTGGAGTAAAGTGTTCTTTCAGATGATTCAAATCTATTTTATTTCTGTTTCTCTCACTAACCACTATATTTATGCCAATTTCCATATCCATATTGACAACTGTAATTGTTCTATGCCTTTTTATTGCTGTTAATCATTGCTATTATATTTTGAAATTATTGTTATGAGTCTTATTAATAAGTTGGCAGCCTAAATAGACAAATCTATCCACACATAAATTAGCCTCCAATTTGCAATGCAATGTAAATATTATAATAGACTACTAATCCTTATAATTTTAAAATTCATCAATATTTGACCATCAGGTGATTAATGCAATTTTGTTTGAAAAGCTTAGAAAAATATTCAAAGCCAAAAGATTTAATATTCAACATAAAATGATTACTGCTGCAAATGAGATATTAAATCATAATTTAATTGATCATAAAGGAAGTAATGGTCAGATGCATTGTACTTCACAATTGTAATTTAATTTAATTGTGTAGCATAAGTAAAATTAAGAAAAATTAAGGTATTACAATATACAATATTTATAATCAGTGCTTTTATTATGTAGCAAATTTCATTACCTCTTTGGTTAGGTAATTACATCATTAAGGTTAAATGTTAAATGTCATTTTAATATTGTACCAAGTGGCCAGTTTCAATTTCTCTGTTACATCATAGGAAAGATTTTGCCTGATAAAATTGTGTTTAAAAGGCTAAAATTATTTAGCAAGTTTCACTCATGGGAAGGATATTTGAAATTGCTCATTTATGTGAATGATGATTATAACCAAAAGACTGGAAATCTCACAGAAATGAAATAATGCAATGTTTATTATAGCACTTTTATCTTTCTCACATGTATATGTCACTTGGTACATATCACCTTATATTATCATTTCTTTCTTAACATACATTTCTGTCCTGAAAATCAAAGCAATGATTGGGGTAAAAAAAATATCATGGATCAAAACTACTCTAAGATACCATCTCACTCCAGTCAGACTGGCAACTATTGTGAAGACAAACAATGATAAGTGTTGGCGAGGATGTGGAAAAAAAGGTACACTCATACTTGCTGGTGGAACTGCAAAATGGTGCAGTCTGTATGGAAAGTAGTATGGAGATTCCTTGGAAAACTAGGAATGGAACCATCATTTGATTCAGCTATCCCTCTCCTCAGTCTATACCCAAAGGACTTAAAAACAGCATATTAGGGCTGGGGTTGTAGCTCAGCAGTAGAGCGCTTGCCTTGCAAGCATGAGGTACTGGTTCAAGCATGAGGTACTGGTTCAATCCTTAGCACCACATAAAAAAATAAACAAAGATAAAGATATTGTGTCTATCTACAACTTAAAAAAAATTTAAAAACATAGCATATTACAGGGACACAGCCACTCCAATGTTTATAGCAACACAATTTACAATAGCTAAACTGTGGAACCAACCTAGATGCCCTTCAGTAGATGAATGGATTAAAAAATGTGGCATATATACACAATAGAATATTACTCAGCAATAAATGAGAATAAAATCATGGTATTTGCAGGTAAATGGATACAGTTGGAGAAGATAATGCTAAGTGAAGTTAGCCAATCCCAAAAAAGCAAATGGTGAATGTTTTCTCTGATATAAGGTGACTGACTCATAGTGGGGTAGGGAGGGGGAGCATGGGAGGAATAGACGAACTCTAGATAGGGCAGAGGGGTGGGAGGGGAAGGGAGGGGGCAGGGGGTTAGCAAGGATGGTGGAATGTGATGGACATCATTATCTAAAGTACATGTATGAAGACAGGAATTTGTGTGAACATACTTTATATACAGCCAGAGATATGAAAAAAATGCGCTCTATATGTGTAATAAGAATTGGGATGCATTCTGCTGTCATGTATTTAAAAAATAAAAGCAATTTTAAAAAAGAAAATATAATGCACCAGGGCTTAATATAAAGTTCCCTGTTCTTAACAAAGAATGAAAATTTTTGGAGTTTATGATGGTTGTGATTATTTTGATTAGTTTTGTTATGCAAAAAATATTAATAAAGCCATGTGAACCTGGGTGATGCTTATGAGAACCGTAAAGAAATGGATTTTGTCCTCAATAGAACCATATAAATTGCAGCCAATATAAATGACTGAAAGTTTATTCATTTCAGTTTCTATTACAGTTTTTAAGTGACAGCGTATGTCCTTTCAATTCTTCAAATATTCTTTTGAGTATCTATTATGCACGGATGATTGTGTCAGTCTCAGGCAATTAAAAATGCACATGATCCATGGCTTCTGCCTCAAGTTGGTGACAACCAGTTCATAAATGGAAGTGGTGTGATGTAATAAATACTACCATTGATACATAGTGCAGACACTGCAGAACCAGTATGGGAAGTATGTAAATGCAGTTGTGAGGTTTCCAGTAAACATAGCCCAACAGGACAGTTTTTCAGTCAGTGGTCCTAGGAAATAAGAAGCCTACACTGATTAAAAAAAAAAAAAAGGATGTTAACTGAGGGAACTCAATTATGAAAAGGGGAATAAAAAAGGTGTCTAAAATATTTGTGGGTTTTTTTGAGATAAATTTAAAATTGGGTCACAGAATTGGGGGGTGGAATAGAATTAAGCATATTAAAAACCTACCATAGGAAAAATAGTATTTTAATTTTAGTAAAGATAAGGTTGTATAAAATGAAGAGTCTAAACAGAACACTGTTTACTGAGATTTCTGTGACAGATATGTAGCACCTCTTTTCTTCACCTGACTTTGTAAATCAAATAAGTAAAAGGTTAAATAATTCAACAGATGGAATCCAAATTATCACCAGACATTGAAATTTGGTGCTAACTTCATGTTAATTTTTGGTAGGGAATTCAAGAATTACATCCACTGACCCATCCATTTCCAAATAGCTTTGGGTAGAGCATGCCCCTACACCTTTTTTTTTTAAATTAAAATTTAAACAGTCATTTAATTTTTTTTCTTTTTTTCACAGATTCCAAAAGAACCTCCTCAATGACTTGTTCTGCTATGTAGAAATGTTTTCACTTAAAAAAAAATTGGTGGATTGTGTTAGAAAAAACAATCCTATAGCAGTATCCACAAGGAATGATATACATAGTCCATTTTGGTATGTGAAATAGAGACGAGGTACAGTGGTGTGGGGAATGGTGAGGATTTGTCCAAGGGAGGTATAAGGTTATTGAAAGAGGTTATTGAAAGAGGTTATTCAAAGAGGGGAAGCACATCAATAGTAAAGCTGTGAGCTTTGATGGTAGGAACAGCTAAATTCAAGTCTTGCCTTCAATATGGTAAAACTACTAACATTTGGGCAACAGCATTTTAGAAAGTTGAAAGGAAATATGAGGTGGATGGCAAAATTCACAGATTCTTGTGACTGGTGCTAAGCTGTAAAATCTGAAAAAGTGCAAAGAATTTTTTTCTTTTATTAGTGCATTATAATTACATATAACAGTAGAGATCATTTTGACAAAATTATACGTGCATGGAATTTGATTTACTCCTTTTCAGTTCCTGGTACCACCCCTTCCTATCTCCCCATCTTCTTCCTCTACTATACTGGTCTTTTTTTCACTTGTTAATTTGTTTATTTGTTTGGCATTTTATAGATATATGTAAAGTAATTCACTGTGGTATATTTATACATGAACACAGCTTGATTTTGTTAAATTCATTCTTTATTTCCACCTCTTTCCCATTCCCCTTCCCTCCCTCTTGATCATCTTCTACTCCATTGATCTTTCCCTAAAGAAAATGTGATATTATTATATATAATACCACATTTTCTTTATCCATTCTTACCAGACACTAGGAGAGGGTGGGAAAGATGAGGTAGTAAAGAGGTTGGTAAATGGCTACAGTTACCATGATGGGCATGTGGGTTGGTTTCACAATTTGACTATTGTTAATTGAGCTGCTATAAACATTAATATGGCTATATCACTAGCTGTAGATTGCTGATTAATTCTTTTGGATAAATAACAAGGTGTGGGATAGGAACCATGTAGTGGTTCCATTTCCACAAGACTCACACTGCTTTACATATTGGTTGTACTAATTTTCCGTCCACCAACAATGTATGAATGTACCTTTTCTCCACATCCTCACAAGCATTTATTATTATTTGTATTCTTGATTGCTGCCATTCTAACTGAAGTGAGATGAAATGTTAGTGTAGTTTTGATTTGCATTTTCCTACTTGATAGAGATTTTGGACACTTTTTTTTCATATGTTGGTTGGCTATTTGTTTCTTCATTTGAGAAGTGTCTAATTCTTTTGCCCATTTATTGATTGGATTGTTGTTGTTTTCCTGTGAAGTTTTGGGGGGTTCTTTATGTATTCTGGATATTAACCCCTGTCAGAAGAGTAATTGGCCAAGAGTTTTTCCCATTGTGTAGGCTCACTCTTCATGTACTAAGTCATTTCCTTTGCTGTGCAGAAGCTTTTTAATTTGATGACATAGCATTTACTGATTCTTGTTTTCTTTTCTTGAACTTTAGGGGTCTTGTTAAATTAAGCTGTTGTCTTCACCAATATGATGGAGTGTTGACCCTGTTTTCTTGTAGCAGTGTGCAAAGGATTTTAAAGCATTACTATGTATTAATAGCTTATAAAAACTTCATTATTAATATGTGAATTAATATACATGATTCTATTAATCTGATTTTCCACTATTTATTAGGTGGTCTTGGCATATGATAGAGATCTATAAATACAACTCTAATAGTTTCCAATTCTAGAACAGTCCATTCAACTACCAACAAGTTCCAAACACAAGAGATGTAGTTTTCTACATAACAAAGGGATATTTTCTTATTTTATTACAAATGTATTTCTTATCTGAATACTATGTTTTTTAATGCCCTATGAAACTACAGTAAATTTGCCCCAGGCACACTCCATGTCTTCCTAATGAAAGTTGATTTTGTGTTGGAGTGCTAAGTAGCATTTTCAGAGGCTTTTGCCAATACTACAATAATTATTTCAAAATGAATGATAAACTTTAGTATTTCCATAAATGGATGATTTTTATTTATATTGTAGATTTACTCAATGGTTCTGAGATGTTTCCAACTTAATAATGAAAATGTAATGTCCATGTCAATTATATGCTTAGATGAATTCTTTTTCCTTCTCCACTGGCTATGCTATTTTCCGCATCAGAGAAAAATGTGTTGAGCAGCATAGAAGTTTTGTTTTTGCATTTGATATATAGGGCTATTAGAACTTCATGAGCTACAAATAGAAGTCTTTTTAAAAAAAAAAAAAACAAACAAACATATACTTCTTCATATACCCTTTCTTGAAATATTCAAAATAGTTAACCTGAGAACCAGAGAGTAGAATGTGGACAGGGGGGACTAGAATTAACTAGTTGTTAATTAGCACACATGAAGATCCAAAATGAATAAGTTCTAGAGATCTACAATTGACATTGTTATTACAGTTAGTGCTACTGAATCAGATACTTAAAATTTGTTAAGTGCATGGATGTCATGTTGTGTTAAGTATGCTAAAGAGATGTGTGCACTCCCATGTCCCTTTCAGCATTATTCTCAATAGCCAAGACATGGAAACAACCTAAATGATCAAACACAACACAAAATGGGTTTTTTTTTATCCTTAGGAAAAAGAAACCAGGAAATTCTGGCATTCACAATGCAGATAAAATCAGATATTTGATTATTTGAAATATTTGGATATTTGATTATTTGGTTATGTGACATAAGTCAGACACAGAGAGACAAACATGAAAGATGTAACTTATACAATGAAATCTAAAACAGTCAAATTTACGGAAGTGGAGAACAGAATGGTGGTTACTAGATACTAGGAGAGGGTGGGAAAGATGAGGTAGTAAAGAAGTTGGTAAATAGCTACAGTTATAATTAGGAATAATGCATTCTGGTTTTCTACTGTACAGCACAAGGACTACAGTCTAATAATATATAGTTTAAAATACCTGAAAGAGTATTTTAAATATCCTTCCCACAAAAAAATGATATATATTTGAGATGATGAAGTTGGTAATTAGCCCGATTTGCTCATTCCACAATACATACATGCATCAAAATATCACACTGTATCCCATAAGTATATACAGTTATAGCTTGTCAATTAAAGGAAAGATTAAACTTAAGAAATAAAAACAAATTTTAAAACCAAACTTTTTTAGTAAACTTGGTTTGTCTTTAACATTTGAGATCATTGAGATAGGTCTATTAATATTTAAATTTTAACATTTTGTTCATAAAATAACTAAAGTATCTAAAAGGGTATTTGGAAGTAAATTTAGAACCACATTTTTTAATCTGTGTGTGTTTGAACAATGATTTTTGTTAAAAAAAATAAGCAAGAATAATTTTTGTCTCCAAGTCAGTTCCAACTACAAGTTTACATAGAGATGGCCTCCAAAGTCCTTTATAACCTTATCAACAGGAGGCCTACTATTTTGATTTCCTATTGCCTCGCTCCTATTTCTTCTTTGTACGATTCCTAATTTAAATTTAGATGACAACTGTGATATACTTATTTTTTTTCTGAAAAAAATACATATGGTATAATATTTCCACAATAATTGTAATAAATAGTTCAGAGGAACTTATACTGTTAAATGGGCTAATATGAAATTATCAATAAATGAATTAAAGAGCTAGGTAAAACCAGGATTTATATCTGTAGTAAGCTGGATTTTAGGATGCAGATATTTTACCCCAACCAAGATTTCTTGTCCTTAGTCTCAGAACTATGATTATGATGAGCTACCAGGCTGTGATTATGTTACACTACGTGACAAAAGGAACTTCAAAAATATAATTGAAGTCACTGATGATCAGGTTACTCTAAGATTACCTAGCAGGTCTCATTTAACCACTCAGGCTCGTTAGAACAGTGTGCTTTCTTCATCTGATAGAAGCAGCAGAAGGCAGGGAGATTCCTGCACTAGAGGGATTCACTGTGTTGTTGCTGGCTCTAAGGTAGAAGGGTTCATGGGGGACAGTCTGTAGAAGCTAAGAGCAGTACATGCCAACTGCGAGGAAGAAAATGGAGAGTTGAGTCTTACAACTGTAGGGAATTCAGTTCAGCCTCCAGAGACTGCTCACATTCCATTCTCTGCTTCTATGATCAGACAGCCTCTTCAACTTCTTTTTTTTTTTTTTTTACTTTTCTTCTATGTTTTTTTTTAAATTGGTTGTTCACAACATTACAAAGCTCTTGACATATCATATTTCATACATTAGATTGAAGTGGGTTATGAACTCCCAATTTTACCCCAAATGCAGATTGCAGAATCATGTCGGTTACACATCCACAATTTTACATAATGCCCTATTAGTAATTGTTGTATTCTGCTACCTTTCCTATCCCCTACTATCCCCCCTCCCCTTCCCTCACATCTTCTCTCTCTACCCCATCTACTGTAATTCATTTCTCTTCTTGTTTATTTTCCCATTCCCCTCACAACCTCTTATATGTAATTTTGTATAGCAATGAGGGTCTCCCTTCATTTCCCTGCAATTTCCCTTTTCTCTCCCTTTCCCTCCCATCTCATGTCTCTGTTTAATGTTAATCTTTTCTTCCTGCTCTTCCTCCCTGCTCTGTTCACAGTTGCTCTCATTATATCAAAGAAGACACTTGGTATTTGTTTTTTAGGGATTGCCTAGCTTCACTAAGCATAATTTGCTCTAGTGCCATCCATTTCCCTGCAAATTCCATGATTTTGTCAGTTTTTAGTGCTGCATAATATTCCATGGTATATAAATGCCACATTTTTTTAATCCATTCATCTATTGAAGGGCATCTGGGTTGGTTCCACAATCTAGCTATTGTGAATTGTGCTGCTATGAACATCGATGTGGCAGTATCCCTGTAGCATGCTCTTTTAAGGTCTTCAGGGAATAGTCCGAGAAGGGCAATAGCAGGGTCAAATGGTGGTTCCATTCCCAGCTTTCCCAGGAATCTCCATAATGCTTTCCAAATTGGCCGCACCAATTTGCAGTCCCACCAACAACGTACAAGTGTACCCTTTTCTCCACATCCTCGCCAGCACTTGTTGTTGTTTGACTTCATAGTGGCTGCCAATCTTACTGGACTGAGATGGTATCTTAGGGTGGTTTTGATTTGCATTTCTCTGACTGCTAGAGATGGTGAGCATTTTTTCATGTACTTGTTGATTGATTGTATATCCTTCTCTGAGAAGTGTCTGTTCAGGGCCTTGGCCCATTTGTTGATTGGGATATTTCTTATTGTCTAATTTTTTGAGTTCTTTGTATACTCTGGATATTGGGGCTGTATCTGAAGTGTGAGGAGTAAAAATTTGTTCCCAGGATGTAGGCTCCCTATTTACCTCTCTTATTGTTTCTCTTGCTGAGAAAAAACTTTTTAGTTTAAGTAAGTGCCATTTGTTGATTCTTGTTATTAACTCTTGTGCTATGGGTGTCCTATTAAGGAATTTGGAGCCCGACCCCACAATATGTAGATCCTGCAAAGAATTTTCTTGAATCTGGCAACATTTATAGCTTCCATAAATTAGAATATGGATACCTTTATTGTTGGCAGAAGGTCATTTTTAGCCTGCTACAGTAAGTTTTAATTTTCTCTGAGATCAGTTCTCAAGAATGCAATATCTAGGTCTTATGGTAATTGCATATTTAGTTTTGTGATAAACTGTCAAACTATATTCCAGAATGGCCATGCAATTTTACATTGCCACCAGCAAGGTATGAGTGATCCAGTTTTTCTATGTTTTATGTTTTTAAGCTAAATTTGTGAAACTTTGTTATACAGTGACAGAAAATTCACAAACTATACCAAATTTTATATTAGAGATGGCAATATATTTTACATCTTTTCATATGTCCAAGATATTAAAAATGTTAAAATGAAAACACAGATGACCAATCAGAATGTTTTTAAAACTTACCAACTAGAAGTAACTACTCTTTAGGTAAGATGATGATATATGATACAGATTCCTCACTATTCAGGATGTATGTATAGGAAAAATATAACAGCATAGGTTTATGAAAATGGTCATGACTATATTCTTATGAAGATTTTTGATTAGGGGAAAGATTGCTCATATAGGAATCTGTGAAATTATGCTAATTCATTTTGCAAAATTTCTGTGAAAATGTCTATATTTTGATTCTCTCTAAACCTCAATTTGTCTACTTTTTACTTTTCAACCTACCCCAATATAACATCCACCTTAATGATATAGAAAAAGAGCTCTCATCTCTGGCTAAATCCAATTAATATTTTTCAGTTGTGATATTCATTGACCACTTGATCTATTTGGCCCCTTCCTTGCTTTTAAAAGTCTGTTGCAACATCCGCCAGCACATGGTTTTCTGTATATTTCTGGTATAGATACTTCTGACCTTTTATAGAAGCATCCTTTCCCCACTTCTATTAAATGATGGAGTGTTTCATGTGTTGGTCTTTCTTTTTGCTAACTTCTAAATCACACATGTACAAGGCTTTAAATTCCTCTACTCAGTGACTATGGAATTTGTGTCTTTCCAAGCTTTCAATCCAAATACCCACTTGCCATTTTAATACCTACACTTAGATTATACCACAAAATCAGTATTCAAATAATAACAATAATCTGCATCATAGTATAAATAATAAAAGAAAGCTACCATTTTTTTTCCCTTGGCAATCTTAAAGTTGGTTATCTTACAACAATAATGATCTGGGAAAATTGTAACGAGTCTTGCCCATTCATTACAGCACAATAAACCTTGTTAAACCCTCTTCAACATTAACAGCCTGACTTTGCGTTGTACTGATTTTTATCAATTTAATCATTTCCGTTATTTCCATTTCCCTTGCCAGATCTCCATCAAGGTCATATGAGACAGAAGCTCCCCTCACTCTTTATTGGAACCTCAGAAGCAATGTCTTAAATGGTCTTATTTTGTCCACTCTTAATTTCTTTCAATCTTTCATTTACCAGACATGCAGGATGGTCATTTTAATAGTTAAATATTATTTCCCACTCATATATAAAGGCTATTCAGTAGTTTTCCATTTTTTATTAAGATAAAATCTGACTATATAATCTGTCCTGTAGGACCTGGCATGGTCATCCTCATAGCATGTGTGTTTACTGAACATTTATTTTGGGACTAATCATGAGTCATGCAATAACAAACAAAAACATATCTAAGTCCTACCTTCTTAAAGCTTGAAAAATAGTGGGAGACACAGAAAATAATTGAATAATTTTGCAGTCAATGTAATTTGGAACTGGGTCAAGTACTTTCAAATACACAGGGCCATGACTATAGGTCTTCAAGATGACTTTAAAATGGAGTAATTGGATGTGATGGCTGCCAAATGTCAAGGCATACTCCACAATTTTGCATGAACATTTCATTTCACTTTATTTTTCCATTAAACATTCTGCTAATTATTGATTGTTGTAAACCTCATACACAAAAATGTATAAAATGAATATGTGCAGTTTAAAGAATAATTATAAAGTATGTACCCATCTATTCACTCCCTCAGCAAAGACAGAGTACTGGTTTCTTGCCAGTTCCTTATGTGCCTAGCACTAGTTATTTCCCCTTCTCCTCCCTGTCAGAAGTAGCTACTTTCCTATATATTTCTTTATTTTTCTCTATAGTTTTGCAATTTATGTGAAGAATCCTAAAAATCTCTTTTTTAGTTTTACCTAGTTTTGATCTTTTTAAAATAGAAAAAATATGATATACCTTCTTGTGATATTTATTTCTCTTATTGATGTTGTGTTTTGAGATATATGCCTCTTTGTGGAAGTGAGGCTATATCTGCTCTACTCATAGATACACCACAATTAGTTGTTAGGATTTTTTTCCCCATAATGAAGTGTGCTGCTATAGAGTTTTTCCATTCATGCTACCTAGTAAATGTAATTTTAATACTTTTTTCAAGGGATATGCCTAATGAAGGCAGAATTAGGCAGATAGGCAAGGGTGGGATCCAGAGAATACAGGGATTGAGATGTTAATTCCTTCAAAGCCCTAACTCTACCCTTATCAAGAATCGCCCCTGCTCCAACCTGTTGCTAAGGTAACCTGTCCTAGGAATTGCCCCTTCCTACAGAGAGTTGTAAAAGTTGCTAATTAATTCACCCTGGGCCCCCTTCCTGCCCAGATCACTCCTCCCTGGCCACTCCAGCCCACCCTTTTCCCACCTTTTGGCTATTCCACTGAGCATTTCCTGGGCCTAGTCAGGAAGGAAAGAGATAAGGGGATAAAGGGGCAGGAGAACAAAGGAAGCCTAAGACATAAAAAGGCAGAATGCTCTCACTTCTGGGGATACCAGGATACTAGATATGGCTCCCTTCTCCCTCATGGGAGAAGTCTATATAACCCCTTTTGTAGAGTCAAAAAATAGGTGTCCAAATGGTATCCAAAATCATCATTTCAATTTCCCCTTCTACCAGAAAAGTATTAGTGTTTTTGTTTTTCTGCTACAATCTCACCAAAACTAAGTATTTTCAGAACTAAATATGTTCCAAACTAGCAGGTGAAATGTTCTCATTGTGGCTTTAATATGCATTAAGTTTAAAACCTTCCTTGGTTTTCAAGACAATTGAAAATAATATCAAAATGTTATATTTTTGGTTATTTTGATGGATCTACAATTCATATTTTCTCCCCTGCCACACACTCTCTGTGGCCTTAAGCTTACTGCTTCCCTATCTGCGTGCCTGGCTTCTGAATTTACACAGCTATACCTTTTTGATGATTTCATCTTAAATAATATCTCCTCATGAGACTTGGGTGTACACCCAGGGTAAATTAAGCCCCTATCCATGCAGGGTAACTTATGCTAATCTTCTATATATTGTTTTTTACATTGTCTTAATAACTCCCAAATATGTCATTTTTAATTTACTATTTTGTTTTTTTCTTTTTGAGAAGGGAATCCTGGAGGAACAAGGAATCGTATTTATCTTGCTAAGGATGTATTCATAACCCCATAACCCCTCAAACATTTCTTAATAGAGAGTAAGCATCAAGAAACTACTTATTCAATGAATAAAAACTAACTTGAGATTTTAGATATGAGACAATAGATAACTAAATGAAGGCAAGAAGCAAAAGAGAGAAGAGGTAGGCTTTCAGAGATGCTTAGCTGGTACAACTGATGAGATGAAATGATCAGTAATGTGGAAATGTGAGAGGAATTTCTTGGAAAATATTCAAAGTCTTGCATGAAAAAATAAAGACCTGAGGCCCAGAAAGATTAAGTGACTTTCTCAGGATCACAGTGCTGGTTATATCTGGGTTTGAGCTAGTGATCATGGGCCTCCTAAAAGTCAGATTACTGTTCCTTCTATTTAAACCAGGTGCTTTCACCCTGGGCTTTTCTTATGCTTATATAAACCTATTGCACCAACTTTTATTTTTTAGTGTTGATATTAAATGCAAAGGATAAAGTAAAAACTAGAAACCCATTTCTTTTCAAAAATTATATGTTCTTCCTAGTTCTACATGAAGACAGAATGTATTTTGACATATTATAAGGAGTCTGATTCTTCTGGTTGGACATGATATAGAATTACATTGGTCATGTAATCATGTATGCACCTAGGAAAGTAATGTCCTATTCATTAAATATCTTTCATATTGCCATTCCCTGTCCCTTTCTTTATTTTCCCTTTGTCTGATCCAAAGTACTTCTGTTCTTCCCTACCTCATCCCTCCCCCTTATCGTGAGTTTGCATATACATAACAGAAGATTCAACCTTTGGTTTTTTGGGATTGGCTTATTTCACTTAGCATGATATTCTGCAGTTCAATCAATTTACTGGCAAGTGCCATAAATTTTTTCTTCTTAAAGCTGAGTAATATCCCATGTGTATATATACCACATTTTTTTTTTATTCATTCATCTGTTTAAGGGCACCTAAGTTGGTTCCATCATTTAGCTATTGTGAATTGAGCTCTTATAAACATTGATGTGGCTGCATCACTGTACATATACTGATTTTAAATTTTGGGAGTATAAACTGAGTAGTGGGATAATTGGGTCAAATGGTGGTTCCATTCCAAGTTTAGAAACATATTTTTAAAATACAAATTTTAAAAAAGTGCAATCTTCTGTCATGAACTCTTTTAGACAAGTGTTGATTTTTTAAAGTCATTCTCAGAGCATCTGCATTTGAAATATTATCATCATTCTTTTGTCACTGGAAAATCAGTTCAAATATATGTGCCAGAAAGAAAATCAGATCAAATAAGAGAAAAATTAAATTTATTATGTTGGAAAAGGACAATTCATGAAGTGAGACTTCAGATTCCCTGATTGCTATTTTGACCTAGGCATATTATTGTCATCTCTTTTCCTCTGATGATTAATTACTGCCACTTTGCGCCTGTTGTTCTGGAGACCCATCTTTGCAAACAACACTAGAGATTCCAGTTCAATGGCAATTTCTGGTACTATTAAACCTCAATTATCAGTGGGAACCACTACTGTGGTCTTACCTGTGCCAGTTCCCTCCTTTGTCCTGTATTTCTTACCACTGTGAGGGTGTGGAACTTAATCTTTGAGGAAAGCCTGGAGGGCAGAGTATAGATGACAGCTTCAATTTGTCCCCAGCCAAAGGGATGAGGAGGCTCATCTACTCACTCCCATCTGTTTTGGTTTGAGTGTTGGGCATAGTGCACTACTTATATGATTAAAAATTAGCTCTCTGAATGATTACCCTGATTATAGCTTTTGCCAATATCCATGGCAGAAGTACTCTCACCAGAGCCAGTATCAAGCTGTAAGATGTCATTGCATAATGTTGATTTGGGAAGAGATGAACAATAACTCACAATCACATAGAATTTTCACCCAGATACAAGGAGATACAAGGAGAACTCAAAACATTCCAAGGAAGAGATGAGTGAAATGAAAACTTTTCAGGCAGTTATGAGTTTTAAACATAATTTACCCTTATTTTATTATGTTTTATTTATTTATAAATTTATATAAATTTTAAATTTTTAAAATTTGTTCTAATTAGTTATACATGATATTAGAATGTATTTTGGCATATTATACATATATGGAATATAAATTCTCATTGTTCTGGTTAAGTTTATATAAAATTTAGTAGTGGCCATGACTAAGAACTGGCTTTTAATAATCCTGAAAATGTAATCATCAGCACTTGTGTACTGGTACACACAGCTCCAATATACAACTGCCTCTGGAGATCCCAATTTCCCAGTACTTTTGTTTCAACCTTCACAAGAACTGAGCATCTCCCTTAGCCAGAGGAAGGAATTGTTTTGATATTGGCAACTACTTGTAGCAAGAAGTTAGTTGGTATGTCTTGGAGTGGTGAGTGACAACATTCTGTTGATAGGGCATCAAAAGTATCTGCTAATTTATTTTCCTTTAATAATTCATGAAAACTTATATGTTGGAACTTAAAATATTTGCTTTATATGCAACAGAGGAGGAATTTCTCATTTATTGCATATCAAAAATATGTTAATTGATCTTAATTTTTACCTGTGTGTGTGGGCTGTTATCCACCATCCAAAAGGAAGGACTTAAAAACAGCATACCACAGGGACACAGTCACATCAATGTTTATAGCAGCATAATTCACAATAGCTAAACTGTGGAACCAATCTAGATGCCCTTCAGTGGATGAATGGATTAAAAAATGTGGCATATATACATAATAGAATATTACTCAGTGATAAAAAAGAATAAAATCGTGGCATTTGCAGGTAAATGGATGGTGTTGGAGGAGACAATGCCAAGTGAAGTTAGCCAATCCCCAAAAAACAAATGCCAAATGTTTTCTCTGATATAAGGATGCTGACTCATAGTGGGAAAGGGAGGGGGAAGCAAGGAGGAATAGATGAATTCTAGATAGGGAAGAGGGATGGGAGGGAAAGGGAGGGAATAGGGGATTAGCAAGAATGATGGAATGTGATGGACATCATTATCCAAAGTACATGTATGAAGACACGGATTGGGTGTCAACCTATTTCGTATACAGAGATATGAAAAAATTGTGGTATATATGTGTAATAAGAATTGTAATGCATTCTGCTATCATGTATTTAACAAAATAAAATCAGTTAAATAAAAGAAAAGAGAGGCATTATATTCAGGATCTCAGACCTGTAACCAGCTAACCATTGCTTTTAATACAAGTTTGTGTGACTTTAAAGGCTGAGCTATTTATTTCAGGGTCATGTGATTATTTCCAGTATGTTATATCACACAAGTTTGACAGAGAATAAGTTTGTTCTTTAAAAATTCTAAGGATCATAAAATAAGACCACACAAACAAACAAATAATATCAACAACAAATACTTGAGGATAAGAGGTATGTATTTGGCCTAGATTTCCTGATGTGAAATATTTATATCAGAAAATTAGCCCCATTTTTATTGATGAAGCAATAAAAGTGAATTTGGGCCAAAAAGATCCTGCTCATCCACCAAGCAATAATCCTCTTCATCTACCCAGGAAAGGTCACATGTTTCCAAGGGGAGATGTTTCCAAGGGAAACAGTCTTCATGAAATGTCTAAGTAAAATATGAAAAGAAATGGTTTGGGCAGGGAACTCTGAAGGAAATTTAAAAATTAAATAAAATCCCCTTATTCAAATAACATTTCTCTAAGTTGTTGTCAAACTTGGAAACAAAGTATCCTCAGACATTTTCTCTGTATATCACCATCACCTCAAGAAAAACCCTGATTATGAAACAAGAATTAAAGATAGTTAATCATTGTGACAATGCAGAGGCTGGTTTGGGTTCTGGAAGTTACTTTCAAGCCATGATTTTTCTCAAAATTTCTTAAAATCAGCTATAGATAATAATAAATGAGTAAGTATGAACATGTATAGTAATAAAACTTTTTTTTTTTTAACAAAATGGGAGAGAGGTAAAATATAGCCATTGGACCACAATTTGCAAGCTCTTGATTCAGGTTAATGAACTTTATCACTAAGTGCCTGATCATTCTGATTTTCTTAGATAATATAAAAAAAATCGAAGGATTCATTGTTGATTTTTCTTTCTTTAAATATATATTGAGTTGGTGCTTAATATGTGTCAGACCCCATTCTGGGCACTGGTGATAGAGCATTGAGTCAAAGATGTCTCTTTCACTAGGCTGTTATCAAGTATGGTGGAATGTGATCGATGGACATATGAAAATAAGCAAAAATGAATAATGTTATGTCAGGTATTGCTATGAAGAGCAAAGATGAAATCGGGAAAGTTGGTAGAGTAAAAACTACTTTTTGTTAGAAAATTGATGTGAAAAACATGACTGATAAGCAGATATTGCAGCTTAGAGCTAAATTGGAGAGAGAATGCCAAGTAAATAACTGGAAGAACTCTCTTCTGGAAAGCAAAAACTCTTGAGATAAGGTGCTGAGAGTGGAGAGAGCCCTGTGTATGTCCATAGCACAGTGTTAAGTTCTGGATGTTTACAGTAGGGAAAAAAGAGAGAGGGGAGGATGTCAGAAAGAAAGACAAGGCCCAGGTCACATGGGCTCCATAGTTCATGGCGGGCAGTCTGGATTTTATTCTGAAAGTGTCAGGAAGTCATGTGAGATATTGATGCATTCTGTGCAGAGAAAGTGAGCAAGAGAGGAAATAGAGTGTCTGAGGAACACTGCTGCATTCTAGGGGAGACAGCACAAAGGCCTGGATTACTGTGGGATCTGTCAGGTAGAGAGTAATGGTCAGGCTATGGATATTTTGTGAGAGCAGAGCTGACAGGATGTGCTTCTCCCAGATTTCTGGCATCCTCATAGCCATATTAACGTTCTCTAGTGAACTGGAGGTCTGCTGTAACCCTTTCTAATTTGACAGAATTTACTTAACCAGGACCTTGATTTCCTTCCAATTCCTCTCCTGACACCAGGTGGCACATCCAAAGTAATAAATATGATGAGCTAAAAGAGCTGGCAAGAAGAAAACAAAATAGAGGCATTTTTCATGGAGTACCTTGTCACAAAGAAGGAGAATAAAGCTGATGCAGCTTAAGACAACATCAGGCCTTGGCTGTCAAGGCTGCCCCTTATTTCAAAATGCTGGAGACACTCCAGTTTCCCCAGGATTCTGCATCTTTTCCTGACTTTAATGCTCCAGGATTACACAGGGTGGATTCTAAGAAATGCAAACCCACAGTCATCCAGATAGCTTGTATTGGAGAGAGGGCCTGCTGAGCTTCAAAACTTCAGGTGGGGGTCAGCTCCAACATCTGGTCTCATTAGCATGGAGGCCACTGCTGCTCTCACTGACATATCACATACTTCAAGGGCTGTTAGGTGCTCCAATTTGCAAGCTCATAGAATCCCAAATTTATGAGCGGAAAGTTGTCTTAAAGGCTGTTTTAACTAATAGTCAGCCAAAGGCAAGAGGTCTCTTATCTTACCCAAGGCAGCCAAAGCAAAGGTAATTGCCTATCAATACACAATTGGGTAGTGGCAGAGCTGTGTCTGAATTTGTAAAGATTCTTCAGTAAGAGCTAGGGATAAAGAGACATTTCAACTGTTTTCCTTCTATAACATCAGTGGAAACAGTTATTTTGTATAGCTTATTATGCCCAGGGATGAGCAGAGCAACCTCCATTTCTCAAGTTTGAGCAAGTAAATGAAAATATTTTCTTCTTATGCTGTAATTGGTCACTTCTGACAGTGAAGTGGTCTTAAAATAAGGATTTAGATTATTACTATCATTTTAAAATCTCCAGTGTCAGAAAACAGGTGCAATTTTATACCTATTAATTGGTCTGAATTAAACTGAGTACATATCCCTATTACATTTTCAAATACTTTAACATTGGAAGTTGCAGAATAGTAATGCTCTCCACACTTTTAATATAATTCACTCTTCTCAGTCCTAGAACTTCTCACAGATGACTGCTATTAATATTGATTCTTAATTTCCAATGCCCAAGAGAGTTGGTAGGGCCATTACTCCTGATGCAAGAACTCAAGGGGATATGTCCTTGTCTCCACACCAGGCTTTTAATGTGTTTCCCAGAAATAAGTGTCATTAATTTATTGAGGCTCTAATTCACCATCACTAATATAAGATATGTAAAAGGCATTGGGAGGAAATTAGTATGTGTTGATCAAAATCTGTGCTTCCTGTTTTACATTTTTTAATTTAGCAAATTGAAGTTTTATGGAGACTTAAAAGTATATCCTGCCCTATAGATTTATTTTCATTTTCTTCTTTACATTTATTCAATCAGTATTTATAAAATATCAGTTATATGACAGGTTCTTTTCTACATATTGAAGATGTGTCAGAGAACAAAATTGTAAAAACTTTACCATAACGGAGAATTGGAGAATGGAGAAATTAGAACAGGGATATTCAGCACTCAAGAAGTTGTAACTGCTATGAAAAAAATACATAGCAAGGAAGGGGAGTGGTTGTAGCATCTAGAGTGAAGAGTTGTTAGCTGGAATGCAGTATTTCATGTGAAACAACCTGGGTGGGAGGGGTGACTCTGGGAATGAGACTTTTGAGCAAAACCTTGAAGAAGATAAAGGTGACAGGCATGGGAATGTACAGGAGAAGAAGGATACAGGCACCTAGAAAGGAGAGGGCCTAGTGTATTAGGGGAAGATCAAGGAAGTCAGTGCCACTCAAGCAGTGTGAAGAGTGGGGCAAAGTGGGAGATGAATTAGATAAAAGTGTAGGAGCTGGCAGGTCATTGTGAAAGTCTTGACTCTTAGTTTAAGTGAGATGGAAAGCCACTGAAGAGATGAGAGACATTTGGAGCAGAGGAGTTACATTGACTAGATCACTCTGGCTTATGTGTTGACATTAAGCTGTAAGTTAACAAAGGAGAAAGAGTGAGATGAGTTAGAAGGCTATTGCAGGGATATAGATAAGAGCTGTTGAGTCAGGTTAATAGTCCTCGAAGTGGTAAGAAATAGTAAGGTTTCTAATATGGTTTGTACCAAATTGGACATTTTGATTTGTTGGATAAAGACAGAGTAATCAAGAATGACTATTTTTTTTAACCCATTAGACTGATAAGGTGGAGTTTTTCTGTGATAAGATAAAGAAGAGTGCCAGATGAACATATCCACAGTAGAGATTAAATGTTCAGTTTGGAAACTTGTCCAAGTTGTCAGAGTAGCACTTTTCTTTCTTTCTTTCTTTCTTTTTTAACTAATAAGCCTAGAGTTTACAGAAGAGGTTTAGTAGGGAATATAACTTGGACCATCAGTGTATAGATAGTATTTAAACTCACAGAAATGGGATTACCAAGAGAGAGAATATAAGTACAAAAAGAAACAAGGACAGGGGCACCTAAGGGGCTCTATCACTTGGTGAGGGTGGAAGAAGCAGAGAAGTAGAAAAATGAAGGAGGTCTAGAGAAGCAAGAGGTAGTATGATATCCTGCAAGTCATCTGAAGTGTTTCAGGTGGATGAAATGATCAACTGTCAGATACTAGAGAAGAACCATGTAAATGAGTTGAGAAATAAATTTGTATTTTGCAGCATGGAAATCATCAGGAGCAGTTTTGGTGAATTTAGGATTCAAGACTAATAGCAATATGCTCAAGGGTAAAAGGAAGGAGTAAAACTAGGATATCATTCAGAGTTTAATTTAGAAAGGAACAATAATAAAGCACTAACAAGAGCAACAAATGGCACAGTAGTTGAAAAAATATGCCCTTAGAAAGGGGCACAGGAAGCTGCCTAGTGATGAGGTAGGGAGGGAAGTTTCTGTGGAAGGTAATATAAATTCTTTTCAGACCATTCATATTTCTTCAATGAACATCTTATCTGCTTTATGTATATAAGATATACTTTACAAAAATAATTAAAATAAGCTAAATTATGGGACGCTTATCTGCTGAAAAAGAAGATTGAAACTTGGTGTAGGTTTGAGGATGGATAAATTTTGGAGTGGTAGTTGAAACATAGAAGAATGAATAAACAATGGAAAAGTAGTAAAAATGATGGGCAGCCCTAAGCCTGATGAGATTAGCGTTAGTACATTTAGCAATAAACCTGTCAGCTCTGTTTGCAGGTGCAGAGGGGACTGACAGCTGAATTTAATAAGATTGGGCTTTTTTTTTCCCTACTAAAATACAACAAAGAAAGTAGGATAGAGAATGGGGACTAAGTACATATACCTGGTATTTATTATAATACTGGACCATTGACTCTAGCAGGTTAAGAAGTGTTAAAAGATGAGGCAGTGTAAGTGATAACGAAGCAGTAATGGTGGAGCAGTAGATGTTAGGTCCTCATGGGGTTAAAGAATTTAGTTGGGGTACTAAAGAGAATAAGCTGAGAATTAAAAAAAAAAAACA